>NW_027187322.1:1327950-1354334 GCF_028583685.1 Petaurus breviceps papuanus | reverse complement strand
TTCCTTCCTTCCTTCCTTCCTTCCTTCCTTCCTTCCTTCCTTCCTTCTTTCCTTCCTTCCTTCTTTTTTTCTCTTCCCCCCCCCTCTCCCATTCTTTCCTTCCTCCCTCCCTTCCTTCCTCCCTCTCTTCTTGTCAGATTCACTTTAGAGTACCATTTAGTTTTGTTTAACCATCACTCTTCTCTGTGACAAGGGCGGGGACTTTGTGGGAGAATATCAAGAAATGAATAGTGTTTTAAAAAGCATCAATACAACTTTTTTTTTCCCTTTAAAGAGAGAAAGAAATCCATAAAGTGCTCTGGGGTCTCCATTGCACTGTGCTCTGGGTTATATGGAAAAATTGCTCCAGGGTGATTTCCAAAATCATGAAATATTTAACCATTTTGGAGAAAAATTGTACAATTCTTCTCCTCTTTTTTTTTAAAACAAGAAGACTTAATAAAGGGAACGGTCCACAGCCCGAGCGATTGCCTGCAAGGTGTCATTTCATTTTTTTGCAAATGAAAAAATGATAAAAATGGATTTTTTCTCTCATATTTCCTCATCTTCTTTCACAATGAGTAGAGGTAAAAATCAATTAAGGAAAAATTATCTCCCCACCTCATTGGGGAAGGCATCATCTCTCTCTGAGAAATTGGTGTGCCAGAAATTGCCTGGAGCCTCATGAGGTCAGCCCCTTACCTGACCTGAAGCCTGGGCTTGGGGGGGTACCCCTCCTTCTGTCTGTCTGCCCCCAGCACCCAGGCCAGGGTGCCCTTTCTTCTATCTGTCTGCCCCAGCACCCAGGCCAGGGTGCCCCTCCTTCTAGCTGTCTGTCCCTGGCACCCAAGCTGGGGTGCCTCTCCTGTCTGTCTGCCCCAGCACCCAGGCCAGGGTGCCCCTCCTTCTGTCTGTCTGTCTCTGGCACCAAGGCCAGGGTGCCCCTCCTTCTGTCTGTCCCCAACACCCAGGCTGGGGCGCCCTTCCTTCTGACTGTCTGCTCCTGGCACCTAGGCTGGGGTTCCTATCCTTTCATCTGTCTGCCTCTGGTGCCCAGGCCAGGGTGCCCATCCTGCTTGTATATGCCCCCTGTACCTGCCAAACCCAAGGCAGGCCAGCCCTCAGAAGACTGTGGCGAATACTGGCCCTTCTATGACAGTGGACTCTGCACATGTGTACGTGTGGCCCTCCCAGCCTTCCTGGAGCTTTCTTTTTGTGTCGACATTTCTGGCCGAGGGACATCATTGGAGGTCCAATGTTCCTGGGTTTGTCCTTGGAGAGCTCCCTTTGGAGGCCTGTAGCCCCCAGGCTGCCAGGGGGACCCAAGGGCATCAGATGCTGGGCTTGCCAGGGAGATGTAGGCTCAGATCCCACCACAGACGCTCCTGGCTGGGTGGCCACTCAGACCTCTCTGGATCTCAGTGTCTTCATCTGCAAAGTGGGCAGAATGCCACCGCCCAGGGTTGCTGTGAACCTCAAGTGAGAAAATGTGTGAAAATGCTGTAAAGACCCCTTTGTCTGAGGCAGCCGTTGGAGGCCTCTGTGCCTGCTGGCTCCTGGGAGAAAGGTGGGGATGGGGATGCCTTCCCAGGCAGTGTGCCGTCATGCCCTCTCCTACGTGTCCAGGGGGCAGGGGGAGACAGGGACACAGAGAAGTCACGTCCTGGGGCAGAGCAGTGGAAGGAGACCTGAGTTCAGATACTGACCTGACATTGCTTCCTAAGGAGGACATCTTGTCCTGGAGGGCAGGCCCTGTCATTGTCTTCTCTTGTGTTCCCCATGCTTGGCACAGTGCCTGGCACCTAGTAGGGGCTCCATAAATGCCTGTTGCCCGGCCTTCACTCACTGAAGCAGCGCTGGCCAGGTTGACATGCTCCCTCCAGCCCTTTTTAGAGGCTGCTTGACATGGTGGGTTAGTGCTAGACTTGGGGTCTGGAAGGTCTGAGTTCAGATCTGGCCTTTGTGATCCTGGGTAAGCCATGTATTGGCTGTCAGCCTTGGGAACTGTCATGCGCCTACCTCAGAGCGTGATTTGAGATGATACCCAGAAATCCCTCTGCCAAGTGGCTGTACAGGGATGGGTTCTGGGTTCTTCTTTACCAGCCTTAGGAGCTTGAGGCACAGGACCAGGCTGTAGGCCGTCCAGAGACAGGGCTGTCTCTCTGCTTGGGGTCTTGTTGGAGTGTCTGGGTCTGCCTCCATCCCCTCCTGTGGGGGTTCTTAGGGGCTCCTGCTTCTCCATCACATTTCTCAGGAGTCTCTTCCTTGGGTCCCCTGGGTGCTAAGCCCCCGGCTACACCCAGAGCCCCAGCATGGCCTTTCAGAGACTGGCGCTCCCCTGGACCCGCTCATCCACGGACACGGGGTGTCCGGTTGAGCGCTGACTCCTCGAGACTGTGGCCCCTCTGAGGACGAGGCTGGAGCCTCCAGGGCCGGTTGTTTGTCACTCGGGGCTTCTGCCGAGTGTCCTGACGCTCCCTCAGTCTCTGGAAGACCCCGAGTCATAATGAAGTCTAAATCGTGCCTTTCCCAGAGGCTTGATGGATGACCGCAGTGTTGATGGAGGCTGGCCGGAAGGCCTTGCTGCTCCCCTGCCGCAGCGCTGGCCTCATTCATCTTGGGCAGCTTTGCGCGGCTGCCCCCAGCCCCCTGCTGCCCAGAGGCCTCTCTGGCTGACCTTCCTGGCCCAGGCCGGAGGGGCAGTGGATCCGAGGGGGGAATAGAGGCCGTCTAACACTAAAGCACCTCTCCTTGGTTTAATGGGCTAATTGGCCCATCCGTTTGCCAAGAGCCCCTTCCACTCCCTTGTTGTGGTGTTAGGCGGTTTATGTGGTCCATCAAATTAGACCCACTCAATCGCTTTTCTTTATGGGATCATTTCAGTCTCTGTGATCCTGCAGGCTTTAGCACAGAGTGAGTTATGTCCTGCCAGAGAGGGATGACAGGCACTAGGAGCCCCGCGGCTCCCTCCCTCCTGCCTCCCCCCTTCACACACATGCCCACGTGGGCCCAGAGGCAAGAGAGAGCAGGAGAAAACCCCGGCCTGGCCCCCCTCCGCGTTTCGGGCCCCCTGCGGGGATCCAGGGGTCCTCCTAAGAGCCGGACCTGTTCCTGTACCCCCCCCTCCCCTTAACACATCATTAATTGAGCTTAAGAAGCATAGCCACACACTGGGGGTATAAGAAGAGCTGGTCAGGAGCCAGACTTCTCTGGCTAATGTCAAAGTTATCTGGCTGATACCGTTAGTGAGAGAGGCTCCCTGCAGTGCAGTTGACTTCATGGGGGGCATCTTTAGGGAGGCCCAGGTTACAATCCCCTCCAAGACTTAGTGCTAGCTTTAGGGCCAGGGGCATATCACTCAGCCCCCTGGGCCTCTGTTTTCTTATCTGTGAAATGGGGGTGATAATATTTATCTCCCCAGCTTGCTATGAGATTATGTATGTTAAGTGGCAGATAAATTAGGAAGGGGTGGCCTCTGCTCACTGGTCATCAGCCAGATTCCACAGCCCAAGCTTTCTTTCCTATTTATGAGGATCACAGGGCCATAGATTAAGAACTGGCAGGTACCTTAGAGGTCACTGAAGCCATGTCTACCGTGCTCCAGGCACTGAGCTGGTTAGAGCTGCATGGGGGAGGATTAGGAAGCTTGTCCAAGGTCACTCAGGCAGTCGGCAGCAGTCCTCAGACTTCCAGTCCAGTGCCCTCTGCCCTGGGCCAGCGTCTGGGGGGGGGGGGGGGCTGGGCAGCTTTCCCTGATCTCCAGCCCTCAAAGGCCAGCTGGGGGTGTGCTTCCTTTCCCCCTGGGGTAGCTTGACCAATTTGGTTCTTGGTTCCCACAGCTCATTTGGTAAGAAGTCTTTCTTTTTGCCTCAGTAAGAAGCTTTAACAAATATTTGTTGAGTGAATGCTTTTTACCTATTTTATATACCTCTTCTCCCTAATGTTAGTGAAGCTTATCTAAGGGTGACCTTGGACAAGTCACTTCCATTCTCTTGCCCCAATTTCTTCCCCTTCCCAGTGAGTAGGCTGGGTGCCCCCATTGATCCTGTTAGTCTTTGTCATGTAGCAGGAGCCTGGGTGTCCAAGAGCTGGATATCAGTCAGAGATGGAAGCCCAGAGAGGAAGGATGAAGACAGTGTCCAGGGCTGAAAGAGCAGTGTCGTCCTCTGATTGATGCCATGAGCACAAGGGAATACAGGTGCCGATGCCCGATGGGGGCTTTTCTGTGGCCCTGCAGCCTGGCTGATACGGGCTGATGAGAGCTGGCCTCCTTCCTCCCTTCCCCAAGGCCTCTCCCTCTTCACTTTGCTGCTCCCCTGTTCCCGGCTGGGGAGACCTCTGGACCCCGCTTTGGGGTGCAGCAGCTGCTTTTTCCTGTCTGCTCCTATCTGGCCTGTCCCTGCTTTGGAGGAGTCCTGGTCCTTATGGGGCAGCCTTTCAAGGGCATGGGAAAGCCGCCCTTCCTCCCTTCCCAGAGGAGGGGGCCCTTTAAATGCTGCATTTGTCTTGCCCTGAAGTTTGCCAGCTATCAGCTGCCACCTCTCTGCTGTCAGGATTTACATCCCCCACAGTACAGGCTTGGCTCCCAGGCCCTGCCAGGGCCATCTCCACTCAGTGGGGAGGTTTTACATTTTTCTCTTTTTGATGGGTTTGGGGGCAAAAACTTTTATCTTTCCAGGGACCTAACAGTTTCTTCCAGGCTCCCTAGGATGCGGCTTCCTCCATCTGCCTCCCTGCTCAGCTTCAGATCCGAGGAGGACACCCCTCCCTTCCTTGTTTGCGGAAATTGAGTTTCTGGAGGGATGAGTCTCTTTGAAGATAAAGGACCTTGTTTAAGTACTAAGCATTGTTATTAATTATTGCTGTTTAGCCCTGGATGGGCTGGTGGGCTTGTGCAGGAGGAGCCAAAGAGGAGAGACCCCTGCCTAGCTTGGGGATGGGAGCAGAGGGTTGGACTGGGCGATGGAGAGGGTCCCTTCCTGGGGGCAGACAGAGGTCAGGAAGGCCCCAAAGTCCAGCCCGAGCCCCAGGGAACGGAAGCCCCTCCAGAGAAGCAGGTGCATCCTGGCCCTCAGAGGTCCATGGGCATGTGGTCGTCTGCACCAGGCACGGTGCCAAGGGCTCAGAATGCAGAGAAAGGCAGAAACCCAGTTTGCCCCCAGGGAGCTTATCTTCTCTTCACAGTTAGAACTGTGATCCCAGAGTGTGTCCCCACCTCCTTATTTACCAAGGAAGAAGCAGGCCCAGAGAGGATGAAGAATGAGGCCCGTGCCATCTTTGGGGGGCCCAGCTCAGGTGCTCCCTGGGGACAAAAGGCCTTTCCTAATGGCACAGTGGGCCTGGAGTTGGGAATATGCATCTTCTGGGTTCAAGTCCAGCCTCAGATACTTTCTAGCTGTGTCACCCTGGACAAGTCACTTTACCCTGTTTGCCTCAGTTTCCTGATCTGTAAAGATGAGCTGAAGAAGGGAATGGCGAACCAGTGTCTTTGCCAGAGGGGGTCACAGAGAGTCAGAAACAGCCAAACACAACTTCCTAATCCATGCTGTGTCCCTCAGGAAGATGTAAGCCCTCTGGGGGCCGGACCCTTTCCTTTTAGTCTTTGAAGTCCAAGGAGGCTGGATAGCCATGGGGTGAGGGGTGGCAGCACTCAGGGCTGAAGCCTTGGGTGGCCCTGGACAAGCGGTCACTTCTCAGTGACTCAGTCCTAAGCCCGTAAACTAGAGAAGAAATGTCTCCTCTGCACTGCCAGGCCTCCCCTAGGTGCCCTCTGCCTGCACGTGGGGGCTGGCGCTGAACCTGGGATGCCATTGGCAGGTCCCTAATAAATACCACTGAATTGAGCCTAGTGGTCGAGTATATGTGGGCAGTGGGGCTGGGAGGGGCCCAGGCTAGGCCTCCTCGTTCTTCCCTGGGATGCACCCCTCCTCGCCCCCAGGGTCCAGGCTGCCAGCTGACCTGAGGCCTGTGCCAGCTGAGAGAGGTTTATGCCGCTTGCCTCTCCCTGCCTGGCCTGCCCGCTCCCCCTTGGCAGGTTTCCCCTCATTCGCCTGCCCTTGTAGCACGTGAAGGGCTCCATGGCTCTTGTAGCTCACTGTGGCATGAGGGGAAGGTGGGAGAGGGGCCCTGGGCCTGCTTGGCCCCTGCCCTCGGGCTGGGGAGGCTCTGGGGCTCAAGGCCACAATGCTTTGAGCAGACTGGTCAGCTTTTAAGAGAGGGTTCCTCCCAGCCTGTCTTAGCTCTGGCCTTCAGCCTGAGTCCCCCAGGCCCTCCACAGCCCCAGGACATTGTCCCCCTCTCACTCCTAGGGTTCTTCTGTCCCACTTCCTCCTCTGATCCTTCTCCAGCCGGGCTGGAGTGGGATTTTATCCCTTGGATTGAATCCAGCCCCCTCATTTTACAGATGGGGAAACTGAGGCCCAGGGAGGTTCAGCACCTGCACGTAGGGTCACAGATCAGGAGTGGGGGGGGTGAGTGGTTTCTGGGTTTGCTGTCATGGGGGCAGGGAGCAATAGGAATGGCAAGGCCAGAGGTACCCTGGGCCTAGATGGCTCCTGGAACTAGGAAAGCCCCCCTTTCCTTCTCCCTCTCCCCATGCCACTTTTCACCATCAGTCTTTCATTTTAAATCTCTATTGAAAAGTAGGTGCCCCCTTGTGTGGGTGACAGCTTAAAGTGTCACCTGCTAACTGCTTGGCAGGCCCTGCCCCAAGGAGCTGCCAGGAAGGTGGGGGGCGGCTTCTCCCCTCCTGGGGAAACCCTCCCCCCCGACCCCCATTGCTCCTCGCTCAGGGACACATCTTCCCCACAGGGGCCCCCCCGCTCCAGGTGGGCTAGGCGGGCTGGGCTGGCCTGTAGGTGAATGTTCTCCCTGAAGGGGAAGGGACTTGCACAAGGTCACCCAGCTAGTCTCAGAGGCAGGATTTGAACCCAGGGCTGGGAAGTCCCGGCCTTGCCATGCCCCTGGGCTGCAGCTATCAGGAATGCACTGGCTTTCCTGTCTCCCCTGCCCGATCCCTATCGCTAGTAATGAACATGCAGGATGTGGGTATGTTTTTGAAACCTTAAGTTAATTATTTTCCTAATTTATGCATCAGCCCTTATCGAAGGCAGGTATGCAAATCTGCAAAGCACTCGGTAACCCAAGCCGCTAATTGCTCGAAGTCTGGGCTATCTGGGTGGCGCCAGCCCAGGCTGGCCTGGCCTTCAGAGGGGAGGGACGGAGGCTTCCACGGGGGCTCTGAGGATAGGGAGCTTCTGGGACCAGAAGGGGTTCGAGATGAGGGGAGGCCTGTCTCCTCTAGATTCTTCAGTACTGACCTGTCCGTGCTGGACCTCCGTCCATCATCACAGCTGGTGGGATGCTGAGGCTTTTGCTTTTAGTTCTAGGGCCCGGGGTTCCCAGAGGCTCAGAGAACTCAAGGTCTAAAGCCAGGAGGGGCCTAGTTTTAAAGGAGAAACCTGGGGCCGAGGGAGGGGAAGAGACTTGGCCAGGGTTACTAAGGCGTTGTGGTCGGCATTCGAGGTGACCGTGTTGCCTCCTGTTCTCAGGGAGGTTCTCAGGTCCTACCTCCAGGCGCTGCAGGTGGGGCCTTAGATGGTGAACACCACCTGGGCGGAACCCCTTTCTGCTTTATTCAGGCCTTAGCACAGTGCCTGGCATACAGCAGGTGCTTAATATATGTCTGTTGTCTTGACAAAGAAGAAAAGAAGGTGGGAGGGCAGAGGGTGGAGTCTGGGTGGGGGATCATGGGACAGGGGGAGCTTGGGAGTTACCTCCTCCTCCTCCTGGAGGGACCCCCAGAGTCACAAGGCTGTGGGTGGGGGGAGAAGCTGCCGGCTTCCCCAGGAAGGGCCTGTACCACTCATGCTCACTGGGCATCAGTCACCCCCAGGGCCTCTGGTCCCTCCTTTGAAAGCAGAAAGCAGAAGAGCTTCTGGGCTGTTTCAGACAAAGCACAGAAGCTGGAATTCCAGTTATTCCATTTTATAGGTGGGGAAACTGAGGCCCAGAGAGTGGGAGTGGCTTGTTCCAGATCATTCCAGCTGTCAATAGCAGAGCAGGGTTCCATAGGATCATAGGTTAATGATTCCAGAGCCAGGAGAGTCCTTAGAGATCATGTCATCTGACTTCCTCATTTTACAGGCAGGGAAACCGAGGCCGTAGGATCAGAGGAATTCAGCCCTTCCATTCTACAGGTGGGGAAACTGAGGCCCAGAGAAGCGCTGTGATTTGCCCGTGCATCATATGGGTGATTTTGATTTGATTTGATTTGAATTGATGAGTCAGAATTTGAATCCAGGTCTTTTGACTCTTAACCCTCAAGTACTCTTTTCACAATAGCAAGCTGTTCTTGGGAGCTGCCTTATGGTATGGCCATGTGAGCAGCCCTCCTTCAGGCTTCGGGGAGTGACCAGTGTGTCTTTCACTACCATCAACGCAGTGTGGTGTGGTCAGTCGAATCCTAGACCTGGGGTCTGGAAGGACCTGGGTTCAGATCCTGCCTCAGTCCTAGCTGGATGACCCTGGGCAAGTTTTTTACCTTCTCCTGCCTTCAGTTCCCTCAGCTGTAAAATATGTACATCAATAGCCCTTTCCTTACCTGTTGTGAAAACCAAATGAAATCACCTCTGTAAAAGCCTTTAAAAACGGTGAAAAAAAGTGAGTTGTTTTTACTCCCTACCTGGGGCTATGATTCCTGAGCTGAGGGAAGCCTGTGTTGAAGGGACTCTCCTTTCCATAGAGGAGAGACGGGGTTTCTTGCAGCCCCAGAGCTCCTTTCCTCCTTTCCTGTAGAAGATTTGGAAGGAACTAAGGCTGGGTGGGAGGGCCTAGAGCTTAGGCGACAGGACAGTCATTCCCAGAGGGCTGTATACCTGGGACGCCCTCCCTGCTCAGTAAAGCCCTTCTCTGCCATCAGGGCTCAGCTGGACCAGGGCCCGGTGCAGGGGAGCCCTCCCCCCCCCCCCCCCCCCCGTGTCGGAGTGTCAGAGCCCTCTGCATGCCTCCCGTGGTCCCGTTTGAGCCCTCGGGCTTTGGGAGTGGCTGGATCACTACATGGAGTCCCCTTTGATTCAGCTGTTAGCCAGCTGCATCTCCCATCTGTTGGGCTTGAGAAGATGATTTTTTGGACACAGGTGTGAGACTTTGCCGTCATCTCTAAGGGATCCACGTTGTTAGGTTTGGCCCACTGTCCTGGCCTGTTGGGATCATTGGGTCTGCTGTCCCCTCCTCTTGGCCGTGTGACAATGTAAGCTCCCGCTTTGTCTTTGTATCCCCCAGCCACGACACATAGTGGGTGCTTTATTAATAGATGCTTTTTCCATCTTCAGATTTGATCATTAGCTGCCTCTGCTTTATTTAGGTCCCCGAGTATCCCCAGGAAGGGATCACTCTGCCTCCCTCCTCCGTCTCATCTCTCCAACGGGCCTCTAGAGGCTTCACTGGTGTATCTGCATCACCAGTTATACAGATGGCGTTTAATCAGTGCTATAAGCCATCCTTGGCTCTGCCCCCAGACCCTCAGGATGCTCTCCTCTGGGTGGGACAGCCTGGCATTGGGCTGTCAGGGCTGGAGGGAGGAAGATAAAGGCCTTTGGAGCCCAGGCTGGAGCCGGGAGGATCAGGGGGTCAAGCCCTGCCTGTGGGGCCTCCCGCCATCTCTCAGGACCAGCACTTGAGCACTGCTCAGCTGCGTAGTGGAGGGGAGTTCTCCATCTGGGAAACCTTCTTCTAGTGGGGAAATGACAGCTCCAGGGCCCCCCAAAGCACAGTGGCTGTGTGAGCTCCCAGGGGAAGCAAGGCAGACTTCCTGGAAGGGGCAGCCTGTAGACGCTGAGGGTGAGGAAGCACTCAGTGGACAGTCCTAGGCAAGAGTGGGTTAGGGTCCAGGTGCAGCTGTGGGCCCCCTCCCCACTCTCCCTCACCCAGGCCTCAGGCCCTGCCAGGGAAGTAGAGAAAAAAGCAGGGAGAAAGGAAACGAAGAGGGCAGTCTGCCTGTGGCAGGGGCCCGGAGACTTTGGCTGACTAAAATTCCCAACAGGAGCAGGGAGCCAAGGCACCGTGAAGGGAGAGAGCATCTCTCCCTAGGCCGAGGAGAGCGACCCCTAAATGCACTGACTCCCGGCTCAGTCCTCGCCCCGCAGGCCGGATTTGCCTTTCTAATAAATAACAGGCACTGGCTGATCTGCAGGGCATCCTTCATGCTGGTGCCTAATAACACAGCTATTAATGCCCTCGCAGATGGAGGCACGCCGGGTGGCCTGACGGATGGGCCAGGGCCCGGCGCACTCATAAATCAAGCCTCTTTCCTTGTGCTCGGGGGAGACAAAGCCTGGCATTTTCCATATTTTTAATAGATTGGGGTTTCCCTGCCCTGCCTGGGGGGAGTTCCAGTGGCTTGGCGTCTCAGAGCGCAGGAGGGCCTCTTCCTCACAGGGCGTTGCCCCAGGCGGTCTTTCCTGCTGGTAAAGGTGCGAGGCATCTCACTGAACAGACGTGGCCTGGCTTGTGGCATGGGGCACTGGGTTTGGCCTCAGGAAGCTCCAGGTTCAGATTCTGCTTGTGATGCTGAACCAGCTAGGCCGGCCCTGAGCCTCAGTTTCCATATCTGTTAGATGGGCTAGAATGCCCCCTGCAGAGTTGTGCCACATCAGGACAGCTTTTTGTATGCCCTGAGCCACTAGGTAAATGAAAGCTGCCACCGCTAACGTCATTACGTCTTGTTCTCATCTTTATGGCTGCTTGCTGGTGTCACTGGCCGCATGCATCTGATGCCTTGGGTTGACCAGGAAGGGAGGTGGTCAGTGCCAAGCCAGTGTGCCGAAGCCCGTCGGCTCTGCCTCCACTCACCTCGCTTTTTTCTCCTCAAGCTGCAGAGCTCATCGGGGGGTCTTTGGTTTTCTCCCTCTCCCCTCCCTGGGCTGGGAGGCCCTCGGTCCCCTCTGAGCTGTGTAACCAGTGGGTGCTGGGTGCCCCATCTCCTTAGAGCTGGAAGGGATCTTGAGAGTCTCCCCATTGACAAGAGCAGAGACAGAAATGGAGATTTGAATCCGGAGCCCCTGATCTTATGCCTGGGATTCTTCCCACTGTGTCGCAGTCCTCCACCTTGAGCAGAGAGGCAGAGGCTGGAGGGGGATGGAGGCTGGGCGGGCTGCTTTGCCTTGGGTCCCCTGCCCTTGATCCACTTGTATTTCCCCTTCCCACTCTGGCCAGGGTGATGGTCCCCCTAGGGAGCAGAGGGCCTGTGCTCTTCCTTCTGGGCTCAGGGCAGGGGCTGTAGCTCTTCTCTGAATTTAGGGGGGGCGTCCCTTGTAGCATCCGCCGCAGGGGCCCTGCCTTGGGCTCGGTCAGACCACTGGGCAGCCCCTCCACATCTCCTGGGAAGCTTCCTTAGCCTTCCATTGGGCCAGCTCAGTTCTGCAAGGCTGCTGCTCCCATGTTGCCAAGGGGAAGGGGGACGAGGAGCCTTGTGGGTGGTCCAGGATGCCTTAGTCTGTTTGAGGCAGGCCTGGGTGTCTGCCCAGTGGGATAGGGCTGGCCCCTGAACACCCAGGGACTGAGCCCAGCCTGGAAAGACCTCAGGGGCTGTCTCGCCCACTGATTCCCAGCATGTTTTAAGCTAAAGACCCATTTTTAACGTGAAAAAAAGAATCCTGCATTTGACATGGACCCCCTGATCTGCCATGATCAGCCTAGCCCTGTTCATGTAAATGGGGGAGTCACCTGTCTACGGACTGCCTGGTCTCCCTGGGCAGGGCATCCTGGGACCAAGGCCCAGCAGCCACTGATCCATCCTGGTGTTTTCCAGATGAAGAAACTGTGGCCCAGAGTGGGCCTAAGATGACTGATGATTTAGAACTAGAAATGATGTCAGAGGCCGTTGATTCCACTCCCCTTGCCCCATTTGCAGCCCTGGACCCGGACCCCAGGCCTCCGGATCTGCCTGAGCCCTGGGCATTTATGGGATGCCCGGAATAGGAAGGAACCCGGCCAGCCCCAGAGAGTTTAAAGAGGAAGTGGGGGCCCAGAGAATGGCGATGATAGATTTGAACTCAGGACTCAGGGTGCAGGTGCAGTGAGTGCCCTCCCCACCACTTCACCGCCCCTGGCCTGGCCTCCTTCATCTAATCTGGACAAGGACCGAGGTTGAGTCCTGGCTTTCACGCAGCTGGGGGAGCGCTGAACGTGAAGTCAGGAGGCCCTGGTTCTGCCTCAGACCCTCGTTGGCGGTCACTTTGCTTGCCCTGGTTTCCTTGCCTGCAGAACGGTCATGATACCCCCCCTCACCCCCTGGTCCCAGCCTTACCTTTGCTCCCGGAGACTTCGGCCAGATGCCCTCAGGGCGCTCAGGTCGGCTCCCCTGATGCCGGTCCGGACGCTGGATAGGTGCTCTGCTTCTCCTGAGTGCCGGCCCTGGAGCCGGGCTTCAGCCCCAGTGGGGGACACACCTAGGCTGGGGCAGCTTGGCTTCAGAGCCCACGCTTGTTCTGGGGCCTGGCCACAGAAAGTGCTCCCCAATAGAGGCAGCTGCCGCGGCCCCCAGGGCCCTGGAGCCCTGCCCTCCTGTCTCTCTGGCCGCTCTAGGGCAGCATCGCCAGGGGCTTCTGGGGCGCAGGGCGTGCTGGTGAATCCATCGGGGATGAAGGGCGCCGGCAGTGCGGCCGGCCCGGCGCTGTCTCCTGGAGGTGCTCTCCTCCTCTCCCCTCCCCCTCATCCCCTAGGGGTCGGCTTCCATCCCGAAGCCCACCGTGCTGCTGGAGACGCGGCAGGCGGCCTCCGCAAACTTCCTCCTGCTGTGGCCCTTGGCGGCGCCCCCTCCTCTGGGCAGGTCACCGGATCTCCTCCCGTCTTTGCGAGCGGCTGTCTTTTGCCTTTCCCCTCCTCGGTCCCTTTAAAGTCACTTGGCAGGCGGAGATGGGTGCGGGCGCCGGGAGCGCTCTTGCATGACAGTGAGGAGAGCGCGCCCTGGCCCGGCTCAGCCCGCGCACAGCCAGCGCATCTGTATGCAAGGCTTAGGATGCGTCTCCCGGGAGAAGGAGGTGGTCCATTACCCAGCTGTGGAGTTCAGATGTTAACCTCCCTCTCTCTGATCCGCTTGACATGTGACGCCGGGCTGTCAGGCCCCTGCGCCCCGATCTGGAGAGAAGCCTACCGGGGGGCCGGGCCGGGGCTCCGATCCGCGTGGCTGCGCCCGCTTAGGAGGAGGGCTCTCGCTGCCCGGGGCTCGTCCCCCAGAGCATCTGGCCCCCAGAGGATGATGCCCGCGTCTTCCACGCTTTTCTGCTTTCTCGCCTGCCAAAAAAAAGACAAGGGTCTGAGCCGGGGGATTTAGAGACTTGCCTGTTGAGTAAGCCCCATCGGTTCCTCCCCGTGGGGGCTGGAGGTCAGGGGTCAGAGGATGCTCCGAGGGGCGCCGCTCCCCCCCGCCGATCTCCAAAGAGCTCCCGGCACCACGCGGCCCCCCTTCTCCTCACTCTCCCCGTCTCCTCTGCCCTCCCCTTATTTTTACAAACTCGGTGCTGACTCGCTCGCGTAGACAGCTGTCTATACAAAGCCCTTCCCCCGGCTTCCCCCTCTTCCTCATGAAAGAAGTGAAAAGGGTGGGAAAGATTCCAGGAGAAGGGGAAAAAAAAACAATTCAGAGCTCTCCGAGCCCCCACCTGGTGGTCACATGTGAATACCATCAGGCATAGACCTGAATGAGCAGAGTCCTGGCTGCCAGGGAAGGGGGGGGGTCTGCCTGTGTGGGAACCAGAGGGGCTCTACCCCGCGGCTCCAAGGCCAGGAATGTTTGTCAGCGTTTCAGAGGCGTTGGAAGCGCTTCCCAACAACCCCACGAGATCGGGGCACGAGACCTCCCAGGCCGGGAAACTCCCTTCATCAGTGCATATTGTACCCTATCCGGCTCAGAGAGTCCCCCAGAGACTAAGGGGCTGAATGACTGGTCCAGATCACTGCCGTTTTCTAGAGGAGGAAACTGAGGCCCAGAGGCTTTCACAGGTTTGTCCCCTTAGCAGGTGTCCTCTCTGGGAATCATGGGAGCTCCCATGTGCAGAGCTTTTTAGGGAGGTGCTGCCTACGGCCTCATGAGGCCCCAGGACCTCTTCCCTCACACACACTGGATCAGAACCCAGCCCAAGCAGCATTCACTCTGCACAAGGCGCCAGAAATGAACCCGACTGGGCCCCTGCTCCCGCCCTCCTGCGGCCAGGTGGGGAGGGAGCAGGATGTCGTGTCACCATCGTCTTCATCATTTGTCCCGCCTTCACACAGCATTTTGAGGCTTGTGAAGGTCTTTGTGTTACCTCATTTCACCCTTACAACAGCTCTATGAGTTAAGGCGCTATTATTGCTATTCCCACTTTATAGATGAGGAAACTAAGGCTGAGCGTGATTGCCTTGCCCAGGGTCACCCAGCCACTAATGGTCTGAGGCAGCATTTGAACTTGGGTCCTCCTGACTGTGCCTCCTAATGTTAGGAACATGTAAGAATATAGAGGATGACTTGAAGAGGGAGAGAGAAGCAGGGACCCGTGGGGGGTCAGGGATTCACTAAAGGCTTTCCTTGGGAGTTAGCCCTTGAGGTGAACTTTGGAGGATGTTTGAGGCCCTGGAGGATGGAGCGCCTTCCAGGCCCGGGGAACGGCCTGCTCCTAGGCATGGGGGTGGGAGATGGAAACGATCCTGAGATCAGAGCTGGGAGCAGTAGGGGAGCGTAGAGAGGCCGCGTTAGGAAATCACACCAGGGCCCCGAGAGCGCAGCCAAGGTTTGTTGGGATGGAGCCCAGTTTACAGACGTTAGGCGCTCTTCCGGGTCCTAGCAGGGAGGCCAGGCTGCCATCTTGGCCTGGAAGAGTGGATGGCCGGGACCCCTCCCTTCCCAAGCCCCCTCATCCGTCCTCATTTCTCCCAAAGCACTGGGGGGGGGCAAGGTATGTGTGAGACCAGGAAGAAGGAGCCCAATACTGATCGCTCTGCCCCCTTCACGTCCTCTGCCCCATCTGGGGTGAGCACATGCCAGCTGTATGAGCCAGGAGGCACAAAGCCCTTCCAGACACATTGGTGCATCCATCCTTTTCCCACAGCCCTGAATTCCCAGCTATCCCATAAGTGCCATCTCCTCCAGGGAGCCTTCCAGACCTGTCCCCCCTTCTCCATGAGTAATTGTGTCATTACATTACATCTTAGGCTTTTCTGTGTGTCTCCAGACCGTAATCCCCAGGAGGGAAGGGGCCGAGTCTGCCTTGGACCTTGGATCTCCTCCGTGTTCCCATAACGGTGCTGCGAGTGTGGCTAAAACACACTGACTTGGGACCATAGACATCTGTAGGGTGTGGTCTGCTAGCGGCCTTGGGAATGTCACCCAGACATACATCCATCCTTTGCCTTGGATGCAGGAGAGAGCCGAGTGTGAATCTAGCTCTGGCGTTATCCTGAGCATTTCATTCATCCGTGCTGTGCCTCAGTTTCCTTCCCTGTCAAGACTGCTCAAATGCTGCCTCCTCCAGGTGGCCTCCTTGATTCCCTCCATATCACCCCCCAACTATGTTGCATTTGTCTAGTACATATTTTGTATCTTCTCATCTGGGTCTGTTCTAGGAGAATGGAGGCTCCTGGAAGGCAGGCACTGACCGGGGAATACACAAGCTTCCTCTTGTCCCTTCTCTCCCCACACCCCTCCCCCAAAGCGAAGGCTGATTGGCTGCTGATGCAGGGATGCAAAGTCCGGGTGGGTCCAGACGTGGGGTCCCAGCAGCTGGCTCCTTCTGGGTGTTGGCCCAGATCCCCAGGTTGCCCCATCAGCATCTGGGAGGCTGGGCAAGGCAGGCTGTGAGAGCCGCGGCTGCCGCCGCACTTCTCCCAATCATAATTGGCAATTTCCTCCAAGCACTAGAGAGGGGACGAGACTGATGAGGTCATGGCACCCTGGCAGCCAAGCCGAGAGGAGGGAGAGGGAAGCAGCCCTGAGGGAGGGTGGGGAAGGGCAGGGGGTGCTGCCTGTGGAAATTCTCCAGAATTTCAGGTGTAAACAGTGTCTGAGGCCACAGTTCAGAGGGCCTCCCACAGCCTTCCCATTTAGAACATGGAGAGTCTGAGATGGGAGGGAGCATAGAACATGGAGAGTCAGAGATGGGAGGGAGCTTAGAACACAGAATGGTCAGTGCTGGGAGGGAGCTTAGAACATGGAGAGTCAGAGCTGGGAGGGAGCTTAGAACACAGAATGGTCAGCCCTGGGAGGGAGCTTAGAACATGGAGAGTCAGAGCTGGGAGGGAGCTTAGAATGACGAACAGAGATTGTCAGAGCTAGAAGGGACCTTTGCTCAGAACACAGAATGTCAGGTAGGAGGGCCTGCAATGATGTAGTCCAGGGGTTCTTCACCTTTTTTAGGTCATGGCCCCCTCCACAGAATCAGTTTTGTTCCTAAGTGAAGGCAGTGCTCTGTTTTTTTCAGTTAGTCAAAATAAAGATTCCATCCCCCCCCATCCAAGTATCCGCCACCTGCTTGGGGCCTAGGGACCCCAGTCCCAAACCCCTGATCTGGTGCACCCTCCTCACTTTATACTCAAGGCTTCTGAGATTCAGGAGGTTGTGGCCTGACCTGAGCACAGGCACACAGGTTCCTCGGCCAGGATTCCAGCCCTGGTTCTCAGACTTCAGGTCCGGGACTTTTCCCACTGAGTTCGGCTTCCTGCCCGCGACCTGTATGTTCTTCTCATGCTCTTTCTGGTTCTAATTTTCATCACAGTTATCTGCATGCTTGCCTTGAGTCTAGGTGCTGTATCCATCTCCCACTTGTGTGCCTTTGTCCAGGCTGTGCCCCTTGCCTGGAGTGCCCTCCCTCCTCACATCTCCCTCTTGGAATCAGCCCCCTCAAGGCTCTGTTCAGTGCCACCTTCTGGGTCCCGATTTCCTTAGTTGTTAGGGCTGTCTGCTGCAGAGGTGACCTCATGGGCATTCTGCATTGTTTTATCTCTATACATGCTGGTAGATTCCCTAGGGCCCCCCTTGGAGATTATAAAGTTCTTGAGGAAAAGAGCTGTTTTTTTTCTCTCTTTGCCCAGGCAGCACCTAGAACCGTGCCTGGTGCACAGTAGGTGCCTAATAAATGCTTGTTGTTGCTTTTTAGAAGGCTTAGAATCCTGCATTGCATTGGTTAGCTCTGTGCTGCGGAAGCCAAATGGAGAATCATAGAATCGCCCACAAAGTCCGAGTCCTTTGAAGCAGCCCGTCCACACGGCTCCCTCTGGCCAAAGGACATTTCTCTGGCCTGAATTATTCAGACTACAGCGGCGAATTTCCCCCTCGTGGATCCCTAAGCGGCGTGTTTGCTTAACGCCAGGGACCAGCCTCCTGCCAGCCTCTGCCTTGGCCTTTGCCGGCTTGGTCCCCTCATGGGGATGGTCACACATGCCCCCGATGAACCAGGCGCCTTTGCCTTTCTCTTGTGGACCTCATCGCCCCTGACATTTCTGTAGAATATTGGGCTCATAAAGGTATCTTCCCATCGCTGCGCACACGGTCGCCCTGAACACTTGCAGCTGCTTTGTCAGGTAGGGAGGCCGAGGTAATTATCCTCATTCGACAGCTGAGGAACCGAGGCCCCAAAAGTGGCCCCCAGATGGGCCAGTGACTGACGTGGGAGGAGACCTGGGCCTTCCCCTCCGGGTTGCCATCAGAGAGCATTGCCCAGAAGCCCGGAGAGAGGGAGGGGACCTTCGTGAGCACAGAAGTCCAGAGAGGGGGAGTCCTGTGCCCGTTGTCACAAAGTGACTTTGCATAGCCATGGTGCAGTGGTTAGCGCACTGAATTTGGAGTTAGAGAGATCTAGTCCTGCCTTAGACACATGCTGGCCACATGGCACCGGGCAGATCAGCCTTTCTGCCTCCTTGTCTGTGAAAAGGGGTAACAGTAGTCTCTACCGCCCAGGGCTGTCGGGAGGATCAAGTGAGACCTTCCAAGTGGAGGCACGCTTCTTGCCTGGGCTCCCTGACCCTCCCTCTCAGTAATTCCTCCTTATTGACTCCTGACCTTGCTCTCAGGCCTCCTGCCCCATTTCCAGCTTTCACTGTTTTTAACTGTTACAGATGTGGGACATGAGGTCGACTTTCCTCAGTTTAAACTATGACAGTAGCTGTAGACACCGTGCTAAGCATTTAAATCATCATCTCCTTGGGTCCACACAGCTACCCTGGGAGGCAGGCACTATTCCCCCCCCCCCCATTTTACAGATCAGGAAATGGAGGTGCACAGCGGGCTGGTGACTTGCCCAGGGTCACACAGTGTGAGGCTGGATTTGAACCTGGGTCTTGCTGCCTCCCTGCCCAGCACCCTGCCCACGGGGCCACCTGGTGAGTTGCCTTGAATTTGAAATTTTGACCCTGCCCTGCGTCTCCGTGAGCTCGGATCCCACCTTCAGAGGCCCTGCTGGCTGATGTAAACCTTCAAATGTGTGCTCCCCCATCCTTCCTGGTTTAATTTAATCTTATTTTCCCCCTATTCTCTGTCGAGGCCCATTTTAAATGGATCTGGTCTCCTGGAAAATCCCTCAGGTCTTGTGCCATCCTGCCCGGCTCTTTGGCGAGGGGAACTTTTCTTCCTAATTAATAACAACAACTACAGCAGAAAGCCGGCCGGCCTGCCGGAAAGGCGCCAGTTTAGATCTGGCTGGGTCGGTGGCGGTGGCGACGGCTTCATGTTGGAATTTCCTGGCCAGGGCGAGGGTCTCCATGGGATCCTGGTAGCTCTGAAGGGCCCTTTGTCAGGTTCAGCCTGGAGCACCCTGGTGCCTGCCCTCCCCCATCACAGACTCATACTGGTTATCACAAGCTCTGCTTTCTCACACATCCCAAGCCTCGAGTGTAGACACGGGGCTCATTCCTCTTTGGGGCAGCAGGGAGCTGGGAAAGTACCCAGTCATCTGTCATTGTCCCTGGCTGGAGCCTGGAGCAGAAGGGAAGGCAGGGGGTCTGCAGTGCATAGGGCCGGGTTATGGGGATGGGAGCGCACCTTGCTGGTCTGGTCCTAGGCCTGCTTGGGCCAGTGGTGGGACCTGTGGTCTCCTGGCCATCAAAGATGGTGGGAGTGAGGGGACAACTTTCAGAGCATTGTTGAACTTGGGGAGTAGCTTTTGGCTTTGCCCTCTTAGACTGGAATAATAAAAGTGGCCCTGCTGGGCCCCTCTCTCCCCATAGCCCAACTGAAGGTGGCTTGGCTTGGTTTGGGGCTGTCAACAGCCTGGGACATAAGAGGAAGATCCTAGGGTCACGGTGGTGTTTTCATGGTGCATGCCAGTTGGGGGCAGGGATTTCAAGAAAGGACAGATTTGATCCCTGGTTAAGGTCACATCTGAAAACAGAACCTGGACTTCAGGACTGTGACTGGGGTGCACTACACCTGAGGGGTTTTTAGCAGTTTTATCGTTGGCCTCGAGTCCCAACAGTGTGGATTCAGAGCTAGGTCTGCTAGTCCAGCTGCCTCTGTTTACAAATGAGCAAACTGATGTGACTTGCCCACAGCCCCAGAGCTGGTGCTGTTTACACCCAAGACTTCAGTGTCCAGTCTGCCATATTGTCCTCCCCCTTGTGAATCTGATCGCCAGGGTTTAAAATGTTGTGTGTAAAATAATTGACAATCTTCCCCCTTTTCCTCTCTCCTTATGTCTATGTTTGCATCCCTTTAGTTGTTGGGAGGGATCACAAAAGGGAGAGGTGGGTGGGAGCCGACAGCAGGGAGAGGGATCTGGACTTGGAGTAAGGAAGACCCGAGATCGAATTCTGGCTCAGGTAAGACACTGAATCTCCCTCAGTTTTGGTCTCCGTGTCTCTAAGATGGGTCCTGACCTCACCGTCTGGTGAGGGATGACATCCATAAAGCATTTTGTATCAAATCTGGCCTCATACACTCCCTGGCTGCATCAACTTGAGCAGGTCACTGAAGCCTGCCTCAGTTTCCTCACCTGTAAAATGAGCTGGAGAAGGAAATGGCAAACCACTCCAGTGTCTTTGTCAGGGAAACTCCAGATGGGGTCTGGGAAAGGCAGATGTGACTGACGCCAGCTCTTTGAAACGGGGGGCTCAGAACAGAAAACCCCAAATAAGTGTGGCGAGAGAGCTCTCGCTGGCTGCCCTGAGCACATTTCAGGCTGCGGGGGTGGGCCAGGCGGCTTCCATGAGCTGCCGCCCGTGTTTGTCGCTGGGTCGCTAAGGCGATGCCCGCACTCTGCCCGCGTGGGGGAGTCATTGCTTCCTAGGAGATGCTGCAGAGGGGCCCATGGGCGCCCTGTGAGCTGAGCCCCTGTGGGAGGGCCGTGAGGACCTTGGATGGACTTTCTGCATGACTCTGCCTCTCTTCTCATCTTTACTGTCTCCTTGTTTGGGTCTGGACTTGTCAGCTTCAGAGCCGGGGCTGCTGCCTCTGGGCTGGCATTCCCCAAGCCCCGCGCGTAGTGGGCTCTTAAGAAACACTTGTTGCTTGCTGGGTTGGTTGGTCGGGAGCGTGTCGTCTGAAGAACCTCATTTCCTCTTTGTGATGAAGGAATCACTGGGCGGGTGGCCCAGGAGGGTGGCACCACCACACAGAGCACACCTAGACTTCCTCCGAGCCCTGGACGCAGCACGCCTGTCCTGCTGTCCCTGGGATGAGACAGGTGATAAGGCAAGGTGACTGTGGGGTTGGGTGACCAGGCCCGGGCTCCCCAGCTCGTCAGCACTGGCCGCGGGGCTCAAGCCCGGGTCTTCCCGACTCTGAACCTGGGGAGTTGTCCCAGCGCCTCTCCTCTCTCCTTCCCCCCTGCCTCTCCTCCCTGCCTCTCTCTCCATCCCCAAGGACCAGAGCCACCTGCCTCCGCACCTGGGGGCTTCTCTGGGCACATCCTCTCTGTGAAGCCAGCCTGGCATGCTCCGCGGTGTCCCACGGTCCTCCTGGGACTCACAAAGATGCACCAGTCTCTCCTCACCCATGGAGACTTGAGAGGCAGGCAGCCGTGGGGGGTCTTAGAGCCCCACATGAAGCCTCTCTGGCCCCTCCCTTCTCTTAGGGATAGCCACCGCAGGGGCTGCTTTTCCCCTGAGTTCCGGCCTCCTGCAGGTCGGCCTGGAAGCCCACCCAGATGCTGGGGGCAGGGAGGATGACAGGGGATGGCACTCAGACTTGTGGCAGGAGGGCAGAGGAAGGCTCTTAGTGGATTCCAAGCTCCCTGAGAGCAGGGCCAGGATTTTATTTAGCACCATACGCATGAGCTAGAACAGCCCTGTGCCACAAGAGACGGCAGATAGAGCAGGGGCTAGAATGCTGGGCGGGTTGTCAGGGAGGCCCGAGTTCAGATGTGCCTAGCTGTGTGACCCTGGACAAGTCACTGAGGTGAGTGCAGGTCCTGGCACACAGTCGGCGCTTTGTAAATGCCCGTTCTTCCCCTTGGGGTGGCAGTGGGAGCTGTGGGTCTGTAACGCTGCACACCTCATTGGATGCCGTAGTGTCAGCAGGAATCTGTGGGGGTCACAGGGGCACGGATGCAGGGCCGAGGGTCACTGAGCCAGCGCCTTGATTTTCATGGGATCTGTGTCACGCCTGCTGTGGGCCTGGCCCTGTGTGGAGCACGCCATGAGGTTTACCTCACTGGGTCGTCACAGCTGCCCTGGGTGGCGGGGGCTGTAAAGTTATCCCCATTTTACAGATGGGGAAGTTGAGACTGGTCCAGTGCCTCCGCCATGGTCACATAGCTGGTGAGCACATGAGGTTGGATTTGAACTCAGGCCTTCCTGACTCCCAGGCCCACTTCAGCGTGCTGCCTTTTGTTGGGAAATGCATGTGGTGTAAAAAACCCGGACATTCAACTTAAAAAAATCCCCTCATCCCCCCGCAGTCCAGAAAGGGCTCAGGCCTGTCCCCCTAACCTTGCCTGCCCGGGGCTCACTGCTGGCAGTGCCCGCGGCCCTCCCGGCAGTGCCTATGCCTGTGCCGCTGCCACCTCTGCTCAGGGTTTCCTCCAGCCCACTCCCGCTCTGCAGAGACTAATTAGGGCTGGTGCTGGCTGGGGTGGGGCTGGGGGCTTCGCACTGCTCTAACGCTCCCTCCTCCTCCCCTCCTCACCTTCTGGGGTGTGCAGAGGAGGCGGGAGGACGAGGGAAGGCTCCCGCTCAGCTCCCACGCCTGGAGTGCTGGGCTTCAGAGCATCTCTCCTTCCGCTGGGGAGGGGGCTGAGGCTCCCAGAGGGTCTAGCTGGAGCCCAGGGCTCTGCAGGGAGCGGTGTGGGGGGAGGACAGGGACACAAGCGGCTTGGGGGGGCACCCCAGAGAGGCAGATTCTTACTCGTGGGCCTCCCTCTGGGGAGCCCCGTGTTGGAGGGCCGGCCCAAGCTCACAGCCTGCCTCACTGACCCTGGCCACGGCCCTTCACCTGGCTTCCTTGTTTCAGTGGTTTCTAAGGCCCTGTGAGGCTGTGCACACAGTTGGTGCTCAGTGCGTGTTGATAGGTCTCATAGCTGCTATTGTTCCTGTGAGCTGCCTGGCTCCCTGGTGTCGGGGAGGGCTACAGCAGTGTCCGTGCTGCCTCCATGCCCTGGCTGTGTTGCTCTGGTGCCGTTATTTGTCCTGGGCATGCGCCTGGAGCTTGGCATTTCTCCCTCGCTGAGCCCTCTCTTCCTGGTGCAGACTCGCAGCTGCGATCCGGCCGGCCGTCATTGGGACAGTGCACTCCCAGGGTGGGCCCTCCCTCCAGGGAAGATGTGACCACCCAGCCCATCGTTGCCATCGTTTTGGTGCCAGAGCCGGCTCCTGGTCCGCTGGCATTGGCCACCTCGGTCATTGACGCAGCGCCGTGAACAAAAGTGGGGGTAGAACCCTGGGTCTGGGGTTGAGACCCGAGTTTGGGTCTGGCCTGATACACCAAGTGACCCTGGGACAGTCACTGAGCCTTTGTCTGCCTCAGTGTCCTCATCAGTAAAATGGGGGTGATAAGAGAACCTTCTTCTATGGTTTGTTGTAAGGATCAAATGAGATAATGTCTGTAAAGTCCTGACCGCATAGTAGGTACTGTATAAATGCTCATTCCCTGGGGTGACCTGGGGCAAGTCCTCTCCCCCATCTGGGCCTCAGTTTCCCCCCGTGTAAATGGATGGGCTGGTACTGAGGCCCTCCCGGTCTGTGTCCTAATGGCGTTCCTTCCTAGGAGGCAGAAGTGGCAGAGTTGGGCTAGGCACTCGAGGCCCTCCCTCCACCCTGCCTGGCTTCTCTGAGCAGGCTCAAGCCATGCCAGGGCCCAGGTGGTCCCTGGCCTCTGCCCATGGGCAGCAGCCTCACCTCCCTTGCCTCACAGGGCTGTGGCCTGGGGGCGCCAGCTAGGACTGACTGTGCCAAGGGGCTCGGGGCCTCCTGGCACTGATTGAAAGGATGGGGGCAATGGTCACAGCTCTTCAGAAAGGCGGCGGAAAGACGGAAGGAAGGCAGCCCCCTCCTCACCTCTTGAGGTACTTTCCCCCTTTGGCGCTGAGGAGGTGGGCACTTCTCTTAATAACCAGGCCTTGGAGTCTCCCACTCACCAGCCCCCCCCCCCCTTCTGAGCAGGCCCTGCCAGCACCAGGGCCCACCCTACGGGCCCCCCAGGGCTCCCTTTGCAGACCCAGGCTCCCCCCTTCTGTTCATGCCAGGGGGTGATTGGGTACAGATGCCCCTCCCGCCTTCCAGCAGAACTCAGCTTAATCCCCCAAGACACACACACCTAATCTGTCTGCAGAGAGGAGGCCTTGGTCCTATTTTTAGAGATTTCCAGGGTCAGAGATGCTGTGGCCTCCCACACGGCTTCTCCAGTGAGTAATCATTTCTGCACTCAGGCAGCCGGCAGCCCCCACCCCCCGTTAGCCGGCTGAGCTCCTGCATGGGCTCTGGCTGCAGCATGGGGGTACAGGCTGCCCTCTCCTCCATGCTGGCATGGCCTCCCTCCTCACCTCTGCCTCGGCTGACAGACCCCTGGTATGAGAGGCCTTTCCTGATCCCCCTGGGTGTTAGCACCAGTGTCCACCCAGGTGCCCCTGCCCCCTCAGCTCAGCTTGAGCCCCTCAGAAGCTGGGACTCATCTGCTGGGCCTGTCATTGCCTCCCCAGCCCAGGACTGAGCCGTTGGAGAAGCGGGGCTGGGGTTGTCTTTCCCTGAGAGCCGGGAGAGCCAGGGCCGGGAAAGTGGGACATTCGTTCCGTGACCCCGGGCATGTCCCTGAGACAGAGACCCATCTTCTTCTCGAGGTGCCGTGTGCCCGCCCGTCACGGAACGCCGGCGCCTCTGAAGAATGGAAATTGAAAATCACCCGGGGGGCAGCAGCGACATGGCGGGGTGGGTGTGAGCAGGCTCCAGCTCACTGCAGACAAGGAATTAAGAGGGAAAAAGGGATTGAAGGATGGGATCGATGAGATGGGAGGCGGAGAAGGTTTGTGGGCCGGCCACACAGGGGAAGGGAGGGACGGCTGGGATGCTCAGGCTGTTGTGGGGTGGGCCCAGCATGCCGAGCACGGACAGACGGGCACTTGCCCGGCACCTGGCACGGGGCCAAACACGGCTCTGCTCCTTCTGCAGAGCCTCTGGGCACACCCTGTGTGGAAACTCCCTTCACAGGGGCCCATCGAGTGAGTCCTCAGCAGGAGACACCCCCAGGATCGCCCAGAGGTGCCCAGGGGAGATTCACAAGCCTTGTCCTCCTGCCTGGCACGCAGGGCCAGCTGGGACCTGCAGAGTCATTGCACTCCAGCCTTGTCACTGAACAAAGCTCACCATGTGTTTAATAAAAGCCACGTGGAATTGAATTGAATTGAATTCTGTCCGAACGGAGCCAACTTCCTAATAAAACAAGTGAATCACCTCCGAATGTACTCGTTAGGGCCGGTAGGCAGAAGCGAATCCGGCCGAGTGTGGTGGGGGAACCGTGGTGCTCTTCCCCCTTCCCCTGTTTTCTGGGTTCAGGACAGTCAGGAGAGGGCAGGCCCTGAGCCTCACTGAGCTGCCTTGCTCTGGAAGAATGAGTGAAACCAGCCAGGGCACCCTGGGGCATCACACGGGTGGGGTGGGAGTCTCGGGTCCCGCCTTTGGCGCTTTCCAGCTGTGTGATCACAGGCACTGCACCGGGCCTCTGAGACTCAGCCCTACCCTGCGGCCTCTCAGCTTCAGCTGCAAAATGGGGATTGGAGTAGCCCCCCGAAAGGGATTCCTTCCATCCATCCATCCATCCATCCATCCATCCATCCATCCATCCATCCATCCATCCATCTGTCTGCCTGCCTGTCTGTCCATCTGTCTGTCTGCTCATCCATCCGTCCGTCCGTCCCTCGGTTCGTCCGTCCATCCATCCATCCGTCTGCCTGCCTGTCTGTCCATCTGTCTCTCTGCTCATCCATCCGTCCGTCCGTCCCTTGGTTCGTCTGTCCGTCCATCCATCATCCATCCGTCTGTCTGCCTGCCTGTCTGTCCATCTGTCTCTCTGCTCACCCATCCATCCGTCCGTCCGTCTGTCTGCCTGCCTGTCTGTCCATCTGTCTGTCTGCTCATCCATCCATCCGTCCGTCCCTCGGTTCGTCCGTCCGTCCATCCATCCATCCATCCGCCTGTCTGCCTATCTGTCCATCTGTCTGTCTGCTCATCCATCCGTCTGTCCGTCCGTCCATCCGTCTGTCTGCCTGCCTGTCTGTCCATCTGTCTCTCTGCTCATCCATCCATGCCCCGTCCTGCTTGGAGCTGCCAGGGAGGGATTTTTCCTGAAGCACAGAGCCAACCCTTAATGGGTCAGCACCAGCATTGCCTCCACGAGTTCCTCTTTCCATCCCCATCATGCCCTCCCTCCCTTGGAGGCCGTCCTTCTCTCTTCCTCACCCAGGCATGCCGTCCCCCACCTCCACGCCTTTGCACTGGCTGGTGCTCCCTCTGCCCCCTGCTGCTGGTGGGCGCTAGCTGTGGTTCTCTCCACGCCTCACGCATACATCGTCGTCCCCTCTGATGGCACAGAGATGCCTCGAGATCAGGGTGGTCTCCCTGTGTGTGCCCCGCCCTGCACACGTGGGCGCCTGGCCTAGCGTCAGCCTGTGCCCATGTCTGGGCTTGTCCACAGGCACAGGTCTGCCCCGTCCTTGGCACCCCCAGGTAGGCCGTGGGGCAGCCCCACCCCTTGCCCTCCACTCCCCTGGTCCCTCTTGGGCCCGGAGTGGTCATTTCCATCTAAGAGCAGCCCTCCTTCTCTGCTGTTCTTTCTCCCCCTCCTTGGTTGCACCCAGTGCTCTGACTCCATCCACAGTCTCCACTCCCTTAGTCAGCCTTGCCCGGAATGCTAATTCTCCCAGGATGAAACCATCAGTGTTTAAATGTTCAGAATAAAGAGGAGAGGGGAGGGGCAGGGCAGGCAGGCTCAGTGGGGGGTGCCAAGGACGGGG
>NW_027187322.1:1286372-1327850 GCF_028583685.1 Petaurus breviceps papuanus | reverse complement strand
GGGGGGGGGGAGTCAGGAGGGGCCTGGAAGCTGCGGCAGAAGTCTCTGCAGGAGGCTGGCAGGCCAGGAGCTCTTCAGTGGCACGAATACCCCTGGGCACTCTGATGGTGCCCTGGGAGCGGTCAGCCCCCCAGCAGGCCTCGCGAGTCCACAGAGGCCACAGACAGAACAGACCCCAGCTCTCCTTCCACTGGGCATGGAGCGATTCAGGCGGTCACCTCTGGATGCGGAGTGCCAGTCCCGGGGAGCCCCGCTCTGTAAGGATGGGTAGCCAGACCTCTCACCCTCTGCCCTGGAGTGAGCCCCCAGCAGGGCTCTGGGAGAGAAGAGGGGCCTGGAGCTCTGGGGGGCCGGGGAGGAAGAGAGAGGGGCAGCATCCTGGCTACCTCTGTTTCCCTCGGCCGGTCCTGGAGGCTGGCAGTGCTCGGTGCCTCCTCTTTTTTCTCCATCACGCCCTTCAGGTGGAGCCCTGTCTCCTTCCTGACCTCCTTTGAATCCTGGCACTTCCTCGCCTTGCCCAGGCACACGTGGGTGGATCAGTGGGCCCCAGGTTCTTCCTCTGTATGACCGGGACATGGTGTGACATGACTTCAGTGACCCTCTGACCTATGGATTTGACCCTGAGGATTGCAGCTCTCCCTTGGGGGCTCCCTCCCCCCAGCCACCTGTGTGCAGGCTGAGGATTAAGAGCAAACCTCTCCCTTTCCCTGCCCCCATCTCCATCTTCCCGCATCATAAATTATTATCGATCGGCCGGGGCAGGCTGGAGATCAGTTGGGGAAATAAAGCACCAAGCCCGTGATTGCTCCTGCTGGAGCCGGGCTTCCCCGCCAGGAAACACTCCTTTAGATAACTGCCGCTAGACCCCAGAATGGGAAAAGCCTGCCACGCAGATCCATCTTCTGCCGGGGAAAGCTCGTGGCCCTCCCCATCCGCCCCAGTCCTCTTCACTGCCCGGTGGGACATGTCAGACATGTGGGAGTGTGGGGCATCAGCCCCTCCGGCGGAGCCGAATGATGTGCTCATCAGCGCTCACAGAGGCCATCTCCCACCTTCAGACCTTTGTCCTGGCTGCTCCCCATGCCAAGAACACCCTCCCTTCTCACTTCTGCCATCTGACATTGCCAGCTTCCGTCCAGGCCCACCTGGGCCTCATAAGACCTAGCCTGGAAGCAGTGTGGTTTTGTGGAAAAAGCACTCTGAGGCAGGGGCCGAGAGTTAAAATCCTGCCCAGATGCTGCCTTACGGTGTTACCTTGGAGAAGTCACCTAACTCTGGGAGCCTCAGTTTCCTCATATGTCAAATGAGGGGGGTGGATGAGGCGGCCTCAGGGGCCCTTTCCAGCTTCAGATCTGTGATCTCCCCAGATGCTGATGCCTTCCCTTTGGAAATGATTTCTGTATCCTCTCTCTATATACATAATGTATAGTTTACATATGAAGTAGGTATTTATATATATATGTGTGTGTGTGCTTTATTTTATTTTTTAGTTATTTTCTGTCACGTCTGACTCTTTTTGACCCCATTTGAGGTTTTCTTGGCAAGAATACTGAGGGTTTGCCATTTCCTTCTCTAGCTCATTTTACAGGTAAGGAAACTGAGGCAAACAGGGTAAATTGACTTGCCTAGGGTCACACAGCTAGTAAGTGTCTGAGGCCAGATTTGGACTCAGGGCCTCCTGACTCCAGGCCCAGCATCCTTTCCACTGAGTCACCTAGCAGGTGTCTTGTGTGTGTGTGAGTGAGTGTGTGTGTGTGTGGTATGTGCCAGTGTGTGTGTTTTGTGTGTGTGTGTGTTTGTGTGTGTGGTGTGTGTCAGTGTGTGTATTTGTGTGTATGTGTGTGAGTGTGTGTGTGTATTTCCTTATCTGGATACACTGTGTTTTCCTTCACTTGGTTATCATCTCCTTGAGGGTAGAGATTGCTGTATTTTTTCTTTGTATCCGTAGCCACTGACTCCCAGATCGGTGCCTAATAAAAGCTCTTGGAGCGAGTGAATGAGTCAGAAGGTATGCTGGATGCCTTGGCCCGGCCCCGGACCAGAGTCTGCGTCCCACAGGGGTGTTCTTGGAGCAGCCTCTCCTCCTTCAGTCCATTAGCCAGTGAGTTAGCAGGCCTCCGTGGCACACTTGGGCCTTACTGAGCCCAGGGGCATACAGAGCAGAGGCGGCCCTGCCGTCAAGGAGCTCATGGTGGATCAGGCAGACACCCACGAGGAGATGAGGCTTGGGTGGAGGCTTGGGCTGGGGCAGGGGCAGCCCTTTCCTCCAGGGCTCCACGTCTGGCGGGGCTTCCCCCCAGCTGCTCCCCAGGACAGCAGCTCTTGGGCTCCTTGCCGCAGCCCAGAGGGTGCCCAGCCTCGCCCGCCCCTCCTGTTCATCTTGTCTGCGTCCGTCTGTGAATCCCAGGTCTTGCCATGTGCATGGCGCTTCCTCGGGGCCTGTGCTGTCCCAGGCTTTCCATCCCGCGACATGCCTGCTGGCCCCTGTGTCTGGCATCCCATCTTTTTGACGGGGTCTTAGAGACACTGGTCTTGCCTAGTAGTTGACCAGCAGCATGCCCCGGCCTCCTTAGGCCCACCGTAAGTCCCTCATTTGTCCTTTGGGGCCCATCAAACGACCGGCTCTCCAGTCATCATAGTCATGCCCAGCATTTGTCCTCTGGGCTATGCTTTTCAGAGTCTTTGCCTGCTCATGATCTTTCCGGGTCCTCAGCAGCTCTGCCAGAGAGACCGGTGTGAGTCACTACGACCACTTTGTGGGTGGGGAAACTGAGGCAGGTAGGGTGAGGTGCCACTGGGGGCCCAGGCCTGGACCTTGGATAAGTGCCTAGCTTTCTTTCTTCCAAATTACCTTGAATTGAATTTTTTGTATGCTTTCTGCACTCTATTCCTTTAATTGAACGTGAGCTCCTTGAAGGTAAGGATTGTCTGCTTACTCTCCTTTTATCTCTAGCACCTGGAACAGTGCTTGGAACACAGACGGTGCTTAATAAATGCTTGTTGGTTGGTTTCCTGGGTGTCAGTTCCCCATCTGTAAAATGGGGGTGGGGAGTTAGATTAACCTACTAGAAGCCTAGTAAATGAGAGTTGGCCCGAGCCGGGAAGGATCAGTGGGTTTCAGGTGAAGGGACTTTGGCACCCCTGGCCAGAGCCCACTCTGTGAAATGTTCTGGGCTTCCCCACTAAATCTCCACCCAAACATAGCACTCACAGACACCCCCAAGGGCATTTGTCCATCTTGGGCTTCCTCTCTTAATCTAGTGCCCGGCCTGAGCATGCCTTCTGAAGGGAGGGGGAGACTTGTCTTTTCTTTGGGTTATTCAGGTCCGACCAGGTGGTTATTGTTTTTGGTAATGTGAGTCAGGAAAATGGGCGACACCAGTTTTTCTGTAGGGTGTCTGTGCCCCTATGATCCCCTGAGTGACCGGGGACACCTCTGCCGCAGGCCAGTCACACATCCTGCCTGATAGGTCTTTGCCCCTCTTTCCCCAAATCCTCCACTGAGAATCCCTCAGGACCCCTGAGCCCCACCTTAGATCCTTTTAATATTTCCCGGTGTGCCCATCTTCCTGGTGCAGTTGGCCTCGGAGTAAGAAAGACCTGAGTTCAAATCCAGCCTCAGAAATTTACTAGCTGCATGACCCTGGCTAAATCACTTAACCTCTTTCTGCCTCAGTTGCCTTGCCTGTAAAATAGCACCTGCTTCCAGGCTAGTTGTGAGAATTGCATGAGATAATATTTATAAAGTCCTTTTCACAGTATGTGACACACAGCAGGCCCTTAGTAAATGCTTGTTGATTGCTGTTGATCTCTATAGGACAGCTTCAGGTTTAGTGAGTGATAAAAAGGAAAATAAGGAGAGGGGAGGGGGCAGGGGTTCCACTTAAAATTAGATCTGTTTGTGATGTTTGTACAATGTGTGTGCATTTAGGAGGGCTGGGGCAGGGGAGTGAACACAGAGGAAACTCCTACCCCTTCCCAATCATTTTGGGAGGGAGCCCCCATCCCTAGGATCCTCTCTCCAAATATTGATGCTGGAGTATAAGAAGGGTTCAGCCCCTGTGTGGGGTCTTCTTGCTTGAATATGTCCCATGACCCATCCATGGTCTCTGAAGGGTATGGAGGAGTGACGTCTATGGCCTCATCTCAACCCTTCCCCCTCCTTGAGTAGAGACCCCAGAGCTGGAGGGAGCTGATAAGGCTGTCATTTTCTACCATCTCTCTGCTGCTTTCTCCCCGTCTGGGTCCCCATGCCCCCAGCCTGCCAGGCCCAAGCCGGGTGACGCACAGGCTGTTTCCATCTCCTGGTTACTGCCCCCCAGGGGGACAGCCAGCCTCCCTCCTCTGGGGGGCATTGTGGGCTGCACAGCTAATTCAAGGACGGCACCAAATAGAGCACTGCTTGGGGTCCCCAGGGCAGCACAACTTTATTCTCCCTGCTAGGAGAAGCTCTGGATAAAGTGCACCCCCGAGGCCCCTCTCAGGCTAGGCAGCAGAGGTGGGAGACGCAGGGAGGGAGGCCAGGGAGAGATGGAATTAGCTGAGTGTTGGAAAGAGGCAGGAGGTGCCTGTTCCCGAGGGCCCTAAATGGAAGGGGGGCAGACTCTTGGAGCTGGCCTTTGGGAGGAGCCCAAGAGCCTGGGCATGGGGGAGCAGGGCCTGCTACCCCTGGGCTGATCCTCCTCCCTCTGGACACTCCCGGCTTCCTCTCAGCAGCCAGGCTCTTTCTCTAGCCATGTCTCTCTTGCTCTTTCCCCCCTACACAGTCACCCACATACACACACACACACACACACACACACACACACCCCGATTGCCAAAGTGATTGCCAAAGTAATCCCCCTAAGGCAGACAGAAGCCTCCTTCCATGGGTTTCCTCTCTGTTACAAAGACAAAGGCTGCTACCCTTATCTGCCACATGCTGGTTGGATGACTGATCATTCAATCCCACAAGCCCCTACTATGTGCCAGGCCTTGTGCTTCCCACTGGGGACACAAAAGACAAAATTCCAAATTCACCCATTTCTAGCCTTGGCTTGTGTTCTGTCCGTGGTCCTGATCATTAGGAGCTCTCACCTGGAGCAATGAATTTGTCTATTCAGGTCAGGTCAGTTCCACAAGCCCCTACTGTGTACCAAGCCCTGGGAACGCTAGGAAAAAATGAAGCCGTCCCTAGCTGACTTCTAGTGGAGGAGGGCTTGTGAAGTTGGGAGCAGAACTGGGAAATTTGGCCGGGGAGGGGGGCTTCAGGCCTGTCTCTGGGGCCCATTTTGTGGCCTCATGTAGAAAGCGTCCAACTAGGCAACACCTAGCGTCCCCCTCAGTTCTGACCTTCTTGGTCTTGTTGGGTCTGCACGGCTGCCCTGCGTCTAGGGAGCTGGAGGCTGGACAGATCGCTTTTGTCGGGGCACTCTGAGGGCATGGGCATGTACAGAGGCCCACTATCCCTGCCTGGGCCAAATCCTCCGAGCTCCCTTCCTGTAAAAGGGGCTCAGGGTCGGAGCGGACGGCCCCTGTGTCCTCTGATCCCATGGCTTCCCCAGGGCCACGCAGAGGACAGAGAGCTGCTCCCAGGCCCTGGGCTTCTGACCCCAGGACTGGCACTCTGTGCTTTCTCCTGCAGTCACGTCTCCATGGTGATGGCAAGGCGCTCTGAGAGGCTGGTCAGCCTCGTCCTTCCTGCATTCTTGGCCTTGCCTGACCGATGGGATGGTGTGCTGCTGTGCCAGCGTGAGGACACTGGGGGCAGGGGCTAGAGGCTTCCCCAGCTCCCCCAAACCCAAAATTGAACCCAGGGTCATCCCAGACTTCTCCCGTACACCCCCTTCCCCCTCGAGCTTTCACCAGCCACATTCGGGCCTCTTGCGTCTCTGGGGATGCAGCTGCCCACTTAATTTAGCCACTCTTCAGTTCACCTTCCCTGTGGATTATCTGCCCAAGTCCCAGGTCTGCTCAGGTCCCTCCCCTGCTCCAAAGTTTTCGGCGGCTCCCCCCATTGCCCCAGGATAAAATCAGCCAATCAGAGCTTTTCACAATCTGCAGACATCTCAGCCAGGCGGGCCTCCCTCACCTTTGTCTCTTAGAATGGTCCTTCAAGGCTCTGCCTCTTCCCTCCCCCTCCCACCCCCAGGTGCAGCGGCCCCCTCTCTCCTCGGACCCCCGAGTATTTACAGCTCTGTTTCTGTGCTGTGGTCCCTAGTTGGGGGGGCTTCACAAAGGAAGCCGCCCAGGGACTCTCTGCCAGAACTCCGTTTTCAACTCAGACCCTTGGGTTTCAGATCCGTGTTTTCCCACCACCCCACAGAGCACCTCTCTGGGGCTCCTCCCTGCCCCCCATTTCCCTTAGGTTTTGGGGCAGGGCTCAGAGGGAGAGAAGCCTCGTGTCTGGGCTGGAGGCCTCTGCTCCCTGAGCTCTGAGGGCTGGGGATGGGGGGGAGCAGGGCGGGATTTTGGGCAAAGGTGCGGTTCTGCAGAAGACGCAAATCACCGGCCGCATCACTGTTCTCATCATTTATTTTAATGCCTTTGTGGCCCAGGCTCGGGGCTCAGCATCTCCTGGTAAAATATCGCCGGCTTCGGCTCCCAGCGGATGTTAATTGCATTCTGCCAGGGAGGGAAAACAAACGTTTTGGTGGCACGTAGATATTAGCGCCTGCGGAGACCCCGTGTATCTACGGAGTGGCCGCTGGGAAGATGAGCAGAGGAACTTTGTTTTTAAAAGGCAGCCAGGCGGGGTGTTTGCCACCCGGGGTCCAGGCAGGTGGGCTGGGGAGGGGAAGGGCTCCTGGGATTTCCTGCAGCTTGGCTGTGATGTGCATGCAAAGGGGTGGGCAGGGGCGGAGGAAGGCATTAAGAGGGGGAAGAGGAAGAGGAGGAGGAGAAGAGAGACCCCAAGAACCCGAGAGAAACAGAGATAGAGACAGAGAGATAGAGGAGAGAGAGACACACACACACACAGAAGGAGAGATGGAGGCAGAGATTGAGGGGAGAGAGACAGAGACAGAGATAGAGGAGAGACACAGAAGGAGAGATGGAGACAGAGATTGAGGGGAGAGACAGAGACACAGAAGGAGAGATGGAGACAGATTGAGGGGAGAGAGAGAGAGAGAGGCAGAGACAGAGACTGAGAGATAGAGGAGAGGCAGAGATAGGAGAGATGGATTCAGAGATTGAGGGGAGAGAGACAGACACAGAGAGACAGAGAGACAGACACACACAGAGAGAGATTGCAGCCCAGCTTCAGAAACAAAGTGAGTCAGTAAATTCTCCAACGTAGAAAAATGCTTGGCTTGTTCATTTTTTGCTACTTTTTATGGCACTGTAGAGAGTCTATAATACGGAGAGAGAAACTTGTATAGGGAGTGCCAGAGAAGGGGGAGAGCTGAGGGAAAGGTAGACTTTCTGTGCTTGTGTTCGGAGCCCAGGGCTTTGGTGGCAGAGGCTGGCCGGTTTTCCCTGAGCTCTCTCCCCCTCTGTAGCCCTCACCTCCCCCCATCTTCTGTATGTGGGCAGTAATAATAGCTCACAGTTATGGAATACTGGGGACTCAGCATCGCCTCTCCCCAGAATCATTGCCCTGGCCTCCTCATGGGGCCGTCCTCGGTGCCTCCCTTGTCCAGTTCATTCTCCTCTCAGGCCACAAAGTGATTTCCTCTAAACACAGGTCTGAGCACATCTGGCTCTCCGGCCTTCACAGGCCTTCACCACCTTCAGCCCGTTCCTCCCCTCCACTCCCTCTCTGACCCAGCCTTCTTGCTGCTCCTCGTCGCCAGTCCTCCCATCCCCTGTCTCCCTGCCCACAGTAGGTGTCAGTCGCTGCCATGCTGCAAGGCTTGGGGAGGGCCTTGCCCACCATGTTGTCTCACTTCACCCCCCTAGCAGCTGGGAGGGAGGCACTCATATCTCCAAGAGGGGTTAAGTGATCACTTTGCCTGAGGTTGCAGGGCCGGGTCAGGTGCCCCTCTCCAGGTACCCAGGCTCCTCTGCTGGCACCCCCCCCCCGTTAGTAATGCCCTTCGCCTAGGCCAGAGCTCCCTATATGGCCTCTCTTGAAAGCCCTGATGGTATAAAACGTTGTTGGAGTGACCTGGGCTGGTGTGTCTCCAACCTCCCTCCTGGAGGGCAAGCTCTCTGAGGACAGGGCTCATATGGATGATCTCTGAGGACGCCTTGAGCTGTAGGACTATATACTATAGGGGGCCATGCCTTCTTGTGTACTTGAAAGCACTTTATAAATGCACAGAGAAGAAAGTGGAACCACCCAAGACCACAGAACAGATGTCAAAGAAAGAAAGAAAGAAAGACCAGTCTCGGTTCTGGAGAAGACGTGAGTTAATTTACTGTCGTCCTTTCTTTGGAGAAGTAGTGCCTGTGGGCGCTGAGTGTCGCATATGCTGTCAGATTCCATTGCCTTTGATAGGACCAGGGTTGGGATTCCTCTATCCAGAATGAGCACTAGGGCAAGAAGACACAAAATGAAGAAGCCGTTCTCTTTGCTGAATGGAACTTTCAGATTTGTATTTGGATGGGCTTTAGAAGGCATCTATTTTACATATTGGGGAACTGAGGCCCAGGAGAAGGAAGTGACAGGTGCAAAGTTACACAGGGAGTGACGGGCAGAGGCAGGATTTGAACCCAGGTCCCCTGGCTCTCTCCACATTCAGCATTCTTCCCATCCTTCTGGACTTTGTTTCCTGTTCTACTCCAAACTGTAGCTTCTGAGACAAAGGCCAGAGGGCTCCCTGAAGGACTGTCCAGGAGAAGGGGAGGAGGGGTCAGCATGGGGTGGTGGGAGAGCCCTGGGACTGGGGGCAGAGGACCTGGGTTCAAATGTTGCCTCTGCTGTATATAATCTTCTGGCTTCCCCTCTCTGGGCCTCCTGTGTAGGCGCTGTCCAGGCTTCCCTGTGGTTCTTCATCCTGGGACTGAGGGCTGAGCTCTCTAGCCTTGGTGGGAGCTATATTCCCTGGTTTGGGCAGGATGGAGAGCCTTGGGGTGCCCTGGACGCCCCTCTCTAGGAGGGACGTGGAAAGCCTGGGCAGAGACGAGGGTGGTGTGGGTGGCCAGTCGTCAGGGGGCTTGTGCTGGCTCCTCTCTGCTCTGCGCACTCTCCTGTGGACTAAGCCTTCTGTTGGCTTCTCACATTGGCCTGGGCCCCTCGAGGGCCTGCCTCTGCAGGGGCCCCTGGTCCTTAGCTCCTCAGGTCCAAGAAAGGAACCTGGGCTGGGTACACAACTACCCCAGGGGGTCACAATGAAAGCTGACATCTCCGTAGGCTGACAAAGCACTTGACCTCGGTCTAATAACTAACAAAGCACCCTGTTTGAAGCCTCCCAGCAGCTCAGTGATGTGGGCATTATGGGTAATGTGATCCCCATTTTACACACAGGGACACTGAGGCACAGAGTCGCCAGGGCCTGTCAGCGGGCGGTGTCAGGGCAGGGGTTTTCTGATTGCCAGTCGAGTGCTCTCTAGGCCAGGCTGTGCCCTGCCTCCCTGTGCCCTGCATCGTCTGCTGGACGTGGGCACAGCCCCTCTTCCCCCTCTGCGGTCTGGGGTCCTGAGATCTGGGCCAAGCTGCAGCCTCCTGGCACGGTCAGCCAGCTCTCGCCAGCTCTCAAGGAAGAGAGTTTGGGGAAGATTTATGAGATGGGTCGGAATTTAATTTGGGTGGAAGATCTTGTCCAGCCGCCCCTCTGCTGGTCCAGATTAATTGTCTCCTCTCCTGGATCAGCTCTCCCTCCTCCCTCCCTCTCTCCCTATGCTCTTTTCTCCCTGTCCTGGCTTTTGTTTCGGGGATTGGCCTCCTCCACCGGAAGCCGCCCAGCCGCCCCGCGAAGCAATAATAAACCAGAATTAGATTTGGGGCCAGAGCGGCGGGGGAGACCCTGAGCCTTGTTTGTACTCCAGCACGAGATTGAACAGGACAGGATTTGCTCCACCTCAGCTCCCCAGGGCCCTCTCTGCAGCCGCTCGGCCTTGGCAAGGCCCTCTCTGCCTCCTGCTGCGGGCGGCGGGCAGCGGGGGCTGGGCCAGGGTGCCTGGCTGGGTTCTTGGAATGCCCTTCAGAAAGCCCCCTGGGAGGGCCAGAGGAGGGGCCCTCAGTCTGCCTCTGGGTTTGTTTTATTTCTTCTCTCCGATCACTCTCATTTTCATCCTCAAACATGACCTTCAGGGGCTCATAGCTTCAGAGCTAGAAGGGACCCCAGGAGTTGTCCAGCCCTTTCTGTTCTTTTTACAGAGGGAGAAACAGGCCTCAGGGGCCGAATTGACTGTGAAGGTCATGGAGGAGAGATTGTAGGCTCATAGGTCTAGAGGGAAGCCCCTTCACTTTGCAGATGGAGAAACTGAGGTGTGATGTCAGCCATGGCCACCATGGGCCAGAACTGGGGCCCAGAAATACCAATGGCCTTGCCAGCCATGGGGGGGGTTGAGGGGGGTGGGGGGGTGTCTGCTTTTCCTGTCTGCTGCAGGCCCTCAGCAGCCAAGGCCAACCTGAGGGGGAGTGCAGGGAGTAATTGTGGTCCTAGATTTGCTCAAGGCAGCAAAAATAAAGAAAGAAATAAAATCCTTGAGTGCAAGGAGGGGAAAGGGTATAGGCACCACAGGTTCTGAGAGCTGGAAGGGACCTCAGACCCTTTGTTACAGAAACGAAAACTGCATTTAATGCATTTTGACATTTTAATCCGGCTAATGTCCAACATTGTCCTGGGGATTTAGTTCAGTGTTTAAGAATGATCAGGCTTTCCTCATCGCATGTTCCCAGGATCACAGACATGCAGGGACTTTGGAGGCTGCCTTGTTCACCCCCACACCCAAGAGGGAACAGCCTGGTCTGTGCATATACACACACTCTCTCTGTCTCTCTGTCTGTCTCGTCTCTGTCTCTTTCTTTCTGTCTCTGTCTCTCTGTCTGTCTGTCTGTCTCTCTCCCCTAGCCAGTGGCCAGCCCACCGCTCACTGCCTCTGCAGACAGCCCAGTCAGAATTTCTCCTTGCATTAATCCTAAACCTACCAAGGATAAACAGCCCCCTTTCCCTTCAGCAGATCTGCTTCATGGCTCCATCCTGGTCACTCTTGTCTGGACATTCTGCAGCCTTTTGGACCCAGGCTTTGGCCCAGCCGAGGCAGAGTGTGTGGGGCTGTCCCTCCCGGAGTCCCGGCGGCTCTCCCTCTCCGTGTAGGCCTGGAGAGCATTGACTTTTTTGACTACCCTATCAAGCTGTTGACTTTTGTGGAACTTGTGGTCCATTGAAGTCTCAAGATCTTCTTCAGACTGGCATGTACGCTCATTTTCTCAGTCAGTTGGCAGTTCCTTCCCCGTCCCCAGCTGGGGGCAGCCTCCAAGCTTTGTTGACCTGGCTCTCAGACCATGGGGGCCCTGGGCCTGGATATGCAGCCTTTCTGACCTCGTCTAAGTGACCTTTTCAGAGCCGGTTCTCACGGGCCTCACCTTGGAGAACACAGTCTTTCTCTGGTCCAAGATGAAGCTATGCATAAGCAGTTGCTTAACAAATGGTTGAATGAATGAATGACTATTCAGTATATACCCTAATAGCCCATTTGGTCAAGCTTCTGGGTATCCTGGGCCTTGATCGTAGGTTTTGGAGCTGGAGAGGACCTGGGGGGGCATCTGAGGCAGCCCCTTCCTTTTGTAGTTGGGAAAGCTGAGGCCTGGAAATTGGAAGGGCCGGCCCTGCACCCAGTGTCTGAAGCACTCCACGTCTTGTCCTGAGGTGTTGCCCATTTTACAGAGGGGCAGACCGGGGCTTGTATGAATGAAGGGTCTTGCCCAGGGTGGCCTAACTAGGAAGTGGTAGAGCTGGGACCCCGTTCTCTTTCTACCACCCTAGAAAGTCCCAGAAAATGCTCCCTTGCTGCGCGAGTGACGCTTCCTTTTTTCCTGGGTGACCCTGTAAATTAAACTGTTCACACCTCTCTGAGCTTTCTTAGGCTTCCTTCACACTGAGTGCTGAGTGTGAGGCTGGAGGCAGCCATGGCTAATGTTGGACATCAGCCAGCCATCAGGAGCCAGTTGGCGCCGAGCTTTATTTTCTTAAATATAGTCGTGCAGGTGACCCAGTGGACAGAGCCCCTGAGCCCGCGTGCATCTGGCCTCGCGCTGGCTGGGAGTCTTAACCTCTGTCTGCCTCAGTCTCCTCAGCTGTAAAATGGGCCCTGCCTCACCAAGTTGTTGTGAGGATCAAAGGAGATCATTGTAAAGGGCTTAGCACAGTGCTCAGAGCTTAATAAATGCTTGTTTTCTGCCTTAATATTTATGGATAAAGAACCACCTCTGGGAAGAACAGCCGGGAAAGCAGACTCTGGGGTCCCTGCCCCGGCTGCCTTTGGATGGCCCTGAGGCACTCGGTCCTCCCCAACTCGTGCCTGGCTGCTCCAACACCCTGCTGTCACTGTGCACCCTGTCCCGTTCCCCCTTGGCCACACCTTAGGTAGGCAATAATCCCTGCCCTGTCTGCAGCTTTATGAGGTTCACAAAGCACTTTCCAGACCATAACCCTGTGTTCACGTTAGTGTGATTCAGGGCTGGGGAACTTTGCGGGCCTCTAGGTCCTCAAGCACGGCCCTTTGAATCCAAACTTCAGTCTCTAAAAGGATTGGTTCTGTGCAGTTTGGCCACGCTTGAGGACCCCGAGGGTTACAGGCTCCCCAGCCCTGGTATAATTACCGGAGTTGGCCCAGCAGTAGACCCGCACTGGTGGTAGGTGGACAGCATGAGGACTGTCAGCTCCTCTTTGCAGACGGGAAAAGCTGTGTTCAGGGTCCCTGAGACTGGCTGTCATTAGGGGAGGATTCGATCCCAGAGCTCTTGGATCCACGGTCCCTGGGCCATGTCAGCCCAGCGGCCTCTGGGTGGGCCTCCTCACTGGTGGCCGCCTCTGTGTCCTCATCCGCAAAATGGTCCTATTTACAGTCTGCTACTTTGTGTCCACTTTGTATCTATCCTGTATATGAACCTTTTGTCTCCCACAGCAGACTGTAAGCTCCTGGAAGGCAGGGTTGTTGGCGATTTTACTTTGTATCTAGTGGCTAAGACCCCCATGGTATCTGTGACTGGCCCAGGGTCACACAGGCACTGAGTGTCAGAAGCCGCACCTGAGCCCCGGCCTTTCTGACTCTCGACCCTCTGCCCCGCCCCAGATCCTAACCAAGTCCCTTCCTCAGCCTGATGCCGGCCCTGCATTTTGTGACGCTCCCAGATGTGTCCCAATTATCTTAACAGGTTCTGAGGACAAAATTAATTTTAGTTTAGCGTAATTAACAGAAAGCCAACAAGGCCGTCGTCACACTTTGGGGGAGAGCGGAGTGAGCCCCCATGGAACTTTAGTGATGAGGCATTTGGAGGAGATGCCCCAGGGCCCTCTCAGCCCGGGCCCTGGGGGCCCCAGAGCTGGCCTTGGCCTGGCCCTGTCCCACGCAGAGTCAGGCAATGCTTCGATGCCCGTCCCGATGTTTCTGGGCCTTGGTTTCTTTATCTGTAAAGGGAGCTTGGACTCAGCCAGCTCTCAAGTTGCGGTCCGACGGCCTGCCCCCCTTGAGCCTTCATTCTAGTTGTTCCCACCACCTGCTGTCCCTTTTTTCACTCCTCTTTCTAGGCAGTGGGGAGCCATCAAGGTGTTTGAGGAGAAGTGAGGAGTCTGAGGGCATCTAGGTGGTGCAGTGAATAGAGCACTGGCCCTGGAATCAGGAGGACCGGCCTCAGACACTTAACACAAAAACTAGCCTTGTGACCTTGGGCAAGTCACTTAACCCCAGCTGTCCTCCAAAAAGCAAAAAAAAAAGTGAGGAGTCTGGTTGCTTCTGAGATTCTTCCCTGCTCTGACACTGCAGTCCTGTACCCCTTTTCCTGATGGGCACCTGGCAGGCTTTTTCAGGAGAGGGGAGTTCCAAGCTATTGTGGTCCTTTCATCTGAGTCAAGTCCAAATGCTGACCCCACTATCCCCTCCCACCCAGCGCTGTCCTCTCCATGGCTCCATCCCAGCCCAGGAAGAGGGACTTGGAGTCCTGGAAGCCAGGTGGAGGAGGCCAGATTTGTGTTGGCTCTTGGAGGAGACTCGGCTTTGGGATGCCCTCCCTCCACTGAAGGCAGAGAGGGGTAGCCAAGGACCTTTGCTCTCCCGGGAGCCCAGCAGGGTCCTCAGAGCAGAGAGGGGGCCCCAGGAAGCCAGGAGGCTTGGCCAGAGCTGGATCTCAGCACCAAGTTAGCCTTGTCAGCTGGCTTTTCTACTGAGTGAGAAATCAGAGGGAGAGATGGGACGATCCCACCTCCCCCCAGGTCTCTCCCCAAATGGGGAGGCCCAAGGGTAGTGGTGGGCAACTGAGGCCTCCAGCAAAAGCTGGAGAGCTCAGCTCAGCCCTAAATATGCACTGCTCTCTGATGCCCGTCTGACCCACCCACTTCTTTCTGTTGCCCCAGACAGAGGGCAGCTTCTTAATGAGCCTATCCCCCCCACCCCCCCCCCCCCCCCCCCGGGGGTGCGGGCGGGAGGCTGGTGGGATAACACAGTAAGGCTAATTGGCCCTTCTGGTTTCCTGGCGTAATTGGATTTCATCCATGTTTTCAGTGCAGCTGCATTTCATATCTTAATTCCTGGGTGGGCTCACCCTCCCAGGCAGAGCCTGGCCCGCCATGATGCAGCTGGGGCCACACAGGTCAGTCTGGGATCATGGGCTTTTGATCTGGAAGAGTCCTTGGGGGCCATTACATTCAACCCTTCTTTTATTGGTGAGTGACTCAGCCAAGGTCACACAGCTAGTAAGTGGAGTTCCAGTTCACACAGGTGAGGCAGAATGAGTCTGCGGGACCACCTTCTTTAAAAGGTTGCCTTTTTAAATTTTTTATTCTTACCAAGGCTGGGGGGCAGAGGGGTGTATGTATATGAAGACAAGGGGACAGAGGAACCATTGTCTCGATGGGCTTGTTCTGCTCATGAAACAGCAAAGCTTCTGACTCTTGTCAGAGACCTAGAGAGGCTGGAGGGGCCTCCGTGGCCCAGGAGAGCCTGATAAGGCCTGAACCAAGTCTCTTAGTGCAGGCAGGAAGGGGCTGCTCTGGCCAGGGAGGGAGCCTCCCCTTGCCAAGGTGGTCCAGCTCCCTTCTGTTTTTTTGTTTGTTTGTTTTTGCTTTTTGGAGGAGGGAAGGAAGGGCATTTGGGGTTAAGTGACTTGCCCAAGGTCACACAGCTAGTAAGTGTTAAGTGTCTGAGGTCATATTTGAACTCAAGTCCTCCTGACTCCAGGGCTGGTGCTCTATTTACTGCGCCACCTAGCCGCCCCCCTATCTCCCTTTTGCACCGACCTCAAGTCCAAACCTGCCTCTTTGCTGCTCCTGCAGTTCTGCCCTCTCGGGCCACGCACTGCTGGTGCAGCCCCTGCGTCCTTGAAGGCAGCTCTCAGGTCTCCCTGAGTCTTCCCTTCCCTGTCCCAGTTGTCCTCCTGGGGACTCTCCCGCTTATTAATGTCCTTTCACACAGTATGGTACACCGACACCTTCCTGCTCTTGGAGTCTGGGCAGGCAGAAGGCAGCACCCTGTGCTGCTCACCCCATCCACGTGGCCTTGCCCAAGTTTTCTGGCCCCCTCTGAGCCCCAGCATCTTCACCAGTCAGGATGGGGTGAGACTCAGTCATCTCTAAAATTCTCCAGCAAACATTAACTTATCTGCCGTGCCAGGGCTGGGTATAGGGTCATCGGAGCCTCAAGAACCTTGCCCTTGAGCATTTAACATTGGGGGAAATGGGCCTTTATCCAGAGGGCACGAGGTGGGACGCGTAGGCAAGCATAAGGAGAGCAGGGAAGGAAGGAATGGGGCGCATGAAAATATACCGATGGCACTAAGCCCTGACCTTTGGAGCGGCGGGTCTGAGGTGAGCCCGAAGGTTCAAAGGCAGATTGAGCATGGCGCCCTTGGCTGGAGGCCCCCCCATCACGGATCTGTCTATAGCCCTGGACCACCGCACAGCCCTGTGCAGACACCATCTCACTAGGGTCTCCCAAGCTTTGTGGGGGGTCCAGTAGGAATCATGACTCCCATTTTAGCAGATGAGGGAGCAGGCTAAGTTCCGGGGGCAGAGGCGACATCTGAACCCAAGCCCAGAGCTCTGGCCCCTCCCATGAGACACCACCTTGGCCTAGTGGGGGGACCACAGAATGTAGAGTCAGGTGCCCCGGGGGACCTTAGTCCAAGCATCTACCGGCCCCAAGCCTCAGTTTCCTCAGGTATAAAGTAAGGCTTTGGAGATGGCCTCCCAAGGCCCTTCAGGCTCCGGACCCCGGCTTGCCAGCTGTACGACCTTGCTGAGCCTCAGTTTGCACATCTGTGAAATGAGCAGGTGGGACCTGGTAGCCACTAAAGGCCCGGCTCTGAGTCTGATGGTGATGGGGTGGGGGCAGAAGGGCAGTGGGCAGGCCCCAGGGGAGAGCCCTAGGCCAGAAGGCCCTGGGGAAAAGCCAGGCTTGATGTGAGTCGGGGGTCTGTGGCTGGTTGGGGAGGTGTCTCTCCTTCCCCTGAGTGGACCAGGCCTGGGCAGCCATTCCCCTAGGCCTGAAAGGACTATCCAGAGAACTTTATTTAAATGTTAATGTCGCCGGCCTCCTTTCACTCTGCAGAAAAGGAGCTGCGCTCATGTGCGAACACACACACACACTCATCCAGGTCTATACTTGAGACTGTCTGAGCCTCTGGGCAGGGATCAAAGCTGTCTCTGGTGGTGGCGGCCTGGGCAGCTTCTCCACTTATGGGGAGAGAAGTTGGAGCTGGGCTTCTCCAAGGGTGGAATGGAGACCAGGGGGAAGAGGCTGGGTTGGGGCGTCCCCCATTTAGATGGCTGACCCTTCCAGGCCCTGCTCAGGGGTCTCCTGGGAGGCCCCCGCGCTCTACTGATGTCCATCCGCCACCAAAGGGCAGCTCCTTCCCCAAACACACGTCTCACCACAAGACTCCCCTATTCAAGGAGGCTCGCTCACTTATTATGCCGTTCTGGTGTGGCCGCAGCCCACGCTGCCTGCATAATGCCCCTCCCGTGCTGACCGCTCGTATGGCCACAGCCCACGCCGCCTGCATAACGCCCCTCCCGTGCTGACCGCTCGTATGGCCGCAGCTCACGCCGCCTGCATGACGCCCCTCCCGTGCTGACCGCTCGTATGGCCGCAACCCACGCCGCCTGCATGACGCCCCTCCCGTGCTGACCGCTCATATGGCCACAGCCCACGCCGCCTGCATAATGCCCCTCACGCCCTGACCACTCATGTGGCTGCAGCCCACGCTGCTTGCCTGACGTCCCTCCCGTGCTGACCACTTGTGTGGCTGCAGAACCTAGCCCAGTGCTAGGCATGCAGCAGGCACTTAATAGATGCTGAGTGAGCGATTCTCGCACCCTTGACCCGACTGAGGCCCCCTAGGTGGCCGTCTCCAGTGAACGCAGGGGCCCAGAATCGAGAACAGTGCTTTGTCTTACCAGAGGCCCAGAGACACTCAGTTGCCCTCCCCAGGGAGGGGGCAGGCTCCCAGGCAGCTCTGGACCCTCCCCCAGCCCCTCGACTTCTCCCCTGCTCCCCATTTCTCCCCACGGCTGGCAGCTCAGCGACAGCTCCGATCCATCACCCATCTCTATTTTTAGGAGTTTATAACCCAGCTGTGAAAATTCACTTCGTGCTGCTCCTTTGTGTGTGGAAGGCTTTGCCCAGAGCCGTTGTGAAGAGGGGATTATGGCAGGCAGTGGGATGGAGAGGAGGAGGAAGGCACCTGGAGGGAGGCTGGGGGGAGAGCTGGCAGCCTGGGGTGTGACCCCTGCGCCCCAGGATGCCCCTCAGGGAGCTCAGGCAAGGAGAGTCCCTACCCAGGCTTTGGTTCTGAAAGACAGCCCGGGGTTGTGCCAAGGAGACCCGTGCTGGGTATGCCTCTGCCCCTCCTACCCCCCTCCATCAGCTGAAGCCTTTCTTATCCTTCAAGGCCCACTTCACAGTGCCTTCTCCAGGAAGCTCTCCTAAAGCCCTTTGGGGGTCCTCAGTTGCATCTGCCCACGTCTTGAGGTCCCTCCTCGGCCCAAGAGAGCGCTGTTCATGGTCCCCTACTTTATCTCCCTGCCAGAACGGCCGTCCCCAGAGTTAGCAGCCTCTTTAGAATTGCCCCACTCTCCTCCTGGACCTTGGAGCTGCGTAGGACGGCCCTGGCCACTCTCCTCCCCCTCCAGGGTTGGTGGGGCTCTCCTGTTCTCCCTCTCTGACCCCCCTTCTCAGTCTCCTTGGCCGTGCCTGCTAGCGAGGATCTGTCCGGGGCACTCCCGTGGGCGCAGTGGTCATCTTTAGTCAGATGGCACAGAACCTGCCTGTTGGTCCCTTTTGGACTAGTTATCCCAGAGACATCAAGAACTCAGTATTTCCAAGATGGAAACCCATTGTCCTTACCCTTGTTATCATCCCCAAGCTTACCCCCTGAGAGGCAGCAAGGAGACGAGGGAGCTTGTCTCTGGAGGGATCACGTAGGACATGGGACCTGGACTGAGTCTAGAAGGAAAGGAAGGATTCTGGGGTGGAAGGGAACGCCTTTTAGACATGGGGCTGGTTGGCACAGAGGCAGAGAGGGGGTGGGAGGATAGAATTGGCAGAGGAGGGCACCGGGAGATAATACAGGTGGAAAGGGAGGCCCCTCCCATCTACATTGATGGCACTCCAGACCTCAGTTTCCTTTCCTGTAAGACGAGGAGGTTGGACCTGACTTCTAAGATACTGTGATTCTTTTTTTTTGATTTTCTGATCCCATTACTGATCTCCCCCTCCCCCCACCCTCCCAGGACTATCCTTCACCTCTCTCCCAGAGGACTTCTGCCTCCCTCCTGGTAGAAAGGCCATCCACCTATGCAGATCACAGCCTGCCTTGGCCTCCCTCTGGCCACCTTCACCTTTCAGGTTCCAGGCTCCTGGCCTTTTGCTTCTCTCTCTCCCCCTCTTCCTTTCGCAGTTCCTACTTAGCTCAGCTGGTCCTCGGCGCCCAGACACCCCATCCTTCCTCATGCCATCCACAAAGCCTTCCCAGTGGGGGAGGGCCTGCTGCAAAAGGCCTGTGTGCACACCTGCAGCTGCCTCTGTGGAAGGAACCGGACTCTGGGGAGGTTCCTCTGCGATGGCAGGGGGAGGTGCCTGACCTGTGGCTGGTGGGCAGGGGCAGGGGCTCGCTGGAAGTGGGGAGACCCGGGGGAGACAGAGATAAGGGAAGGGAGGACTCTTTAAAGACCCCAAAGGCAGGTCATGGCAAGGGCCCTGGAGAGCTTAGGATCCCGCCCTGGAGGAGACTTTGGAGACCAGCTAGGCACATGCCCTCATTTTACAGATGGGGAAACTGAGGAGCTGGAGGGAGGGGGTACATGTATGTGTATGGCCCTGTGGCCCCCCCACCCCACGAGTGACCAGCTCCCTCCCCAGAGGCAGCCCCCAGAAGGCCCTGGCTGCCAGCCATGGGCTGCTGCTGCACTGAAGGGCTCTGCATTGCTGTCTGGCCCTGGCTTTTCTTTCTCCTTTGCCGGGGGGAGCAGAGAGGGGGACCTTCTACCTGGCTGCCTGAATGGGGCTTGGGCGGGGGTGCCTGGCCCCAGAGACCCCGGCTGGGCTCCGTTCAGCTGCCTGCCATTATCCCCATTTCCATGTAAATAGACCAGAGTGAGAGAGCCTGGTGGGGAATGAGACTATTCCCGGGGAGCTCGGGAGGGGAGGGGGAGGGGGGGGGCGGGGTAGGGGGCTGGGCAGAGGGGGAGGGGAATGAGGGATGGAGGAGGGGAAAGGAATTGGAGGGGAGGCCTGAGTGCCTGTGAAGCCTCACATTGTCTTGGTAGCATCAGTCAATCATTGTCGTTGCTCAGTGGTGTCTGACTCTCCCTGGCCCCATTTGGGGTTGTCTTGGCAGAGATCTTGGAGGGGTTTGCCATTTCCTTCTCCATGTCATTTTACAGTGAGGCAAAGAGGGTTAAGTGACTTGCCCAGGGTCTCACAGCCAGTAAGTGTCTGAGGCCAGATTTGAACTTAGGAAGCAGAGTCTTCCTGATGGTAGGCCTAGGGTTCTGTGCTCCTAATCAATCATTTACCTGGCATTTATTAAGGGCTTCTGTTCCAGGCTTGTGCTGAGCTTGGCCCCTGCCCTCAATGTCTGGCCTGGGGGGAGCACTAGGGTCTGGAGGCACGAGGGTCCACCTGAACTGAGTTCTGAAGGCCCAGGTGAGGAGGGGAGATCCAGGGGCCCTGAGGCTGGAGGGCCAGGTGGGGGCCCAGGTGAGGAGGGGAGATCCAGGGGCCCTGAGGCTGGAGGGCCAGGTGGGGGCCCAGGTGAGGAGGGGAGATCCAGGGTCCATGAGGCTGGAGGGCCAGGTGGGGGCCCAGGTGAGGAGGGGAGATCTGGGCGTGGCCCTGAGGCTGGAGGGCCAGGTACAAAGAGAAGACTTGATATTTAACTGGGGAGGTGGGAGCTGCCTGGACTGTGGATGAAGGGTCAGGGTGGACTGAATGGGGCTGGCGACTGGGGCAGGGCAGCCTAGTAGGAGACCCGCCCATGTGGACTGATGCTGGAGATTTTGAGAGCGAGTGACAGCTGCTTCATCACCCTCCACGTCCTGTGGCTTGTGAGGAGCAGAGATGTTTCTCATCGTTGGGATGTTGCTGGTGGGGTGATGTCTGCCGTTGGGGAGGCAGGCTGCTGACTGAGGGGGGGTTTCCCATCCTCCCAGGGCTCCCTGGGGCTCCCCCACCCCCATCTTTCTTTGGCTTTACTTTGTATGTATTTTATCTGTGCATGTTGGCTCTCCCTCTGTGCTCCGCCCCCAATAATTTAAAGTTGTTAAGAGGAGGGACTTTTGTATCTCCAGTGCCCAACACAGTGCTAGGCACACGGCTGCATGGTCAAGGAATCCTCGATTCAGGAGGGAGGTTTCCCATGAAGCTCTCTGCTCCCTCCTTGCCTCCTGACTCTCTCTCTGATTTGCCACCAATAAGCCCCAAGGGTAGGTTTGAATTCTACTTCTGACATGACCTGAATGGCCTGAGGACCTCTCCCTGCCTCAGTCTCCTCTTCTGTAAAATGAGGTTGACCCTGGGCAAGTCACTTTACCCCATTGGCCTCAGTTTCCTTATCTGTAACATAAGCTGGAGAAGAGAAGGGCAAACCTCTCCAGTATTTCTGCCAAGAAAACTCCAGATGGGGTTGTGGAAAGTGGCTGAAATGACTGGACAGCTAGGTGAGTGGCCTGGGGCGGATTACCAGTGGGGCCCCTCCAGCTGTGGTCTGTATGGCTCTCCCACCCTGACCTGGCTCCCTAGTGCTTGTTGGCTCCCAAAGAGCCATCTCTGGCGGGGCTGGAGATTTTCAACCTAAACACACCCTCTCGATGAGGGCATTTCCTAAGGACAGGCTTAAGAGGGAATAGAATCCTTGCCCCCCCCTTGGCTGCGATTGCCATGTGTGTGGTGAATGAATGGAATGAGGGTCCTTTGTAAGTGCCTGCCATGGAATGGGTGCTGGGCTAAGTTCTGGGGATACACGTCTGAAAACAGAAACAGTCCTTACCCTCCAGGAACTTACAGTGTGTATTGTAGATTACAATATTCTCATCGTACAGTGTATATCACGGTGTAGACCGAAGTATACGGCGAACCCTGACTATGAACATGTTTGGGTAATTCGGGAACTCTCTCCCCAAACTGAGAGGTCTCCAAATTTCGCCCCTCCTCCATTTTCCTATTCAACAGACCTCCATGTGAACCCCATAAATGGATAGGTAAACTAAGGCAGAGAAGAAGGCAGGCAGTGAACAGATGGGAACTGTTGTCTTATGAGTGCTGGACCAAGGAAGTATATGCAAGCCAGAACGTGTGTATGAAACAATGGAGATGACAGGATCAGAGGATTTTGAGGTAGAAGGAACTCAACCCTCCTTAATTATTTAAATATAAGGCAGCTGAAGGCCTAACAGGTCCCTGAAGCAGAGGGCAGCAAAACCAAGATTCGAACTGGGGTTCTCTGGCTCCAAATGGAAATATCTAATAGCAAAAATAGGAGTGGGGAGAGGAAAAGCAGCAATTGGAATCAAGGGGAAGAAGGGGGAAAGAGATGTCTGAGACCTGGTGGCCTTAAGCAAAACAAAATGCAGCTACTTGGTGCTGTTTATTTTTTTTAAGGAAAGAAATATACTGTAATGTAAAAGGATTTGATAAAGAGGAAAACAACCTTAAAAATCATAACTGTGAATATAAATGTTCCCATAAAAGAAAGAAGTATGGTGGGATGGATTAGAATGCAAAACCCAGCCATTTGTCATATGCGAGAAAAACACTTAAAATACAAAGATTCCCAGAGTTAAAATGGGGTTTTGAAGCAGAATTTAATACACCTCCACTCAGTCCAAAAAATTGGGAGTGGCAAGCATGATATCAGACCAGGGCAAAAGTAGAACTAGATGTGATCAGAAAAGACAGTTGAGGAAACGGCATTATGCTTAAATATGCCATGGGTAATGAGATGCAACAATCAGTATTATATATAGGCTTTGAATGTTATAGCTTTTAAGTACTCAGAGCAAAAGCCGACTGAATTAAAAGAAAATCTAGATAATAAATGGTAATTGTCAGCAATTTCAACGTGTCTTTTCCAGACTTAGACAAATCCAATAGACAAAGAGAAAACAGCTCAGAGCCACCTTCTATGCCACCCCCCGCCCAACTTCCAGTTTCTCTAAACGTGCTTCATATATGCTTTGTATTTATTTGTGTTCTTGTGTAAACTGCCTCTCCCCCTTTAAACTTCTTGAAGGCAGGGACTATTTTGTCTGACCCTTGCCTTCCCAGACTAACATAGACTATTAGGAATGAATGCTAGTTGAATGGAATTTGCATCTGCCACACCAAGTCCTTGAGCAAAACCACAAATGACTATTTGTCTTTGGAGTCCTGTCTTCTCATGGTCCAGATGCCGCTACCACTGAGGTCAGTCAAGTTTTTATGGTAGACAGCATGGTCCTTACTTGTGGTCCTGCTAGGGTAGGGTAGATAGGTGGCACAGTGGATAGAATACTGGATCTAAGTTGGGATGACCTGAATTCAGATCTTGCCTCAGAGACTCACTAGCTGTGTGACCCTGGGCAAGTCACTTGACCCTGATTGCCCCACAATAAATCCCAACAAAACGAAAATTACATGAATAAAGTATATGGGAGGCCCTGTGCTAGACCCAAAGGGATACAAACAACAGCAATGTTCTCCCATCACAAAGCTTCCCAGGGTCACATAGTCAGTAGTAAGGGTCAGAAGTAGGAATTGAACCCAGATCCTCTCCTAACACAGAATTGATGTGGTGTGTTGGAGAATATTTTCAAGAAGAAATCCTTCTCCCTTTCCTCCTGCTATCCCTTCTCCTAGATCTGAATAGTAGCTTCAGTGTATACAATGTTCTCCTCACCAGCAGCACCTCTAGGAATTATCGGCTAAGTCACCAAATCCTTCCCAGCCCTAGAGAAATCATAGACCCTTTGCTGTCCTCATGTTCCTGCTAACAGCCTTGTAGGGGCAGATAGTGCAAAGATTGTCATTATACCCATTTTGCAGATGAGAAAACCAAGGTTCCCAAAGCTTAAATGACTTTTACTCAGTATCATGATTCCACCAAGGCCTTCCGAAGCCCAGCAGGGGCCAGGATATGGGGTATTATGTTTGTGAAAGGTTTCAGGAGAAATTTTGTGAGCTGCATTGTTTGGAGGCTAAGGGAAAAATGGGGTCCTGGTTGGTGGATGGGAGAGACATCTGAGATATGACTCTTTCTAAGGTCACAGATTTCCATCTAGAATTAGCCCTTTGAGACTTATCCAGCCCAACCCCCCTGGTTTTACAGATTGAGAAACTGAGGCCCAGAAAGCTGTGAAAACCTTGATTCAAATTCAGGGTCCCCTGGACCCTGGTGAAGCCAGGTGGATCCCTGCCTGCCTCTCTGGATTGCCAGTCCCCTGAGGGCAGGGACCTGCTTCAGGCCTCCTTGCCTTCTGACTCTGGGGACTGAACCTTCCTTGGTGGGGAGGAGTCGTCCCTACCTGGGGCTTTCCTTTCCTCCTCTGCCTTCTGAGGGCCCCCTGTGGCCACCCCATCCCTGCCTGGTGCCCCCAGCCTGCCTGGCCCGGCAGAGCAGCCCAGAAGGGTGGAGGGTTATTAGTTCAGCAGTCAATACGGCCCCCCATCATCTTGTCTGCCGGCAGGATTTAGTGTCGGGCCAGTCAATAACGCGTTTGTTTTTTCATCGACCGGCCAGTGCTGTGCAGAATCAGCTGGCTGGTTTCCCCACCCCTAGCACTCGGAGCTTGCCGAGAGAGGCTGCCGACTTCCACGAGCCCCCCTGGTCCTCCCTCATCTGGACTCCCCTCATGCCTCCCAGGAGGCCGTCAGCAGGGTGGGGTCCTGCCCATGCCCAGCCCCCAGAGGCTCGGCCTGAGGCCTTCCCTCCAGGTTCTAAATTCTGTCCAAACAAGTCTTCAGGTGCTAGGTGCTCAAGTTACAAAGTCAAAGAGCAGATTGGCATCTCCCTGCTCTGCTAGCTTGCCCAGCTCTCCAGTCTGCAGTCCCCAGAGCAGCACAACTAGGGTCTGGGAGGGTTGGCATCTGCCTGGGGCGCAGCAGGCAGCAGGTGTAAACTTCATGCTCAGATTCCCAAAAATGGCCCCCCTTTTTTTTAACAGTGTGTCTTTTTAGGCCAGAAAATCCATTCCATTGTGGAGTGCCAGGGCCCCACTTGCTCCCCCCCGGGCCTGTCAGTAGCAGTCTCACATAGCCCAGCTTTGTTTGGTAGCGAGTCCTAAGCAGGCGCCATTTTGGCCTTGGCTCTGTTGAAGAAGGCCTGGATTTGGGGTCAGAATCCTGGCTCTGCTCCTGCTTCCTGGGTGACCTTGCCATGTGGTCACCTCCCCCCCCCCCTTGTGTCAATTTGCTCCTTTGTAAGATGCAGGGTTTGGCGCCATGTACCACTTAGTAGGACATCCCTTCTCTAGCGCCAGACTCAGTGGGGAAGGAGGAGGAGAGGACTCTCCCCCCAGCAAAGCTGGGGGTGCCTCTTTGGGCCTCTGCCCCCTCCCACCTCCCACCTCCCACCTCCCCAGGCCTTTATCCAAAAGGGTGGCATGATGGTGGAGAATGGCAGTCTTGCAGCAGACGGGTCCTGTCACTCCCGGTCTGGAGGTGATGTCCATCATCAGACATTCCCCAGCCTTGGGGTGGGGCCCCTGATTCTTGAGCCCTGCATAGTGCGTGGCCTGGCAGCCTGGAGCTAGAGAAGTGGGTAGGAGCCCCTCAGGGTGGGCCTAGATAAGCCTGAGCAAGCCAGGGGTGTGAGCCCCAGATTGCCTGAGTCCTGGTCCAGCTCTTTAAATTGGGCTGGGCCGGGCCAGGCTGGCGGGGGAGCCGGCAGGAGGCTGGCACTGGGCCAGGACCCTCCCCCACCCCACCCTCCTCCCTTTCCGAAGAGAGAAGGGGGGAAGAACTCACAACAAACCCCTGTTATTGTTCACGCCTCATCTCCCACCAAAGTTATTAAATCTCATTCCACGAAAAAATAAATCCATTTTTATTGCAGCTGGAAGCGCTGGTGGTGGCTTGGTGTTTTACCTTTTTTATTTTTCAAAGTCCTGTTAAATCTTGCGGCCATCAGCTGGGAGGCCGCCGAGCCCCGCGAGTCCCGCTTACTTATGAGGTTTTCTCTGGCTCTCATGGCGCCAGTGATGGATCTTTCCCTGCTTTTAGAGCAGGGACCTTCCTGGAGATACTGGTCTGGGGGCTGGCCCTCTTACTCTCTGATTCCCCCCACTCAGACCTGCTACACTCTTAGTAAGGGCCTTCAGGGCAGACACTGGGAGTTGGGGGCTGGGGGGCCTGGCACTGGAGCAGGCGCCTAATAAATGCTTGCTTAAATGCCTTAATGAAGCACTCCCTCATCCTGTAAGGAATGGTGTTGAGACTGCCCCGGCCTCCCTCCTAAACAGAGAGTGCTCTGAGAGGAAGGGCCGCCCCCTGGCTAGGTCCCACACCTGCTGCTCCCTGGGGAGTACAACCGGAATGCACCAGCCAACCTTCCCTGCAGAGTTGGAGATAGGAGAAGGCTGTGTGGGTCATCGAGGTTAGCCTGCCTTGGTGCTGAGAGCACTGGCCTTGGAAATGAGGCCCTGCGTTCAAATCCTGCCTTTGGGGTTTGCTTAGCATCATGACCCTGCACGGGTCACCTAGCCTTTTGAAGCCTACATATCCTTTTCTGTGAAATGAGATCCTGCCTCCCTTGGTGGTCATTTTGAGGCTGTGGAAATGTGTGCTTTGTCACTCAAAAATACATCTTTCCTGGCTCCAGGCTGAGGGTCTGGCCCTGCCTGCTCCCCAGCCCTGCTCCTTGGTGATGGCGATGCTGACCTGGGCTCACCCTCCTTGGTGCCTCAGAGTGACCCACAGTAAGTGCCTGTTGACTAGGGAATCCAATTGGGATCTTATCTGACATTTGCTGGCTGTGTGCCCTTGGGCCTTAAGCAAGGACAGCAGTAACTGGGGTGGAGGGGAGTAGAGAAGCTCAGTGAGAGGGGCAAACCTTACAGGCCTAAAGAAATTTCCTTCCCATGCAGACCCTCTTTTATGTTCAGTGGCCTGAGGCCTAGAAAGAACCTGGGCGTTCACTCAGCTGGTTACCTTTCACTTTTCTTAAGCCGTCCTTCTAATTAGACAGATAGGGAAACTGAGGCAGGGCGCTTTCTCTGATGTCACACAGCCCAGTGACAGAGCTGGGACTCTGGCTCCAGACCAGCCATCGAGGCTCCCCATGTACCTCAGTGCTGTCCGTCCTTCGACTGGAGAGTAGATGGGACTCTCTGTGCCTGTGCTTTGGAGGGAGCCCTCAGAACAACAGGAAATCCTCTCCTTGTCCCAGAGCGATGCTTGGTCCTGCTGGCCCCTCACGGGGTCTCCAGTCACTTCAAGTCCTCCCTCCGGCTCTCTCCCGTGGCTTGCTCTCCCTGCGTTCCATCCCCCTGCACTGCCCATCCTCCGCACTGCCAGCTGTGGAATGCCAACGTTCCCAAGGTGTTTTCCCCAGGCTCAAAGATCGTCTTTGGTTCCCTGTTACCTCCAGGATAAAATCCAGAAGTCTCAGCCTGGCATTTAAAGGCATTCACAGTGAGGCACACATCTCTGCTTACAGACATTTCCTGTCCTTCACCACACTGCTCGGTTTTCCTGCTGGCCAGTCTGCTGTCACTGGGTCTTTGCACCCTCTCCCTCCTGGTCTGGCTTCCTTGAAGGCTCAGCCCGGGTGCCGCCCTCGGGAGTGGTGGCATGCTTTGCCCCAATCCACCCGGCCTGGTCAGTGTTCTCTCTCCTCAGGGGATGTGATGTGCCCCCTCCAGTGGCATGTATGCTCCCGAGGGCAGGGGTTTGCATGCCCAGTACCTAGTGCCCAGCCTGTCATGCAGTAATAAGTTAATTAATGCATCTTAACTTCCACTGGTCAGACTATAAGTTACTGCCCTGTTGCTTGGGCAAGGCCCCTCCCATCTTGGAACTTCAATCTCTCCTTTTTAAAAATGCACATAGATGGAGCTCGGGGGGCCTCCAGTCGGGAAGATGTGAGGTTAAGTCCTTATTAGTGGTGGGACCTGGCCCAGGTTCCCTCTCTCTCTGGGCCTCAGTTTCCTCATTTGTAAAATCGGGGGTGGTCTCTATGGTTTCCTCCAGCTCTAGACCTGTGACCCTTTGGTCACTAGGTGCCCTTTGGGGCATGAGTCCATGGTTCTGAGTCCCACTGGGAACTTGGCATCCTGTATCTTCCTATAGGGGAAGCCTGGGCACCCCGTGGCAGACCAAGAAGGCCCTCCCTGACCCCTGACCCCCCATTTCTGCTTTCACCCCAAGAGCAGTTTCAGGGTAGAGTCCTTTAACAGCCCAGTAGCTGGGAGGCAGATAGAGGCCGAGGGCACCGCTGGGCATGACCTCTGGAGGCCCATGCTTTGCCTTAGAGCAGAAAGGCATCCCAAAGGTCATCTTGCCCAACTGTCTCCTCATACAGATGGGGAAACTGAGGCCCTTCTGCCTGCCTTTGCCAGGGGAATGAAGGGGTACCCGCCACAGTTTGAGAGCCCTGCCTGGGCCTGGCCAGATTCCTTTGTCTTGGGTCTCTGACAGCCCCCCAGCCCTGCCACCAGCAGCTGCTTCTAGGAATAGAGCTGCCCTCTGGGTCGGGCAGAGGTCCCATGTCTCCCTCGCAGCTCCCCTCCTCCGCTCGGGGCTCTTTCCCTTTATTTGGGTGGGAGGCTCCGTCTCCCTGCCCTTCCTCTTCCTGTGGATTTCTCCGTCCCCCTGTTCCCTGGGCATATAAGAGAGTTGTTATGGCAGAGGAGCACAGTGCAGTTTGGACTACAGAGCCAGTGTTCCCTGGATGGCATCTGCTCACATCTGCTGGTACCAGAGCCGTGCAGGGTGTGAGAGAACTTCGTGCTCTGGTTTCCCTTGGGGCACGCACAGGACGCAGTCACAGAGGTATATGGCGCCTTCTTCCCAGGCCCTCAGGTCTCCCCACCGAGGCCTCCTCTCTTGTCCAGGCCTGTCTGGCCTGTGACTCTACTTCCCTTCCTTAGGAGTAGAGAAAACCCACGGCGGCCATCTGTCCGCTGGCTGTACGGGTTGTGCGGAGGAGGCTGGCGTCAGCAGATGCTATCTCTGGGGAAGGATGCAGGAGGACGTGAGTTCTAATCCTGGCTTTGCTTCTGACAGTGTGGGTGACCTTGGGCACACGTGTGTGCATTCACACACATGCACATGCGGGAGCCTGTCACTAAATCTGTGATCTGCCAAAGGAGGAATCGGGGGCACTGAGCCTGGCATCTCAGTCAGCCCGCATTAATTAAATGCCTACTGTGTGCTAGGCCTGGAGGAGAGAAGACATGCCACCTGTCTCTAAGGATGTGTCCCATGGAAGCAGGAAGCCTCCTTGGCTTGAATGAGGTCCCAAGTTCTGTCCAGCTCTCCCTGCAATCTTTGGTCTTTTTGCTCAGCCCCCAAAGGCAGAACTGCACTTCCTGGGTGACAGTGGCTCAGGGGTCCCCCAAGGTGGGGTGTCAAGGACAGGGTCCCCGAGTGGAATCGGCTCCGGCCTCGCAGGAGGCCTCCAGCTCAAGGTGACCTTATCGGGGGCTTCTGCTAAGGTGCCAGCTGGACAGAGGGCTGCCCCAGCCCCTTCCCACTCAGAGGCACGCCAGCTGCTCTAAAGATGAGATGAGATGCCACGCAGGGAAGCATCTTGCAGCGCTAACAGGGCCCTCTAAAGGCGCATCAGTTTGAGGGAGGCCTGCCCACACTTCCAGGCTCCAAGCACCCTCGGCAAGGGAGGGGCGCTGGTGCCCACCTGCGCCCGCCTGGCCCTGGCACGGCCCTCCTGCTCATTGAAATGCCCACATCTTCCTGCTGCTAATTTACATTTTGATTCTACTTCCTTAATTTTCCTCCAAGTTCACACTCCCCTGTTTGGAGAATCATCTTAATGTATTTATCTGCGAGGCAATTTGTTAAATAACCCCCAAGACTCGCTGCATTTTTTCCGTTCCTAGCTTTTATGGCAAAGCTGCTTCAAATTGAATTAGTTGTCAGCGTCCCAGCACGCATCATAATGGGGATGAGTTCACCACCATCCCACTCATAAAAGTTTAGCTGGCGAAATGGACCTGTGCGGTGAGTGGCAGCCCTCCGCAGACCCCTCCAGGACTGCTGTCGGGATCGGGGGTGGGAACGATCTCTGGCAGGGGAAGATCCCGGCACCTGGCAGGTGAGGGCAGGGGGTGCGTGCTCTCCCTCTCAATGGCCTCCTCCCCATTTCCAGACGGAGACTGGGAGTCCAGGTGCCTGCCTCCTAGATGCCATTCAGACATGTGGCTGTGTGAGAAGATCCAGGAGCCTGGGGAAGGTACCCCGAGCAGACCCTGGGCAGGGGGCTTAGAGCAGGCCCTTACATGGCTGAGAGAGGGAGGGGCTGAGGAGGTGACTCAGGGCCACCCCTGGGGAGGCCTCCTTGTGGATCAGGGTTCACCCCACACTCTAGAAGCCTCCTGGCTAACTCATGATTCTTGCTAACTCAGTGCCCCCTCCATGCTTGGCCCTCTGGGACAAAGCCCCCTTTGTTCTGTCCTAGTTATGTCTCTGCCAACTCTCTCCCTGCCCCTGTCTTAGAGGGCTCCATCATACCTGCCTGGTGGCTACAAGGCATCACGCCTTCCCTTTCTCCCCCCTCCTCTGTTCTATTATCTGAAGTAAGCGTCTGCCACCCAAGCCCACAGCAGGACTGTCACCTGTGCCGTGGGCATGATTGGTGAGCTGAAAGGCCCAGGCATTGAATCTATATTTCATTTTCACATCAGCAGCCGCTCCTTGGCCCGATAATAGATTCCTCTCTCGCCGCTATCCGGGAAAGACAGTGGAAGCTGGTGTGTGTGTGTGTGTGTGTGTGTGTGTGTGTGTGTGTGTGTGTGTGTGTCGAGGGGGGGGGCTCCCTTATCACCTCCATGAGGCCTGTCTCCTCTGTTCCTCTGGCCGGGGCTGGATGTCACTCTTCTGCCCTGGCCTCCCATTACCCATCCTCTGATGACGGTAAAACCAGCCTTATGAAGCGCCTCCTGGTTCCAGGCACTTTGCTGAGGGCTTCCCCAGTTTTATCTAGCTTGGTCCTCACAACTCTGGGAAGTTGGTGCTTATTATCCGCCTTTTACAGATGAGGAAACTGAGGCAAGAGGTTAGGTGACTTCCCCAGGGTCACCCAGCTTCTGTCGGAGGCTCCTGACTCCGCGTCTGGCTCTCTCCACTGTACCACCCAGCTGCCCCTAAGCTCCAGGATCTTTTCTCACTTGAATTCTGCTCTGTAAGCATCTCTAAAGTCTATGTGTCAGGCCCGTTTCTAGACTCTGGGAAGTTTGGGGCTCCTGCCCTCAAGGAGCTCGCAATCTTCAGTGCAGACAAATAAATCCAAACTGGTACCAAATTGCACAGCTCTGCACTTGTAGGGGAGGGCATGGTGAATATCACTTCCCCTGTATTGTCATGAAAGAACGTTGGATTTAGAGTCCTTGGACCTCGAATCAGATTCTGCCTCTCAGCCTTACTGGCAGTGTGACTGTAGACAAGTCACTTAAACCTCCTCTAAGCCTCAGTTCCCTGAACTGTAAGATTTGGCTTAGATGACCTCAGAGGTCCCTTCCAGCCCCAAACTTATGATGTCATGATCCAGATTCTGCTCTAAGCAATGAATGTGGAGCCAGAAGCCCTAAAACTGCCTATCTGTGTTCTCGGGAAAACCGTCGCCCCTCTGGGAGTCTCAGTTTCCTCTTCTGTCAAATGAGAGGGTCAGTGCTATTGAGAACGTACCCTAAGGAAATCAGAGACAAGAAGGGGCTCGTAGTAGCCAAGAAGTGGAAGCCCATGAATGTACCATCAATGGCCTTCAGAAAGAGTGAGAGAAGCTTAGGAAGTCCTGTGCACTGATGCAGAGCAAAGTAATCGGCACTGGGAGAACAGCACATGCAGTGATTCCAGCAAAGGCCTCAAAACCACAGTGAAAGGGACCAAGGCTGGACCCATTGCAGCGACCAGGGGACCGGACAAAAGGCTTCCCTCAGGGAGCACGTTTGTCTGGAGGGAAATGCCCATGGCTCACAGTGATCTCGGGCCAGTGGCATCACATCCTAGAGCACAGGGGTTTCAGAACCGAGATGGCAGCCAGACCACCAGGGACAAGGAAGAGACGCGAGGTTAGTGTGAGGAGCACACAGTGGAAGGCCTCGGGGACACCGCAGGAGCCGCAGACACCAGGGGGCCGCCTGTGGCTGCTGGGGGAGGTGCGTGATGGAACGGACCAGAAGCCTGGTGCAGGCCTTGGGGGTGCAGTCTGCGTCCGCGGGGGCTTTGCAGAAAGGCATGAGAGAGATTGCGCTGGGCTCTGACCTTCCCTGTGGAGGATGAGCCCTGGCTGGTGACATTGGGATTAAGAGTGATGCCTAGGTGAGCATCACCCCCAGAGAGCCTGCCTGCTTGTCCCCTCCTGGTGTGTGTGCGAGGATGTGCTGCCCGTCTTGACTGAGGGCAGGGACGCCTTGTCTCTCAGCATTGGGGCAGTGTTTGTTTGGGGTGTGTGGGCCTCCCGGTGAGAAAACGCCCTCCACCAACGTAGGTTGGCTATTGACTTGTAGTCTTAGCCCCTTAGCAAGGGGTCATACGCTGGGATCCTTGGACTTAGTTGGGGGAAAAAGCCACATCTTTATTTTCCTCACTTTTAAATTAAATTTAGTATTTTCTCCAGTCACATAAAAACATTGTACTGGGAGGGGTCCAGGGCCCAACAAGGCTGCAGAACTCCTGTCTTAGAGGATCGCCTTACAGGAAGGTAGAGTCCGTTGGCCAGGTCGGGCAGGATTCGCACTACGAGCCCAGATGGTAGATTTAGCAGATATTAAATTCTGACCCCCAAAGGGTCTAGCCCTCTGATCTCGGGGCACCCTCAGAGAAGGAGGGAGGAAGAGAGGGCCGGCCTAGGCCCCGAGAGGGTGAAGCCTGGCTCCCCTTCTTTGGAGGGAGCGTGCTTGGGGCCTATCTGCAGGCTGGCCCTGCCAGGGAGGGACCAGGGCATGGGATGGAGGTAGGAGCGGGTGTTGTCAGTGCAGGGCCCCCACTCTGCTGCTGCCTGCCTGCCTGAGTTCCACTCCCTGCATCAGACCGGCATGTTGTCAGGACATGCTTTGGGTTTTAATGGGGCCAGAAAAGGAAAACCAAATATTATTCAGGCAAGTCTCTGGCAAGATGCGGCCAAGCCCGAAAGCTCCTGCAGCCGGAGGCCAGCGGTCCCACTCCTTGGTGGGAGGAAGGCAGAGGCCTGGGCTCAGGGCTGGAGGAGAAGGCTGGGGGTGACGAGTGAGGGTCCTTGTGTCCCTAGAGCCAATCCCTGCTCGGGGTCCTGCGTGACGCTGAATCTTGAAGGAGGAGACTGTGTGTGCATATGTGTGCTTGTGTGTATGTGTGCGCGCATGCATATCTGCGTGCAAACCTGTGTGCGTGTGCGCGTGCATGTATGTGCGCGCGCATGTGTGTGCTTGTGTGAGCGTGCATGCATGTGTGTGCCTGTGTGCTTGTGTGAACGTGCATGCATGTGTGCGCGCGTGCGTGCACTGTGTGCATGTGTGTACGCATGTACCTGTGTGCTTGTGTGTGCATGTGTGCGTGCATGTGTGTGCGTGTGTGGGCCCACCCTGAGGCCAGGCATTTGTAGCCCCCCAAAGATGCTCTAGTTGCGAACCTCAGGCCTGCCGCTGCCCTGAGCAGGATGGGGTGGGAGCCTTCAGGGCTTAGAACCCCAAAGATTCTGGGAGCTGGTGCTTCCTTCCCCTCCCCACCCGCTGACAGAGGCAGCCTGGCTGTGATGGGATTTGTTGTCACCATTAGTCTATCTCGGTTCTCTCTGCAAACGCCGGCTTCCCAGGATGCATGCTCCCCCCAGCAGACCCCCGCCCCTCCCACACACCTCTGGCGCTGGCGGTGGAGGAGGAGGCATTGTCTGCGCTAATTGCATTGTTAGACCGCGCTAGGCATGTTGGGCTGTCTCGTTCTGGTGCCTTTATTAGACATGAGTGCTGGCTGACAGCCGCGTGGGGCTGGCGGTGAGGAGCCTAGGGCCTCCAAATGGGGGCACAGGAGGGGAGGAGAGGGAGAGCGCCTGGGGCCTGTCTCTCTGTCTGTCCTCCCCGGCTCCTTCACCCCCACTCCACTCCCCAGCTTCCAGATGGCAGTGGATACTGGGGCGCAGGGGAGTGGAAAGCTGCGCCTCGCCCAGGGTCAGTTCCTTCCTCTGCACCGTGCTGTTTCACAGGGCCCCCTGCCGAGCAGTAATGAGGCATCTGTACCTGGGGCAGGTGGCACCTGGTTTTATGAGCTGAGCATTAAAGGCGCCTGCTGTGGACGAGGAAGGTGGGAGTCAGAGGCTGGCCCCCCGCTGGGGCCACTGCGGCAGGAGCTGGGGTGGGATGGGGGGTAGAGCAAGGGGGCAGAGGGGCAGGATCCTGCCCAACACCCGTGGGGGCCACACCCTAATTCACCCTTTGAGGCTCCCAGATTTAGAGGCTTTCCCTACAGCCCCCAGGTCTGAGAGGTAGAAACTGAGTCCTAGAGGCGAGATTCAGTGGCCCAAGGTCACCCAGATAGTAAACATTGGGCAGGATTTGAATCCAGGTCGTCTGACTCTGGAGCCATCTCCTTCCTGCTGTCCCCATCGTGCTACAGATTGGCTTGGAAGGATTCAGAAGCCTCTGCCCTCAGCCCAGGCCTGGCACGTGGGCAGTGAGAGCCTGGCAGGCCACATCCCCAGCGGGGAGAGCTTCTGGTCATGGTAATGTCCTCCCCGAGCTGGAGCCAGGAGGCCCCAGAGCCTGACCCTGGCTTGGCCAATGCCTGGAGCTGTCAGCCCTTGGATTAGTCTAGTTTTCCTTCCAGGCCGCTGGGCCTAGGGGGTGGCTGTCAGGCCCAGAGGAGGTCCTGAATCCCAAATGGATGCACTCTGTGACTCTATGTGCCTCCCTTCCTTCCTTCCTTCCTTTCTTCCTTCCTTCCTTCTTCCTTCCTTCCTTCCTTCCTTCCTTCCTTCCTTTTTTGCTGCCAAAGGTTCAAGTCTGAAGGCAGGGGATCCCCAAGGAGCTTGGACTGCCCACCCCAGTGTGGGCTTGGAGTGCAGAGCGTCAGGGCCGGTCCAGACCAGTGTCCTCACTGCAGCTTGACAGGCTCCCTGGGGAGTCCCCTTGGCACCACTTTGCTTCAATTGAGCCTAAATCCCCCCCTCGGGTTTGCCTTCTGGGAGTCGAGCATAGCTACAGGGTACCCAAGGAGCTTTCTCCTCTTGGGCTAGAGCCTGGGTCCTTCCTCATCCACCATGGACTGAAGCCCTTCAGTGCCCACGGCCAGCCAGAAGCTGTTATTATGCACTTCCTGTGTGCCCTTCAGAGGCTCAGGCTGTTTCAGAGGCGGGTATGGGCATTGGCATGGGCACACACATGCACAGCCAGGCTTTTCTTGTGTCCCCCCCATCACCTGTCTAGGCACCTGGTGCTTCCCCCAGAAGAATACCGCCGGCACAGTATGTGTTGCTGAGCTGCCTGCGCACAGTAGGCTCTTGCTGCCTGGCACACAGTAGGTGCCTGCTGCCTTCTTTGGTTCTCACTCCCTCTCACACCCAGGCCCTCCCAGGCATTTCCACCCAGAGGCAGCGGCCTATGCCCTCCCCCCGTCCTTCCCGCCCCCCCCCCCCTCCAGCTGGTCCTGCTTCTTTATCCTCAGGCTTTGCAGATTAGCCACTCAATCCTTTAGGGGAAGCTGTGAGGCCACCAGGCTCAGAGGGGATGATTGACTGCCTTGGGCCACACAGGTGGTGTGGGGCAGAGGGGTCTGAGCCTTCAGCTTCGAATCAAGGAAGGGGAGACGGGGAAGACCTGACCCTTTGCAAAGGGACTATTCCCCCCCACCCCAGCATAGGGGAGAGAACACTGTCTTTGTCCCTGGGGCTGCCAGGCTCCGAGCTGGGCTGGCCGTGTGACCTTGGGTAAGTCCTTTTCCTCAGTTTCCTCCCCTGCCAGGTTTCTGGGTCTGGCCGAGGTGGCCTTGGCACCTGCCTGCAGGTGCTCTGAGCCCCCACCGGGCATCAGGGAAGGGCGGACAAGCAGCAAAGTCAGCGCCGCCGCCACATCCATTCACCCTGACAGCTAGCAATTACACCGTGTGATAGCAAGATTACTCCAAATGCATTTATTACAGGGGTGAGGAGCAGGAGACTTATTTACTGGCAAATCCATACTCATTACAAGACTCAGCCTACCCTGGGCCGAAAACAGCTCAAGTGAGACAAATAATTACCCGGCCTTCCCGCGCGCGGCCGCGTTCAGGTACTTGGCAGCGGTGAGGGGGTGGCAGTGGAGGGGGAGCGAGGCCTCTTTTCAGTAAGAGAAACGGGAAGAGGTTGGGGTGCATCTGACCCGCTGCGCCCCTGTGCACCAGGGAGCTGGGCTGCCCAGGGGACCCCCGGGTTACGAGTTTGAGTCCTCCCCTCCTAGGGCTGGGGGTCTGGCCTCCTTCAGGAACATGCGAAGGATGCTCGCTGGGCCCCCCAGAGCCTGGAAGCTGGGTGGGCATGAGTGGAGCCCTTCTCCCCTTCTCCCTCCCCCCCACAAATGGCAGGGAGAGCAAGGGCTCTCCCCCCACTGTCCCCAAGTTCCCCAGGGGCGAGGTGTGCTCATGGTCACAAGGTGGCATTTCTTAGGTCATAGATTTATAGCTGGAAAGATCCTCTGAGGCCATTTAGGCCAGCTCCTTCTTTTACAGATTGGGAAACCGAGGCCCAGAATGCTTGGCCCCTGATATAGGCATAACAAATGCCCATCAGTCATTCTAAGCCCAGACTTCCTTCCTCTGGGGTCATGCCCTGTTGAGAGGGGTGGATTCGAACCCTGGTCTCTCAGGATTTCTGATCTAGCGATCTGTTTGCTTGGAGGCCGCCTTAGAGCCAAAGAGCAGGCTGCCTTATGGGTATCGGGATCCTGATTCGGAGCCAAGAGGGAAGCCTTAGCTCTCCTCCAGCCTCTCTCCCATTGTACAGATGAGAAGACTGAGGCCCCCACCTGAGCAGTGACTTATCTAGGGTGCTGTGAGCCCCAGCCCTTTAACTTCAGGCCTCTGGGCCTGGGTCACTGACCTGAGGCTGGCCCTGGTCAGCAGGGGCAAGGCTGGCTGGACTCCTGGAGTTTTTCTCCCTAGGGCTGGAGGTCGCCTCTGGTCCTGGGGTCCCACATCTCTAGTGTGAAGGCTGAGGGGCCCTCTGTGTCCTGCCCCTCCCCCTGGGGCCCAGGTGGCCCCGGTGGGTCCTAGAGGGAGGAGGAGGGAAGCTGTCGCAGCCTTTGCTGTGTGGCCCCAGCCTCCCCAGCTCCTGCCCGCCTTGCCCGTCTGCCCGCTGGGCACATCCTGGCAGCAGCCGCAGCCTCCATGCCTTAAATATTCATTCACTTGACAGAACGCTAATTAAACAAAGTAAGGTGCATTATTACTTGATTAAATTTTTTATTGGCAGTTTAATTGGTCTGTTGGCTGCCCCGTGGGGAGTTGTGTGGTCCCCCTGGTACTGGGGGGGAGGGAGCGGGGCTGGGGCCTCCCCTGGCCAGGTCAGTCTGGGAGCTCAGCTGAGGACCCCAGCCAGGCCTTTCTTTTCCTCTCCCCTGCCCCCTCCTCCTGCTCCCTGCATCCCTCCCTCCCTGACCCTAGAGGCCTCAGCGGGGGGCCTCAGAGGGCACAGGACAGGGCACCTCTGCACTGTCCCTCCTGGACATCCCCAGAGGCCCCTCCCATCCCCTCCATGCCCCTCCCATCCCACCTCCCAGGAAGCCTTTGCTCCAAGATGAAGTTGGTGCTGCCTCTTCCCAGAAGCCTGCCTGGGTTCCTCGGGTCCCTTTCCTGCCTAGGGCCTCTCCTGAAGCACCTTCCTTTGTCACTGGACCTGGTCCCTGGCTGGCTCCAAGCTGCTCTCGTAGCACCATTAGACCTCACAACCCTCCACCAGCTCAGTGCTAGGGCCCATCCCCGCTCCTTTGGAGTGGAACGGAACCCTACTGTGTGCCAGACACTGGTGTAAGCACTTTCCAGATGTTATCTCCTCCCATGAGGGAGGTGTGTGACCCCCACTTTACAGTTGAGGAAACTGAGGCAAGGGGAGGTGACTTGCCCAGGGTCACACAGCTACGAAGTATCTGAGGCTGGATTTGAACACAGGTCTTCCTGACTCTGTCTTCTTTATCTCAAGATTCTTACTTCAAGAAAAAGGGAGGGCCCTAAGGATGTTGCTGGTGGAGCTGGAGTTGGTCAAGTACAGGGGTGGGGCACCTGTGGCCTCAAGGTTACATGTGATCTTCTAGGTTCTCAGGTGCGGACTTTTGGTTGAGTCCGACTTTTCCAGAGCAAATCCTTTTATGAAGAGGATTTGCCTGAAGTTTGGATTCAGTCAGAGGGCCTCATTTGAGGGCCACACAGGGCCTTGAGGTCTCAGGATTTCACCCCTGGCAGTAATTTGGAGCTTTGTCCCTAGACCTTTGTCCCCAAGTCGCAAAGTTGCCTGTGTATCCTTGGAGCCAGAGATATGACTTCAGGGAATCCAAGAATGAGGGTGAGGTCCCCACACATATCTACTGCTGCACCCACATGCTTCCAGCAGCATTTGTGGGGGGTGGCAAAGACCAGCAGAGCCCATAGTCAAGCAGGGGATGGGTGAACGCCCCCCCCCAGATTGTGAGTGCAGTGGGAGTGGGTGTGAAAATGGACTGGGTGCAGTGAGTGCCATAGTGCATTGGGGTACGATGGGTGTCACAGGACATTAGAGTGTGGTGGGTGCCACAGAGCATTAGAGTGCAGTGGGTGCCACAGTACCTTAGAAAGAGTTCTGTGGGTGCCACGGAGCAGTAGAGAAAGTGCAGTGGGAGCCACGGAGCATTAGAGAGTGCGGTGGGTGCCACGGCACATTGGGGTACGATGGGTGTCACAGGACACTAGAGTGTGGTGGGTGCCACAGAGCGAGTGCAGTGGGTGCCACGGTGTCTTAGAAAGAGTATGGTGGGTGCCACGGCGCAGTAGAGAGTGCGGTGGGTGCCACGGCACATTGGGGTATGCTGGGTGTCACAGGACATTAGAGTGCAGTGGGTGCCATGGCGCCTTAGAAAGAGTGCGGTGGGTGCCACGGCGCAGTAGAGAGAGTGCGGTGGGTGCCACGGTGCAGTAGAGAAAGTGAGGTGGGTGCCACAGCGCAGTAGAGAGAGTGCAGTGGGAGCCACGGAGCATTAGAGAGTGCGGTGGGTTCCATGATGCCTTAGAAAGAGTGCAGTGAGTGCCATGGGGCCTTGAGGTACGATGGGTGTCACAGGACATTAGAGTGCAGTGGGTGCTACGGTGCCTTAGAAAGAGTAAGGTGGGTGCCATGGCGCAGTAGAGAGAGTGTGGTGCGTGCCATGGTGTATTAGATTTCGCTGGGTACCGTGGTGCATTAGGGTGCAGTGGTGCTGTGGTGTTGGATAGCAGACAGGAGGGATCCACCCTTACTAAGCGCCCTTGCACAAGTGCCTTCCCCCCTCTGGACCGCGCTCTCCCTGCTGCATAAGGAGGGGTTGGTCACGAGAACCGGCCAGACGGGTCCGTGGGCTCTCAGGCCTGGGATGTCCCCATTTCTGGGTGCTCTAGGGACAGGTTCTGGGCACTGGCGTCCTTCTTCAGTAAGCCCCGGGCAATGGGTAGAGTGCCGCCCTCGGGGTTCAGATCCGAAGAGTGGATCTGGAGCTGGAGTGTCCTCCCTCGGCTGCCGTGGCTGGGCTGGGGTCCCAAGCAGCTGGCAGGCAGCGTTTGGCCTGAGCGCCCTCCCCTGCCCCACACCTGGAGGGTCCGGCTGGTTCTCCTGGCATTGGGGCCGGGCTCCATCCCCACCTGCCATGTGCAAGGCCTGAGGCTTTGGTGGGGCTGGGGCCGGCCCATACCCCCCTCTTTGGGCTGGAGCCTGAGGATGAGGGGGCCTCTCTTTCTCCAGTACTCTCTCTAGTAAAGCTGCCTGGTGCCCCAGATGTGCCGTCTCCCCTCCTTCTGCTTGCTTTAGCTCTTGGTGTCCGTCTCCCATTCCAGCCAGACTGGCTGCTTCCTGTCCCCCAGATTCCATTTCCCATCTCCAGGCCTTTGTACATGGCGGCTCTCCTGCCTAGGACTCCCTTCCTCCTTCCTCCGGGGCTCAGCCCCAGAGCCCCGGCCTATGGAGAGTTCTTTTGCATCCCTCCTCCCCCACATCACTGCTCCTTACCATGCATGTGATGACATCCGCCTCCCTGTGTACACGGTATGTACAACGTAAGCTCCTTGAGGGCAGGCACTGCTTTTGTATCTACAACCTAGCGCATGTCAGTGGGCATTGATAAAGTGCCTACTGTGTGCCAGACGTTGCCCTGAGAGTCGGGGACACAGAGAAAGGCGAAACCAGACCCTGGCCTGCCCTCAAGGAGCTTCCAGTCTAAGGGGGACAGTGTGCAAGTAAGCATAGGAGCACAGCCTGAGCAGGATGAATGGCCGCCGTGATCTCCTCCTGGGGGAGCTGGGGTTTCCTGAAGGAAGGACTGCATACAAGGCTCTAGGGCGACTCCCACCCCACCGCCATTTTACAGATAGGGAAACCAAGTCCAGTACAAGGGAAATGACTGGCCAAAGGTCACCCCTCTCAAAGTCAGGATTTGAGCCCAGGCCCTCTGAGTTCAGGTTCATGTTCTCTTCCCATGCCTCCACGTGGGAGAATAGAGGCAAAGAGAAGGGCATCCCAAGGCCATGGAGCAGAGGCAGCAATCCTCCTTCATCTCCCCAGGAAGAGCTGAAGCCAGTGACTCGCCTAAGGTCTCTCAGCAAAGGCACACATGGTGGAAACTCATGACCCTGGCTCCGAAGGCTTCCCCAGGCCTGGTGCTCCATCCACTGCACCTCCGAGTTCAAATCCAGCCTGAGACCCTTTGTAGCTGTGTGACCTTGGGCAAGTCACTTAACCTCTGTTTGCAAAGTGGGTATAATAACAGCCCCAGACTCTGGGGGTTTTGTGAGCCTCCAGTGGGATAATAGTTGCAAAGCACTTAGCAGTGTGCCCAGCACATAGTAGGTGCCCTGTAAATGTCGCCCATTCTCAGGTGCTGGACATACTGGCCCTTCCTCGCCTCCCTCGGGGCATCATAAACATCCCATGGATGGGACCGAATTCCAGCCCAGTCTCCTTTTCGGTGGGTGTTCCACATGTCCCCCTGCGGTCCAAGACTGTGACCTGACAGCATCCTCGGGACGCCCCCCTGGGAGGTGGACACTGTCCTCCCCCTTTTACCGATGAGGAAACTGAGGCAAGGGTCGGGTGGCTTCCCTCGGTTCCTGAAACTGTGAATGGTAGCCGGGTCACAGTGCTAGGTTTCAGGAACTCAAGGGCTGGGCAGTCTTCAGCTTTTCAAACTTTCACTCATTTGAACCCTGAACTGCTGCGGGAGTAGCTGTGTGCCAGTGTTCACCACTTTACAGCTGAGGAGACTGAGGCATGGGGCTCTGACTTCCCAAGGCAAGATCTAAACTGTGATTCTCTGAGTGGGGAGCGAGCACTCTGCACTGCGCTGTGCTGTGCTCCCTCCTGGGGTCCCGGGATCCAGATCTGGGTCTCCCACATCACTATCTGGAAGGACAGAGGTAGGCCCTGCTTTTTTCTGGGACTTAGGGGTTAGTGATGAGAACCCCCTGGGAGAAGGTGAGAAAAGGACCCTGTTAGTGGACTGGTCCAGAGTCTGCAAGTGAGCTCAGCTTAGCCCAGGCCAGGCCCCTCCCAGCTCTGCCATCCCCTGTTCTAAGGGCGCTCCCAGCTCTGCC
>NW_027187322.1:1256725-1286362 GCF_028583685.1 Petaurus breviceps papuanus | reverse complement strand
TCCCAGCTCTGCCATCCCCTGTTCTAAGGGCGCTCCCAGCTCTGCCACCCCCTGTTCTGAGGGCACTCCCAGATCTTCCATCCCTTGTTCTGAGGGCGCTCCCAGCTCTGCTATCCCCTGTCCTAAGGGTCCTCCCCACTCTTACATACCATGTCCTAAAGGCCTTCCTAGCCCTCTCTCATTCTAGGTTCTTGGTGGTTCTGAATGTAAAGAAGCCCTCCTAACAATGAGATCTGTCTAGACACTGGGCAGGCTGCCCCGTTGGCCGGCCAGTTCTCTCTCCCAGATGACCCCCTTGTCAGTGATGGTGTATGGAGATTTCTGTACTGGCCATGGGCTCCCTTGGGCAGGTCCCCAGACAGCAAGAGGTGGCCTCTCTCCCCATCCTGGGGTGGGGGCCGGATGGGGGTGCCGGCCCTCTTCTGCCAGCTGTGCCCCAGCCACCTCCCCTCCGGCCTCTCCTGTCTCTCCAGGGCCGTGGTCTCTAATTTACATTCTGCCTGGGAGTGCCGTTTGGCCGAGTTAAACGGCAGGATTCAGAGGCCATGTAATTAACAGCCCAGTGCATTAGGCAGGTTTCTGCTGTGAAAGGTTATCAGAGGGGGCGGGCAGACTTGGCATGGGAGGGAGTGGGGGGCTCGGGCCTAGCCTGGGTAGGGTGTGGCCCTCAGGGGCCATAAGCCAGGAGCGCTGAGCTTCCCTGAGGCCCCTCTCCTGCCAGGGTCCACACTCGCCACCTCCTCTGCAGGGCCAGGGTCAGCTGGGGCCGCCCGTGGGCCCTCCTGTGTATGAGCAGTGGACAGAACCCTGGAAGGCACGTCTGAGCAGACGGACCTCCTCGAGCCTTGGTTTCCCTATCCGTTAATGGGGACGGTGCTAGCCCCCACCTCTCTGGGATGTGGAGGTGACTGTGCCGACCTCACGGGACTCTCCAGATGCCGGAGCTTAATTCCCGTTATTTACGGAAGGCAGCTGGCTGCTGGGGGGCTGGCGAAGGCGCCGTGTGTACAAACAGCCCCACGCTTCTCAGCCCGCTCTGACACTGAAATTGCCGCTGTGCGGGCAGAGCCGGCCCGTCTGTCACAGGAGCACACATTTAGTCCCTGCAAACAGCTGTCAGCCCGCTCTTCCCCGGCGACTCGGCCCCCGCCTCCCGCCAGCGCTGCCGACGCACCCTGTAATGAACCTCCATCATGGGCCGGGCAGCATGCCAGGCGAGGACAGGAGAGAAGAATGGCCGTGCCTGGAGGCTTCCCCTCCCGCCCGTGTCCCTGGGACCCTCTGTGGCTCCCATCGCCTCAGGTGAGACAGTAACGGCTCCGCCAACACATTCTGGCCTGCCTCCCCAGCCCAGCATCGTCCCCTGGCACGCCGCCGTCCAGCCCGGCAGACCATCCTTCCTGGGTCTGCTTCTCATCCAGATCGTCCTTGGGCTTGGCATAAACTTCCCCTGCACATCTGCCCATTGCGACACTTTTGTTCTTTTTTCAGGAGTCCCGGGACGGGGTTCTTGGTTGGCCCGGTGCCCCCAGGGCCCATTCGCCCTCATCCATCTGTTCAGTAGGCATTTATTAAGGGTTTACTGTGTGCACAGGCCCCCAATGGACAGATGGGAGCTTTAACATCCGCTTGGCCATCAAGGGGAGTTAAGAGAGAGTGAGGACCTGAACAGGGGTGGGGACCTCGGGAGCCAGCACGGAGAGGAGGTGCTGAGAGTGTGAATCCGGCTGCCCCTGCGGGTGGCTTTGGTGCCTTTGGCAGGAAGGAAGGAAGGGAGAAGGGCGTTTGGGGAAAGAGAACGGATCTGGTCCTAGACAGGGCCAGGGGGCAGTGAGTGGGAGGCCCTGGGACCCCGGCCCGTCCACTGGGACTTGGACTTGCCTTCTTCTGAATGTTCTAGCTCTTGGGTCCTGACCAGAGAGGGGGAATGTGGTCGTCTTCACAGGGGTCTGACCAAACAGGTCTAGTGAGCTCCTAGCCAGGCCCCTCAGTTTGAAACACGATGTCACAAGAGACATCAAGGGAGGGACGCTGATTGAGTGGGAGGTGGGGAGGCAAGAGACCCTCCCCTTGGAGGCCCTGGCACTCCTGGTGTGGCGAGGCAGTAAGCATGGGGATGGTGCCATGGGGCACCCGCACAGATCAGGGTGGGCACCACAGGGACACAGGTCAGCGTGGGGGCCCAGGCAGGCCTCCTCCCTGCTCTCACTCACGTGGCAGATGGATGGCAAAGCTGCCAATGGAAGCAGCCAGAAGGAATTGTCAGCAGGCCTGCTAATGAGCCGGTTTAACAGGCCCCTTCGAGATTGAGGAGGGGGAGAGGGGAAGGTGGGAACGAGACCTAATTGGATGAGCTGAACGAGTTAATTAGAGGAAAGCGGCAGAAGGAGCCACACGAAAATTTCAGGTCTTTTTGGAGACAGAGGCAGCGTTTCCAGGCTCAGGGTGAAGCCCCTGTCCCACAAAGAGAGAGACAGAAAAACAGGAAGGGGACGAGCTCTATTAATCATCTCCTACCTGCCAAGCGGCGCACTAATCAGCCAGGTTACAGAGATCATCTCATCGGCGCTGACTGGGCAGGGAGGTCAGCGGGGGCCAAACCAGTGCGGTCAGGCCTCAGGATCAGCCCAGTAGTGCCCGGGCGGCCTCCTGGGGGGCACCCTCAGAGCAGAGCCGGGCACTGGCTGCGCATAGGACAGGGCCCAAGCCCCTGGTATCTTAGCATTCACCAGTTTGGGATGGGCAGGACCCCTCTGTCCCTCAGTTTCTCTGGTCTATTGATTAAGGCAAAATTTCCTCCTTTACTTTCTATTCCAGTTCTTAGGACCCCAGGGACTCCAATCTAAGGGGACCAGGCCTCAGAGGTCATTCAGTCCAACCAAGTCACATTACAGGGGAGGAAACTGAGCCCTGTGTGGGTGTGGTGACTTGCCCAAGGTCACCATGAATAGTGTCAGAGGCAAGATTTGAATCTGGGTCTTCTGACTCCAGGACCAACATGTAGTGGATGGAGTGAGGGATGCCTGCCTGAACCTAGAGCCAGGTTTTTTCCTATGGTTTAGGGAGTTGCTTTTCTCCCCTACATTAAATCCCTTTCTTAACCATAGAGCTGGTCATGCCACTCCTCTGCTCTGAAACCCTCCATGGCTCCCTAGTACCCTCTGAATACACTTTGACTCCCCTGCCCAGTATTGCAGGCCTTTCCTCCACGATGGGGTCAGCCCTCTCTTTCCAGCTGTGCCTGGTCTCACCTTCTCCCGTGGCATGGCCTAGCCAGAGGGTATATGCCCTGGGTGCCTCCCTTCCTGCTGCGGCTACTCTCTCTGCCCACCATACCCGTCTTCCTTCAAGCCGAAGTCAGTGCTCCCTCCTCCAGGCGCCTTCTTTCCTGGGGTCTTCCCCCTGGCCTCCCCTGCCACCCCTCAGGGAGTTCTCGGTGCCCTGATCATATAATCCTGGGGATTACAGCACGGTGCCAGGCACATTGGAGATGATTAAAAAATCCCTGCTGATTGATGAATTTCTGTGTGCTCCGTGAGGGCGGGAACTAGGCAAGGGGCAGTGTGGTACCAATGCTGCCCGTGGGACTTGGGCAGACCACTCGTCCTGGGCCTCAGTTTGCCCATCTGTGTAATGGAGAGGTTGGACTAGACTTCCCAGGGCCCTTCCTCCCAGAAGTCTGTGGTCCCTGTTTTATGTGAAAGGCTCATCTCCCTCCAGGTCCACCACAAGTGCCGTGTACACAGTAGATGCCAAATAAATGCGCTTTCTTGCTTATGTTTTTGTCTTGACCCCTGCTAGGCTGTGAACTCTCCAAGGTCATGAAACTTGTCTCATCTAAAGGCTGACTCTCCCCATTACCCAGCACAAGTCTTTTTTTTCCACAGCAGGCACTTAATAAATGCTCAGAAACAGAATGCATGGAACCGTCCCTGCCCTTCTGTTTTTCCTGGGGATAGCTCCTTCCTCTGCTGCAGGATGCTGATACGCCCCCTCCCACATCTCCAGCAGAACTGAAGATGCCAATTCTTAGTCCTTCAGTTCACTCCGGCTCCTGGGGCCTGGACCTCTGCCACCAGGCATGCTGGCATGTGCCAGCAGAGCCCGCGGTGCCCAGAATGAGACTGGGCATGGAGATGTGGCATGTGGCTGCCCAGAGGCCCCCATTCACCAGCTAGGCATGGCGCTGCCTCCTCCTTCCCTTCCTCGGGGCCCCTCCAGGCACTGCTTCCTCTGTGGTGGCAGGTGGAAGGGTTTCCGAACCCAGTGAGCCTGCCTCAGACCGCCCTGGCCCCAGAGGGCAGATGTGGGGCAAAGTTCACGAGTCCAAAAGCAAAGCGCTTCTGGTGCTGGCCTCCAACCCAGACCCGCAGCTTTGGTTCCCCAGGCTCAGGACCGTTGATGACGCAGCATGGCCGACCAAATGGAAAGCATTTGAGAAACCATCAGCACTTCGTCCTAAGTGCTGGCTACTTTTGTCTTTACTGCTGCTGTTGCAGGAACTACTACTGTTGTCTACATGGAATTACTACTACTACTACACAATCATGTTGCACTGGCTCTCCAGCCTCCTCTGGGGTCGGGAGTGTGATGAGAATCAGGGAGATCAGAGTGCTTTGTAAACCTTAAAGTTCTTATCTTATTAGCACCACTACTGGGCTGATTAGAGTTTTTCTTGTCCCATTTTACTGATCTGGCAACTGGGGTTCCCAGAATTCCAGGGATTTGGCCGAGGTCACACCCCTGGTAAGCATCGGCAGCCAGACTCAGACCGCTGCCTCTGTCTAGCGCCAGCGCACGGGGCTGTGCCTGGTAGTCTTGGCACCACGGAGCAAGTAGCCCAAGACCCCACCCCCAGTCCTCCTGCACCCTTCTCTCACCCAGAGTGGCACCTGTTACTGGCTGGTGTTTCCAGCCCCAGTGGCACCGTCTCTTCCTCCCAACTCGCTGGTCCTCCTGGCTCTTTCCAGACTCTCCCTCTGCTGACACCACTCCACACCTTCTCCTCCTGGATACCAGATCCCAGTGGATATTATTGACAGACCACAGACACCCTTCCCCTCTCCTCAATGAGCTCAGTGCCCGGTTCAATCTCCCTCTTCCCTGGAACCCCTCCCCTCATTCTGTAGGTCTACAGGATGGACATTGGTCTTCCTTGAGATTCCCGAATCTCCCACTTCCTTGATCAGCTCCGTTCTGCTCCAGCCCAGCCACACACAGACATGGCCATGTCCTTAAGGGTCCCACCTCCATGGTCAGGAAATCAGATACTCGTACATACAAACAGAATCTGTTATCGTGCCACCTCCCCTCACTCCGATCTTATTCGTCACCTCATTCATGACCTCCAGTCAGTTGGCCTCTGTTCTTTCCCAGCCAATCCCCCTTGCCCTGGTTCTATTCCCTTCACATCCCCATCTTGACCCTTTGTGAACCAATTCCACTCTACTGCGACCCTAGGTTCTGAAAATCTTCCCAATTCTGTTGCCAGCCATACCCAGCCCAGAATTTCTCCCATCACCCTCTTCCTCTGCTTCTCATGTGCTGCTGAGTGGGGCCGGCGGGAATCACGGAGCCATTCTTACTGGGTCCACTACAGACGTATGTTATGTAGTCCCCACTGGGCCCTCACTGCAGCAAAGCAATGCTTCTCCTCCTGCAATGGTTCCTTATCCCATTCATCTTCCCTGGCAGCCTTTCTCTTACCTCTTCAGACATCCCCCATCGTCTCCTCCGACATCATCTCCCATCATCTCCTCCGACATCACCTCCCATTGTCTCCTCCGACATCTCCCATTGTCTCCTCCGATATCCCCCATTGTCTCCTCCGACATCCCTCTTGGGTGAGGACCTCACCATTTTCCTCCTCACCTCACACACCTCTCACGTCCTTTCCACTAGCTTTTCCATCTCTGACAATGAGGCGGCTCTTCATGCCAAGGCTGACCCCTCTACAAGAGCCCGCTCCTGCGCTTCCTTGTCACTCAAGGGCACCACTGTCCTTACAGTCAGCCAGGTTTAAAAGCTCTGCTCTCACTCCCACCCACATGGCCACCCAGTCAGTGGCCCAATGCTGTTCTTTCTGTCTCTGCATCTTTCACAGGGGTCCCTTCTCTCTACTCTTATCATCCCCTCACCATTCCCTGCCTCAGCTAAAGCACTCATTGTTGCCGGGTCTGCCTCATCTCTCCCCACTCCATTCCACCCTCTTCTCAGGCAAAATAAATCTCCTACGGCTCAGGTCCGACCCTGCCTTCCCTCTACTTAGTCATGTTTAGCGGTGAGAGAACACGCAACTCCACCTCACTTAAATCCAGTTCATGCAGAAGTAATGATCTTTGGTTCAGTTGGAATCACTGGTCCAAGTGATGTCATCGGTCCTCTTGGACCAGCATCACTAACAACTTCTAGGATCAAGTATGAATTTCTCCATTTGGCATTCAAAGCCCTTCAGAACCCGTGCATTCCTAGATAAGCATGCTGGTTCTTAGACCGCACTCCCTTTCTGGGCCACACTAGCCCACTCACCCTTCCTTGCATAGGATTATCTACTGTGTGTGTGTGTGTGTGTGTGTGTGTGTGTTCTCTGTTTCTGCATTTGCACCGAGTTGGCTTTCCTGTCAGAAGCAAAGCTCTTTGAGGGCAGGGATCCTTTTCACTTTGGCTGTGTATCCCCAGGGATTGCAGTGCCGGGCAGGCTGTGAGGGCTTACTTAATAAATACTTGGCAATCGATTGATTGAATTGAATTCTTGTCTTAGACCTGCTTGTTTGCCGAGGGCCTGGGGAGAGCCATAGGTGAAACCCACAAGGGAAGTGAGAATAATTGCTGTCATCATCATTTTACTGGGAACGCTTGTTATTAATATTAATCTCATTAATTATTTATAATTCAGTAAGCTCATTCTGCATGGTCTCTGGTCGGGGTCACTGCTGCCCGGCTTTTAGAGGGATGGCAGGGAGACTTGCTGTTGGTGCTCACGCTGCTCCCCCTCCCTGCCGGGGCCCCAGGCTTTCCTTGCGGAAGGGGTGGGAGGCTCTGAGCACCAGGAGGGAGGCTGGGCCCCAGAAATGACTCAGTCCAGAGATTCCTGAAGGGCCTTTGTGCCCCACCCCCATTTGGTGCTTACATCTACCCCATGGACATATTAATATAAGAAAGGACTGGTCTCAGTTTCCTCTTCCATACAGTGGGTCCGTGATCCATGCACAGCTTCCCTCACTGGGATGTGAACAAGATGTAAGGCTTGTAAGGCATGCACAGTGATAGGAGGCTTGCCACTCCAAATCCTTCCATTAAGAACTGGAGCTGGGAGGGACCTTGGGACGCCCAGGCCAGTCCTCTTACTTTACAGATGGGAAACTGAGGCCCAGGGAGGTGGGCTGGGAGGCTCAGCTCCTCTGACTCGAGTCTCCTGCTTATGCTGTGATGATTTTCATCTCTAAGAGGTGGGCTGACATAGTGGATCCAGGGCTCCCGGGTTTCTCTCTGACAAGACCCTGGGCTGACCCCTCGATGCCGCTCGGCACACCTGCCAGACTTTGCTACACTGGACAGTTCCCCACGCTGAGAACATCATAGCTCATCTTCGTTTCCCAGATGGGGACGTTGGTCTGGCCAGGAGATAGGGTCTGGAGCCTCTGCAGAGCTCTTCCTGGGTGGCAGAGGCCTGGTTCTTGTCCCTTGCCTTCTGCTTTTTCCATGAAATAGTTGGGCACCAGCGTTCCCCGCCCTCCACTGAGTACCCATTCTACGCCCTGCTTATATGTCTCAGCTCTAAGGCTTAGGAAGCTTTTCCTGACTGCTGGCCTCTGCCTGCCCCCTCTCCCCAGCCCCCCAGATCTGGCTCCCAGGCCTTCTCTCTTGCAGGGGCTGCTGCCGGCTCTGGGCTGAGAGCAGCTCCCCTCTCCCCCTCCTTCTCCCCACCCCCAAGCTCTGGTCCTCTCATGCCCCCCCATTCCCTGCTTGGAGAGAAGAACACCACTCTTCCTAGCTGAGCCTGGGGGCAGAGCAGAGCTCTCCCAGCCTGGAGACCCACACGGATGTTAGGCCCTGGTCAGACCAGAAGGTCAGGTCTTGGAGTACAGCAGGATACAGGGGCTCTTTATGAGAGAGACCCCCAGGCCATGTCTCCCACCAGGCCCACCTGCCCCCGGGTCAGGGCTACTTAAAGGCTGCCCTCTGTTTGAGGGCCCAGCCAGCGGGGGCTCTGGGGCTCCCACAAAGGAAGCTTTGAGCTGCTCCAAGGCGGGAGAAGGCTTCCTTCAGAAGCCTGCCCCCCTCACAAGCCCAGCCTGTGTGAGGTTTCCGTGGCCCCCTGAGGGGAGGCAGCTGTGGTGGAGGGGGCCCAGCCAGGGAGGTAGCTGGAGGCTGGGGGAGGAGAGGTCCAGGCCTCCTCCCCCCCACTCAGTGGCCCTGAGGCTGGCCAGGGCCACACAGGGACAAAGAATGCCCGGGTCAAGCAGAGAGAAGCCCAGGCCCAAGGTCCTCCTAGCTCATCTGTGTTCTTCTCATGCAGTTGGGCAGCACCCCCACAGGAAGGCAGTAATCCAGTTTAGCTAGCATTTCTGACTGTGGATGAGAACCTCTCTGGCCTCATCTTTAAAATGGACCTGGGGGCCGGGTGGGGGCAGGAGGCTGCCTTCCAGATCTGGAGATCAGCAGCTCTTTGGAGATCTGGACCAAGCCCACACCCCTCTCTGTCCTAGCTCCTCAGAGTCCTCTCCGGCCTGGGATTGGGAACACCCTCACTTTCACTGCCCAGAGTGCCTAGGCTTGGGCTCTGTACTAGGCTGGTGGAAGCCTCGCGCAGGAAGGGGGCCGCCCCGAGCCCCTCCCTGAATCAGGTTCCCTGGATGGGCACACTCTGCAGTGGGCTCTCCAACTGGCAGCCCTTTCTTCTCCAGAATCCAGGCCATCGCTGCTGTGGCCTTGGTCTCTTTGTGTGAGAGGAAAATGGTCACAGAAATACCCTCATCTCAAATGATGAGCTCTGCCAGAAAGCCTCTTGGAGAAGCAGGTGTGATGAGTGGTTTGGGGCTGTGGGCCCAGAGATGGGGGATGGCAGCTGGCTAGGATGCCGGGGAGCAAGAACGGAGCCACTCTACCAGTGGGGAGCAGGGGAAGGGCGGCCCCCATAGGAGGACATTGGATTAGCGCTGACCTTTGGTCACAGGACATCCCCAAAAGCCTAGGACCATAGCACATACACCTCCTTACATCATGGAGTCCAAATTCGGTGTTTTACAGTTGAGGAAAGGGAGGCCCGGGCCAAGGGATGGGACTCTGCCAAGTCACTAGAACAATATGGCGGCCAAGAGCCTTAACTTGGCCTTGGGCTGCATCAACAACGGGTCTGGTGTCTGGGCTCAGCCTGGAGCCCTTTGCGAGAGTCTCCAGCATGCGTCTCAGCAGAAGGGGCCCGAGTATGCCCAGACCCATGGGAAATGCTCCCCAAACCACCCCCATCCTCATCGTCCCAAGGATGCCGATGTGTTAGTCGGGGCCTAAAGACGGTGAAAGGCCCAGAGTCCTGGTCATCTAAAGGTCCATAGAAGGAACCAGGAATGTTCCCCCCCAGGGGATGGACCAGGGAGCACTGGGGGAATGGCAGATAGGTGTCTAGACTTGAGGAGCTGCCCAGCGGGGCAGGGCCCTTCACTGGCGGGCTTCACCCCAAGGCCGCGCTGTAGGCAGGAGTATTTGGAGTGCACAGCATAGCTACTAAGCTCTCTTCTGATCTGAGCTTCTGTAATTCCATGGGCAGACCCAGGCTAAGCACAGGCCTCCTGCCCTAGTCCCCTCATGCCCATGGGCCTCCTGAGAAGACCATATTCTCTCCCTCTTCCTCTGAGCTTTTCTCCAGTCTGGGCTGAGCTCCTGGGCCCTGGCTGGATCCTGGAACAGTCACTTGGCCCCTCCTGGTCCTGGCCAGGCTGAACGGCGCTGCCCCAGCTCCTCCCCAGCCCGTGTCTCCAGGTCCCCGACTCCCAAAGAGCCAAAAGCCTTTTCTCTCCTGGGTCAGGGCCTCTGCCTCCTGCCTGGCTCCCTGGGTTCTCGCCAGGGCTTTGGTTCTTTGGAACCCAGGGACCTTGTCTTTCCTGGACCAGTCAGAGCATCATATGCTGTACCCATTAAACAGTTACATGTGTATGCTAAAGACTTGCTCACAGGAGCCCAGCTGCCGAACCGGAAGGGCCCCTTCTCTCTGCAGAGCAGGAGAGAGCCCTGGGCTCCAAGTCTGACTGACCTGAGTAAGAATCCTGCCTTAGACATTTATCAGTTGTGGGATCCTGGGCAAGTCACTTAAAGCCCTCTCTTGGCCTCAGTTCCCTTCTCTGTAAAGTGGGAGCAATTCCCAGTTCCCTCCCTTTCCATGACTGTGAAGCACTTTCACATCTTAGAGTGCCACGCCAATGCTCACCATCACCATCATCACTCTAATTCCCAAGGGTGACATGTGATATGTTAAGTCAGAAGGGCCCTCAGACCCTCACTAGCTGTATGACCCTGGGAAAGTCACTTAACTTCTGGCCTCCTTTTCTACCTGCAAAAACTGTGATCCTAATTCACTTTAATCTAATAGGCAGCATCCAGGCTGAGGGTAGAGAGGGAAAAGCCAGATGGCCCCTGCCCTGAGGGGTCTCCTGTTCCACTGGTACCCCCCCCCAAGATGCCCCAGATGACTGGCCTTCGGTCACTGTCCTAACCCTGCTGTCTCCCAGACATTGGAAATGGCTCTTAGGAGAGCACCAGAAAAACCTCTCCCTCCATTGTCTGGTGGCTGTCCAGCTCGCCAGCAGGCAGACCTTCTTCACGTCCAGCCCAAATCTCTGATGCCGCCGTATTGGTTTGCTCTTGCTGGCCTGGTCTAGACAGACTACTCTCGGTGCATGAATGTAGGTGGTGTTGGGGGGCTGTAGCCAAGGCTCCCCTAGAACCCTGTCTCTCCCAGACCAGCCCTCCCCTTCCTGTCCTGCTGAGCTCCCCATCTCTCCAACAGATATGAGACCTCACTGGGGTGCAGGTTCTGTCCAGTGATCAGATTGCCACTTATCCCTGCCCACCCATCCCGTGAGACTCTTCTCCGTGTCTTTCCATTAATCTGGCACAGTGCCCCCAGCAGGTTGGGCCCCTTCTCACCTTTTCTTGGTACTGGGGGAGGGTGGTACCAGTAAGGCACATGGGCTGCCCTCACTCTTGTCCCCTGGCTGGCCCACTGGCCTTCAGAATACAGCCAAGATAGCCTAAGACACGTCTACCCCCTCAGTATTTCTCCACGTGTTTTGTCGTCCTTTGCTCTCGCGCCTACTCTGATCTGGGCTCCCCACTCTATCTCCCTGGCAGGTTTTTGGGGGAAGAGGGGCTATGTGTACACACACACACACACGTATATATTGACATGTATAAATGTATGTAGCAACGAGAGGCAGCTTTTTTCCTTCTAGGATGTAGAAGTTGGACGGGTGCTTTGAGATCATGTAGTCGGCCTAGACCTGAAAGCCGTGGGCAGAGACCTCCATAGAGGCCTGTCTGGCTCCTCCCTCCCCAGCCCGTTTCCAGCCTGGGACCCCTCCCTCCCTTCTCCTCACTCGCGTCTCACTCTTGCCAAGGACACCATCCATCAAAAGCCGCATGGATATTTTCAGGAAACAGCCTGACATCCTGGTAAGTGATCAGAGGCGGCTGCCTGGGCCGGCACTTCCTAAGGATGATTCAGGCCCAGCGCTTTCTTTCTCTTCCTTTGACTTTGTGCCAAGCCCAGGTAGAGACCATTAGTCGAGTGTGGGCAAGGCTGTAGTGGCCTCCGGTCATGGCTGACCTGGTGAACCCAACAGAGGGCACAGGGAGCAGGACCCAGGGGGGCATCCCTGGCCCATGGGTGGCAGAGGCCTCCTGGAGCCGTGGCAGGGGTGCCCTGGACCTGGCCACTGGTCAGAGTCCAAGCGTCCACAGTGAATCCAGGAGCAGAGTTTTGCTGCCAGCCCTGCAGGGCCATCACTGGCACCTCCCCCGCCCAGGACAGGCATGGTGTCCTGGCTCCCTCTTTCTGTTCCATTTTGGGGGACAGGACTGGTCATGTGCATGGAGTGAGGAACGGGATCTCATCTGACAGAGAAGGCAAGGAAAGTCTAGAGAACGGAGTGGCCCATAGTCTTAACAATGGTGCGGGACAGTTTGGGGAACAGCCAGCTGGCCAGTTGGGATGGGACGTCAGGTGAGGGACGGGAATAGTATGGGATAAGACTGGAGGCATCCTCAGGGCAGGCCAGGGGCTGAGGGGGGAAGGCCAAGGAGGACGAGGCAGCGGGGAACCACGGAAGCCTTTTGAGTGAGGGAGTCACAGGGTCAGATCTGTGCCTTGGGAAGATGACTGGGGCAGTTTTTCAAATAGCAGGGGCCTGGAGGGAGGGAGAGAAGGAGATCTTACTGGAGACTGGTGCAGTAGAGAGATGAAGTCCCTGGGCAAGGGTTGAAGCCACGTGAGGGGCGAAAACAGGGACCCCGAGAAGAGGTTTTGTAAAGGCAAGATCAGAAAGGCTTGGAAACCAGCTGGCTACAGGTCCAGTAATGGGAAGGAGTCAGAAGGAAGATGGACCCTGAGTGCCTGGAAGGATGGGGTGCCCTCCCTAGAAACAGGGACCCTGGAAGACAGGAGGAGTAATTTTAGAAGGAAAGATCGCGAGTTCCCATTCAGACATGTGGAGCTGAAGATGCCAACAGGATGTCCCAGTCTAGATGACCAGCACGAGGAAACTTGAGGCTCAAAGTGGCTCAGCCCAGTGACATGTCTGAGTTGGGATTCTCCCTCTCTGCCTCAGTTTCCCCATCTGTCAGATGGGCATCACAAAGCTTAGCTTCCCTGCCTTAAAGGGTACAGTGAGATTGTGCGCATGAAGCCGTGTGAAAAAGTGAGCGTTTTCCAGAGGGGAGGAATTTGATTTGATTTGACCGAGGCTGGGGTGTCCTGGGCTTGGACTTTGTCCTCTGAGGGACAGGTGACGACCGGAGCTTTAAGGATACACAGAAGCGTGATCTTTTAGATCTGACCCCTTCTCCCTGATTTTGTGGAAATAGATGAGCCAGGATAGCGACGGAAGGGGCCTGATAGAGGCAGGTGACGGATGGACAGACAGACGATTGAGAATGGACGGATGGGGTGAGCGTTTCGTCTGCGTCAGGCCCCGCGCTGACCACTGAGGATGCCAGCACAGCACTACGTTCTTAGGATCTCCCTCTCCCCTTGGGGAGCTAGAAGCTGGCAAGGCCCCGAGGCAGCTCCCAGAATGCACAGTGTCTGACTTTCAGAGCCCAGCTCTCCCTCCCCCATCGCTCTCCTGGCACGTCCCAGCTGAGCTGCACCAGCCCCCGGGCTCCTTACCCAGGACCCTCTGTCTCCTCCGTGGCTCCTCAGGGCCACCCCCCCCCTCCCAGACCCCTTGACTCCTCCCAATACTCAGCTCCGGCACCGCCTTCTCCATGGAGCCTTTTCTGAGGGGCCCCTCTTCCGAAACCCCTTGTATCTCTATGTGCTCATGTGTTTCCTCTGATAGAGCCTGAGCCTGCTGAGGGCAGGACCCGTGCGTTTCTGTCTTTGTATCGTCAGCTTGTCGGCTGCGCACTTGGGAGTATCGACTGATGGATGGAGGATGCCTTGGGAACGTCCCACTTGGGGAGTGTGTACGAGGTGGGCCCCCCAGCCTGGGTGTCTGCAGGGGAGCCGTGGCTCGTGGCCAGGTGGGGATGGGCAATAACGGCCAGCTGCAGGGGGTTCGGTTTTCACCGGGATCGGAAGCAGAGCTGTCTGAGGAGCAGAGGCTTAAGCGGTCCCTACAGGTACATGTAGAAAGCAGAATTTACACCTGGGTCTGTCTGGAGTCAGATCTAGCCCCCCCACCCGCAGGGCCGGGTGCTTCTCCCAATGAAGAAAGCTCGTCTACAGTGGCAGTCACGGGGAAGGCCAGGCCCCACACATCTCACTGTGGGACACAACACAGTCTGAGGGCAGGAACTGGAAGGCCCAAGACCCGAGCTTTGGCTCCACTGGTCTCCTGAACTCAGTCTCCCCCATCTGTGAAATGGGCCTCATTTCATGAGTGTCTTGTCTACCTCACAGGGTCATTGGTGGATGCCCAGAGGTCGATTGAGCAATGCTTAGCAAGAGTGCTGTGTTGGAACCAGGAAGACCTGGGTTCAAATCCAGCCTCAGACACTTACCCCCGTTTCCCTCATTTTCCTCAGCTGTAAAATGGGGACATAGTCATGGCTCCTGCCCCCCAGGGCTGTGGTGAAGATGGGGTGAGTTCTGCCGATGCTGGCTCCGGGGGAGTGGGGAAGGGTGTGCTTGGCAGGATAGATGAGGCCGTGAAGTCCAGACTGGACTTCAGGACGCCTTGACCACTCTGAGGGCAAAGAGACTGGTTTTAGTTGTATCCCCAGCGGCTGGCACACAGTAGGCATTGTCTTGAAATGAATCTGTAAGATGGGCCAGTGCACACACCACCTACCAGAGGGCGGGCCCATTCCTAACAATGAGAGTTGCCCCGAAGTCAGGGCGGCCTCAGGAAGTAGTGGGCTCCCCGTCACCGGAGGCATGCGAGCAGAGGTGAGGTGAGCTTAAGGTGCTATTGAAACGGGTATCATTAACATCCTTGTTGTGAGTAGATGGCGTGGCTGAGGAGGGGCACCTGGCCAGCTGGTGCAGGCGCCCAGCCCTGTCCCTGCCAGCTCTGCCCATGTGCTGCCTCCCCCGCCGTACACCTGCCTGGAGGCCGGAGTGGGGCCCAGGGGAGGTGCCTTACTTAGCTTTTATTATTAGCTCTCCTTCGTCTCCCGATGTTGGCCGCTGGCCACAGCTCTGTCCCCCGGGACCTGCCGACCCTGCTGGGCTCTGCAGGATCTCACCTCACGGGGACAGTGGGGATCTGGCTGAAAACACAGCCGAGAGCCGGGACCAGGAGAGGCCTCCTGGGAACGGGCTGGATGGGGGCGGCTGAGCGAGGACATAGGGGCCTGGAGAGGAGAGTGCATCCTGCTCCCCTGCCCCACCCTGAGACCGTCTAGTCCAACCCCCTCATTTTACAGGTGGGGAAACTGAGGCTCGGGGCAGTGTTGGGTTGTTGGAAAGACTTTCAGTAGCCGGGGCCAGTCCTTGCATCCAGCTGTGGAGGCCCCGGGCTTCAAGACCAGCCCCCCCCCCCCCCTCCTCCATGTAATCCATACACCGGTGCCCTCCACATGGTCCTTCTTAGTCCCTTCCATGATTCCTGGAGAGGCCAGAGGAGAGGCTTCAGGGACCAGGGCTTCCCCCTGCCTTCCTCAGCCATCTGCAGAACCCACCTGGCCCTGCCTTCTGGCTCTGGCCCACCTTCCCAGCCTTCCTGGCCCTGTGCTGTAGCCCACCAGGGACTTGTCCCATATTTCCCCAGCTGACGGCGCCCTCTCCTCCTCTCTGATGTCCCTAGTCCCTCATCGGCTTTGTTCACATCACACTCTCCCTCACGCTTATCCGTGTAGCTGTCATCTCCCCACCAGACACACCAGCTAAGCACAAATCAGAAACAATCAGACTGGGGAGCTAAGAACAGACTGAAGGAAAGCCTCCCCTTTGACAAGTGCTGCCGGGGAAGGAGAAAAGCAGCTGGGGGGACAGCTGTGACTGGCCAGTGCCGTGCTGCCGTGGGTTCAAAATGCACATCCATGATATGTGACCTGAATGAGAGGCCACTTCGTAAAAAAGGACAGAAGCGAACGGAAGGAGCGAGGAGGTCACAAAACGAGAGGCAGCTGTGAGGACAGCGGTAAAGTGCTTCTGCATAAACAGAATCCATGCAGCTGAGGTAAGAAGGAGTGCTGTGGATTGGGACGAAGGCCTCTTGGACGACACAGGAACAGGGATGGTTCCACTTTCCGTCTTTGCCTCCCCACGATCCATAGGGCAGCACATAGTAGGTGCTTCCTAAGTGTTTATTGACTTAAACTCAATGGAATCTTCACATATAAACACACACACACACACACACACACACACACACATACAGATTTCCTTGCCATTTTCTGTACCAGAAGGAGAGTCCCTCAACACCCGTGCCTCACATTTGAGGATGGGGCAGAAAGAGAAAAGAAGGGAAATCAGGAAAAAGCAGCCGCGGCCCCTGCAAAAAGGTGTCTAAATGAATAACGACATTTCTCTGCTTTCACACCCTTTCCCTTCCACAAATAAACTATCGACATGACCGGGGTCCAGTGGAACTGAGCCTATTACTGAACAATGAAAACCCTTCTAATAGGATTTAGAGGGCTGGGCTTGCAGCCCCCTGGCTCTCCCCAATGGAGATTGCTGCGGCTCCTGGATGACTCCAGTCAGCCACACTCCATCATTCGGGCTCCCTCCCTCAGCTCCTCCCCCCTGTCTTGACAGCTTCTCACCTGGCACAGAGCAGGGGATAAGACCCCAGCTCCATGACATCACAGATCTCAAGACCCAGCTGGGGCAGAAGGAACAGGGACCAGAGAGGCTGCACATTTTACAAAAGAGAAAACCAAGGCCCAGAGGAAAGGAACTTGCCCAAGGTCACACAGTAAGCTGCAGAGCAGGGATTGAAACCCAGGTTTTTCTGACTCCAGATTCACTTTCCCCTATAAAGTATCCTCCAAAGTGACCCACTGGGTAGATGTGACCTTCCCATTCCATCCCAGCTCACTTGTCTATTCCTCATTCAAGGAAGGAAGGAATTTGGGAAGAGAAGAAGGGTACTAGGGAAGGAGTGAAAGGATTGGAGGAAGGAAGGAGAAGAATTGGAAAAGTGAAGGGATGAAGAAAGGAAGGGAGGAAAGGAAAGGAGGGAGAGAAGGAAGGAAGGCTAAGAGGGAAGGAAGGAGGAGGAGAGGAGAGACGAAGTGTCCCCTGGGCAGGCAGTAGAGGCCGGCCACTCCCTGCCCGGACCAGGACCAACAAGCCAAGGCTAACATGGCCTGGAGGGGAGTGCCCCCTCATCCCAGGCCTCTCCCAGTTGCTCAGACCCTTGAACCCAGATCTCTCAGCCACACACACTCCTGCTTCTCCCCCTAAGGGATGGATTCCTATCTCCATCATTCACCCATTCGGCAGACATTTATTAAATGCCTGCTGTGTGTGAGCTGAGGCAAAAATGAGTCATTTCTGTACAGAACAGAAGTTCAGAGGGAGCCTGTCCTGGCTGGGCTGGGCTTGGGCCCAGCCTGCAAGGCCCTTGGTCCTCGGGTGTGGGGACCCCCAGGCCTCCTCCCCCTTCCTGATATCCTGGCATCCCAGGGTCCCAGGCAGCCCTTCTCTGGGCCTGCTCTGGCTGCAGGAGGGAGGAATGGGAATATCCAAATAAATTAATCCTTGCTAATGGGCTAGCTAGCTAATGAGTTACCCAGCTAATGGGCTGCCCCTCCCAGGTGGCATAAAGCTCTAACCCAGTTAAAATACAGGACTCCCTGAGGAATAACTAAGGCCTAGAAGATCCAGGCTTGAGGCAGGTGGGGGGCAGGGAGGCCAAGGGCACCCAGGAGCCCCTAGGGGGACTCTGTGGGGGTGAGTTACCTTCAGCCCCTCGTCTCTGCCCCACTCTGGGCCTCCACTGCCACCACAGAGCAACTGGGAGGACCAGTGAGGTTGAGAGAAGCCTCTCAGAGAGAGATGCCACTGGCGTCAGAGGTCCTGAGTTCGAATCTCCGCTCACCTCCTTTTAGGCAAATGTATTCACTTCTCTGGGCCTCAGTTTCCCCTTCCAGCTCTAAAGCCAGGGTCCCAGGTCCTCAGCATCCATCCATCCATCACCGCCCCGACTTCGCAGAACCACAGGGGGTCAGAGCCATAGACAGCAGGGCTGGATCAGTCTGACCCAGTCAGGCCAATTTAGCAAGCACATGAGTGCCTAGGACTGTGCTCAGCCCCAGGCTCCAGAGGCCAGAAAGGAGACCATTCTGGCCCTAGGGAATTGCCATTTAAAGAAGGGAGGGGATTGGTCCAGGGTGATACTGCAAATAGGTGACCAAGGCGAGACTCGAACCCAGATCATCTGACAGTTTCTAGGGCTTCCCACTTCCCTGGAAGGCACTCCAGGGCACTCCCCCCATCCAGCCCCTTCTCAGGCCTTTCCTCTTCCTTCCTTCCTTGGCCTGCTCCCTCCTTCAGGAAGCCTCTCCTTACCCCTCCCCCCAGGCCCCAGAGAGCCCATCAGGTCCATGCCTCTCATCATACAGATGGGTAAACTGAGGCATCACGAGCTCATAGGTCTGAAGCTGGAAAGGACCCCAAGAGTCCGAGGCGTCTAGGGATGAATGCCGCCCCTGGAGTTGGAAGACCTGAGTTTGAATCCTTCCCCAGACATTTCACTGCTACTTGCCTGTTTCCTCATCCTCAAAATGGAAATGATGACACCTCCCTCAGAAATTGTCATGAGGGTCAAATGAGTTGCTTTCGTAGTTTTCGTACTTGCTGCGCTGGTCATTATACATTTTAAAAATAACAGGTATTTGTAGAGTGCTTTGCAAACCTTATGGCGTCATGGACCCTCTGGGGCACTGATGGGGAAACTGAGGCCCAGGAAGGGCACACCGGTGGGGTCAGAAGCAGCGCCAGGATCTGCCCATGGCTGTCAGGACAGGCCCAGCTGCTCACTGGCTGAGAGACCCAGGGTGAGTCACCTGCCTCTGGCGCTAGCCGCACTCAGGGCCGTGCAGGAGGCGCTCTTTTTAGAAGCCCAGGCATCTGACAGGAGAGGAGACTGAGGTACACCCAGCAAAGTACAGGGAAGATTGGAACCCAGGCCCTCTGACTCAAATCCAGACCTCTTGTTGCTGCTTTGTAGGAGCGCTCGGGCCATCTCTCCACCCCATTTTACAGGAGAGGAAACTGAGGCTCTTTTTGAAATGCCTTGCCCAAGGTCACAGAGGCTGGAAGGGGCAGGATTTGAACTGAGAGCCTCAGACTGTACTCTCTATAGCCGGCTCTGGTGGGGGCTGAAGATGGAGAGGGGGGGAGGGTGACCCAGAACCCCCCCCAGACTGCCCAGCCCCTGGGCCAGGCCCTCTCAGGGGGTCAGAGGTTAAGCCTCGGTGCTCACAGATTCCCGGGGCTTTGCCCTTTGAGGGGGGCCCTGCTGGTCACTCCCTTTTATGTTTCCCCTCCCAGCCGGCCTCAGGAGGCCCAACGGGGCTGCTGGCAGCTGCCTGGGGAAGGGGAGGGCCAGGTGGACCTTGTCCCAGCCCTACCCCCCAACTGGGCATCCCCGCTCCCCAGGGGGCGTCAGCTCCCGTGGGCTTGCTCCTGTCTCAGTGACAGCTGGCCAGGGACCGGGACGGGGCGACCCAGAGGGAGCAGATTAATGGACCTGACATCCGTGGGGCGCTTGACCACGGGCACCTCTCTTCAGGTCACTCGCCTCAGTTTCTCACTCTGTAAAGTGAAGGCATTGGCCAGACCCCCTTAGGCACCTGTCAGCCAGCCAGCATTTATTAAGCACCGCTGTGTGCTAGGGGATACGTTGCAAGGGATGAAACAGTCCCTCCCCTCAGCCCTGCGCCGGTGTCCTTGTCTCTGCTTTACAGAGGAGGAAACCTCTGAGGCCCAGAAAGTGCCAGAGCCCACCCAAGGACACCCCGGCAGGAAGAGGCAGAGCTGAGATCTGAAGCCGGGCTCAGACGGGCCGATCCCTTGTTTAAAGAGAAAGCTCTCATGCTTCTCCATGTCTGGATAGGTGGGCACCACACCAAGCCCCAGAGATCCCACAGTCAGACAGATGGGACCCTCCAGCCCTGGCCCAGTGAAAGAGGTGATGCCTTTGGAGAGCCCACCTTAGAGGCAGTCTGAACCCCTGGGCTCTAGGGCAGCTCAAGGGCTGGGCTTGGGAGTCAAGAAAATCTGGGTTCGAATCCTGCCCTAGACACTTAATAACGGTGTGATCTTGGACAAGTCATGGGCTCTGGCCATTTCCTCATCTGCAGCGGAGAGTACTGACCTAGGGAGTCAGAGCCTGCCTCAGTCTCCTCCTCTGTAAAAGAGGAGTCATGGACGGCACCTGGCTGCGAGTCCTTGCCCTTGCCCATTGGCCAGCGCCTGGGGAGCTGGGCTGGGGGGAGCTTGTCTCTGCTCCCCCTCCCCCTGGTTCTGGGCTGGGGGAGGGCAGGCTTCTGACAGGAGTAATTTGCTCTAGGAGATAATGCCTTCCCTCCTCTCAGAAGTCGCTGCTTTTTTCTCGTCTCGCCCCCCCTTTTTTTACAGTTTGCTAAATCTGTTGCAATCTGGTGCCAGAGATTAATTCAGGCAGAAGGAGGAGAAGGGGGTGGGGGGAAAATGCCATGAAGCTGTTTCTTAAAAGCCACGGAGGCAGAAATAGCCAGGATTAGCACCCCAGTGACCCCAGTTTTAATTAAATCCAAAACCGGCCTGAAAATAACCCAGAACAGCTGACTCTTCCCTCGTCTCAGAAGCCAGAGCAGCTGCCCGGGCAGGCGGGCCTGGCAAAGGTCAGCAGCCTGGGAGCCAGAGGCCTTGCCAGCTAAGAGCGGGCAAGCTCTGGCCTGGCCCTGGGTGCAAAGCCCCCTGGGACACAGTCTGGATGGGTGGCCCTGGGCAAGTCACTTAACCCTCTTTGCCTCAGCTTCCTGGGAATAACAATAGTTCCCACCCCACGAGATTGTCAGGATGACCGAATGAAGTAATAGATGTGAAATGTCGTGCAGCCCTCATGTGACAGACGAACACCGGCCCTCACTCCCTGTTGCTGGAAGCCACCGTCTCGGGGGTGCCAATCTCAGGCCCAGGGAGGCTTCGGTAGCTCAGACCTGGGCCTGCAGACAGCAGGGAGGTGACCATGTGAACGCCTGGGCTGCTTCCTCTGCCCAGGGCCTTTGCTGGGGGAGGTCAGGGGAGGGGGCTTTGGAAGATCCTTAGAATGCTGACATTCCCCTAAGAAGGGGGCTAGCGTGCTGCCCTTGGGTCCAGGCAGACCTAGCTTTCTCTCTCAGCCCAACACTTACTGCCTGAGGGACCAATGACAGGGCATTTCACTTCTGAGACTCGGTTTCCTCCTCTGTAAAATCATGGCCATAACACTGCAGGCCCGGCCAGGACCCAGCCAGGTGATGGGCAAACCTCAGAACTGTGGTCACATCATTAGGGCTAGCCTCTCTTCCCAGCTCTTCCCTTCCCGAAGCCTGGCACTGTGCCTGCCCCTGCGGGGCCTGGGAAGGCCTTGCCCAATCTACCTTTGCCCACCCTTGTGGCCCTGGTCTAGCAAAGAGGAGTTTCCTGGCCCAGGAGAGGGACTGGAGAGCTGGGCCAGCCCAAGCCCCTAGAGCAGGTGGGCTGGGGGCATCCTTCTGTCCCCTGCTGGGCTCAGCCTTCCCTAGGCTCTCCTTGGCATCCTGTCTGCCCCTGCAGAGACCCCTGACCTTGAACATTTCTGGGGCTGTGGCTGTGGAAAGGGGTGTGGGCAGAACAGGCAGCCCACAGAGTGCACAAAAAAACCCACCCACACCGAGCAGCGTAGGGCAGCACGTCCCAGCGATCACCCCAGCTCGCCTTCCCCGGTGCCCTCCACCTCCTGACCCACGGCTTGGCTCCTGTGCTGAGCCCCCCCCCCCCCAACACACACAGTCACGTCTGAGAGCCCAGGACCCTCCTAGCAGACGCTCATGCGTGCACACATACACACACACACACACACTCCCATCTGAGGGCCCAGGACCCTCCTGGCACACTCACACACTCGCACTCACACACACACACACTTGCACTCACACACATACTCGCACACACACACTCTCCTGTCTGAGGACCCAGGACCTTCCTAGCACACACACACATGCTCTCCCATCTGAGGGCCCAGGATGCTCCTAGTAAATACACACACTCACACTCACACACACACATACTCGCACTCACACACACTCTCCTGTCTGAAGATCCAGGATGCTCCTAGCACACACACACACACACATTCACACACTCGCACTTTCACGCACACACTCGCACACACTCTCACTCTCATACACACATGCTCGCACTCACACACTCGCACACACACTCGTACTCACACACACACTTGCACACACACACTCTCCTGTCTGAGGACTCAGGACACTCCTAGCACACACAGACACTTGCACTCACACACTTGCACTCTCATACACACATTCACACACACTTGCACTCACACACACACACTTGCACTCTCTCACACGCACACTCTCCTGTCTCAGGGCCCAGGATGCTCCTAGCCGACCTCATGCCCCAGCCGTCTTGGGGCCTGGCAAACCTGGGTGGGGGAGCCGGACGTCCCCTCCTAGGCCCAGTGGCCGGTGGCCAGGGGCTGTCCGGGCTCTCCAAGGCTTCCCATTTGCCTCTCTCCAGCCGGCGGCAGCTCTGGGGGGAAGGGGAGCCAGGAGGGAGTTGGAAGTGGAACAAACAAGGCTGCTGAGCGAGAACCACTTGGATGAAGTGACCCAATGATGGAGCCTGGTTACATCATCCCCTGTGAGCCGCCAGCCAGCTGCCGCTTCACTGGAGCGCGGCAGGGCCCGGGGTAAACACACACACACGGTCCTCAGCATGGAGAGGCCTGGCTCCAGAGCTAGAAGGGGACCCCAGGCGCCATCTAGTGCAACTCCCCTCATTTACCGATGGGGAAACTGAGGCTGGCCCAAGGTCCCACAAGTTGGACCAGTCGGGGTGGGATTTGAACCCAGAACTTGTGACTGTGGTCAGTGTTTTCTCGAGTTTATAAGCCAGCGCTATCTTAGCGCATCACGGGACACCATGCACAGGAGAGTGGAAGCTCCCTGAGGGCAGGGCATGTCCTTTCTGCTCTTTCTGTCCCTGGTGCTCAGAACAGTCTGTAAATGTTGGCGACTAACACGTTTGCTGGCCTTGCAGTAATGCGCTGTCTGGGATTGTAGATTTGGAGCGGGAGGGGCCCTTTGTGGCCGTCTGATCCCGGGTGGGGGCCCGGAATGCTGGGGGAATGCCCAGGGGTCACCCCTGCTCTCAGTCGGTGTTCTGAGCTCAGGGTTCTGACCTCAGACTCAGCGTGAACCTCGCGACCATCCTGGGAGGAGGTTCAGGAGAGATCCTTGCCCCATTTTCTGCATGGGGAAACTGAGGCCCAGAGAGGGAGTCACACAGCTGATAAGCATCTCCCCTCCCCCAGAGCTTTCTGATCCCATCGTACCCTATAGGTCTGTCCATCCCTAGCTACGTCTACATCTTATGCTTCACAGCCTGGCCCCAGCCTCCTTTCCAGGCTCCTTACATCTTACGTCCAGCCGAGGACTCCATGTTCCGACCAAACTGGCCAGCTTGCTATTCCTTGTGCATGAAGTCCCATCTCCTACCACCATGCCTTTGCCTAGGCTGTGCCCCCTGCCTGGAATGCTCTTCCTCCTAAGCTCTGCTCCTGGATTTCTCCGAACTCCAACATGAGCCATTCTGATCCCTGCAAGCCGCAGTGCCTCTCCCCTCTTGGGGCACCTGCCACACACCTTTTGTCTGCCCCATTCCAGTGGAAGTTTCTTGAGGCAAGAGGTTTCATGTTTTCTTTGTTTCTTCCACACTAGGAAGTATTTAATAAATGCTTTTTGGTTGATTAGGCACCTGCTGTACACAGGTCCTTATGCTTGGCAGTCATGACAAGAGTGAAAAAGCTACCTCCTGCCCTCTGGCAGCTGCCCCTTTTCCAGGGTTGGCGGGAGTCAGGGCCTGGCTGCAGATCTGCCCCTTCCTTTGGGCCTCACTTCCCCAGAACCGGAGGAGTCCCCTGGGCCCTTCTGGCTTGAAATCCAAGATTCTCTACAGAGTGTATTAAATAAAGTGATGGGGAAGATCCCAGAGAAAGAATAAGGAACAAGGTGATGAGGGGTGACTGCTCTGGAACCTCTCACAGCCTCAGTTTCCTCATCTGTAAAGCAAGGGACTTAGACTCACTAACCTCTGAAGTCTGGTCCAGCTCTAAATTTATGAATAAAACAGACGTCCTCTCTCCTTGTGGAATAGAGGCGGGGGGCCACAGGCCAGAATAGGGCATACATTGTCAGTCAAAGCCCACCGAAGACACTGGTGCTGCTGCCCATCGTGTGGGGCCCAGAGGGATGGGAGAGGCCATCAGGTGCAGCCCCCTCGCTTTATACCTAAGGAAAATGAGGCCCAGACAGGCCTCACAGCTGATCAAAGTGAAGGGGCCAGGATTTGAGCCCAGGGTCTCTGACTCTAAATCCAGATTCCTGGGTGCTGTGCTGCCCTGTAATGTTCTGGGATCCTTGTCTCTGGGCACAAGCTCAGAGTGGTGAGAAAGCTGGCAGAAGGGCGCTCTCCTCAAATCTCATGCACAGTTAATCTGAAATTCTCTGTGTCCTGGCGTGTGATTTAATGCCATTTATCCAGCTAGAAGAGTTTCCTGAAAGGGATTCAGGCGATAGCCCTCCCTCCCTCCCTCTCTCTCTCATCTCTCCCTCCTCCTCCTCTCTTTCATCTCTCCCTCTTCCTCCTCTCTCTGTCTCTCTGTCTCTCCCTCTCCTCTCTCTCTCTTTCTTTCTCTGTCTCACTGTCTCTCTCCTTTCTTCTCTCTCTTTCTGTCTTATTCTCTCTCTCTCCCCTCTCTCTCTCTTTCTCTGTCTCACTGTCTCCTCTCTTCTCTCTGTCTCATTCTCTTTCTCTCTCTCTGTCTCCCTTTCCCGCTGTCTCTCTCAATCTATATATCTCTCCCTCTCCCCTCTCTCTCTCTCTCTCTGTCTTTCTCTGTCTCTCTCTGTCTCTCTCTGTCTCTCTCTGTTCCTCTCTGTCCGTCTCTCTGTCTCTCTCTGTCTCCTTAATTATAAGTTTTCTCCCATAAAAATATAACAAAGACCTAAACCATTTCTTGGTCCTCCAGCCTTCTGTTTGTTGAATGGCCTCATGCCTGGCCTCTCCTGCCTCCTCCCTGCTTGCCTGGCAGCTGCTGCCCAGAGGCCTTCTTTGGGCTCAGTTTTTGGGGTGTGCAGCTTGCTGAGGGGTCATGTTCTTCTTGCAGAGCCTGAAAGCAAACCGCAGAGCCTGGACCCAGGGCAGGCCTGGCCTCCTGCCATTTCATGGCCACAGAATCAGCCTTTGCGGTCTGGGGGCAGCTTTGAGGCCTAAGCCAGCCCCACGCCTTCAGAAGGCCCCAGGAGTCCAGCTTGCCCTCCTCTCAATTCTGTCTCCACCAGCTCATCCCAACCACCCAAACCAGCTGGTCTAGGAGGCCCTTGGGACCCAGAGCCCCCAGTGAAAGACACCTCCCCCCATCCCTTTAGCAGCATCAGGTTCACAGTGTCCTCTGATTGGCCTTTCAGGGTAGGTCTTAAGAGTAGGATTAGCTCATTTTACAGATTGGCAAACCAAGGTAAAGTGACCTGCCCATGGTCTTGCCCCCCACAGTGACAGGGATACCTTCTTAACGTGCCCAGATTCTCCCCGCAGGGGCTTGCCCAACTGCTCCCCAGAAATCATTGTCCATCTTATATAAATAATGGAGCCTTTGGTTGCCTGATGGGGGAATCATTGGCGGCTACAGCTTGAGGGGGAAACTGAGGCGCAAAGAGGCGGGTCCAGGGGTGGTTTGGATCCCTCATGCCCAGGCCAGAACAGCTCCTTGGGCTCTCTAGGCTCTCAGAGCTGGGAGGGCCTTCCAGGAGCCCCATCCCTCCGGCCTTGGCAGGGGGGCTTAATGTGGACGCCGGCTGGGCAGGAAAGCTTTCTTGCCATCAGCCCAAAGTCACCTCTCATTCGCCCTCTGGAGTCGAGCAGAAGACTACTCCCTTTTCCACTTGAAGGGGCTGGCATGCTCCCCGAACCCCACCCTCCAATCCAGCCTTAACTGGCCCAGATCCTTTGATTTTTGTATAGAATGCATTCTAGGCCCTTCACTGTGCTGATTGCCTTGCTCTGGACAAACTCTGTATGATCAATGACCTGCCTAAAATGTGGTCCTCCGAGCTGGACGCATTCCTTCCGATGTGACATGACTGAGACAGAGCCCGGGGGCAGGGAGGAGGAGCTGGGATGCTAGCCCCTCTCCTGACATCCAGAGCCCACCCAACGCTGTCATTGTTAACCTTGACATAGGAGAGCTGCTGACCCTGGGCTCCCCAGAGCTTAGAGTGACCCCAGCTCCTGGGACCTCCCTGCCTGCCTGTGCCCTGGAGAGCCTGGAGACCGGGGGACGATGGGGTGTCGCTCTTGGTCCCATCCCCTCGCACAGCAGATGAGCACGGCCCAGGGCCCCTTCAACACTGTGAGGGGCCCAGTCAGCCAGAAGCTCCCCCTCCTTCGTGCCCCTCCCTCAGCAGCGTGGGTCTGAACCTCCTCCTTTCAGGCATTCCATGCCCCTGCCCCCTTCCCTTGAATGGGCGCTTCCTCCTTGGCTGTTCAAAGCATCTCTTGGTCCGCCCCTCCTCTGTACAGATTCTGCATGCAAAGACCCTAAGTCTCTTTCCCAGAAGCCTCCATGGATTTCACTAGGCATATTCAGGCATAGAGGGCTGCCCAGCTGGCTCCTTTCTCTCCAGCTTGGAGGGGAGCCCTGGCAGGAGGTAAATGTGATCGGGTGGTCCCCTATCTCCACCCCCAGCTCCACACATGCCCGCTCTGTATCAGCCAGAGAAGAGATCAGCGCCGGGAGGTCCAGACTCACCCAAAGCCCTCAGTTTACAAGGAGGAAGTGAGTCCCGAGGTGGAGGGATGCTGGCCTAGGATTACTCTGTGACTTAGGTTGGATTCTAGCAGTAGGGGCAAACGGATCCTGGGGATGGGCTGGGAGCCACGATCACGGCATGTGGTGCTGCTACAGGGGCACGATGGCCGGGCATGGGCAGTGGCGGCCCAGGGTCTGGCGGGCAGGGAGAGGAGAGCAGCATTGGCACCCTGTAGCAGAACCCTGACTGCCCCACCCTGCTCCTGAGCGAAAGGCGGGGCCTACATGAACCTAGGTTTCCTGATTTCCTACCACACGGCCCCTGTTCACAACAGGCAAAGGGACACGTCTGGCAGGTTTTGAGCTTTCTGGGAAGAGATGAGTGCAACATTAGAAGCATGAAAGGGGAGGGGAGGGAGGTTACCGGAGGAGCCAAGCAGTCCAGGATCCTTTGCTTCTGGCCCCCTGGGGCACTTGAATCTGAAGCTGGAGCCCAAGGGGACCCCTCCCATTAGTGCCTGATGGAGGAGGCCTTTGCGAATGACTGCCAGGTCTGGGCCAGCCTGAAAGGAAGGAGGGTGTTTTGGGCTCTGGGGGGAGGTATCCTTCCCTCAGGAGGGCCTGGCCTGTATCTGGAAGCCTCCTGGATCAAAAAACCCAAATCCCCAAGACCCTTCAGGCTCAGAATGAGTTTGCTTGGAATTCTCAGGGGGAAGATGCGCGTTGAGTTGGCAGTGCTTTGGGGGGAAGGTTGTGTGAGTGTGTGCGCTCATGTCTATGTGTGGACACACATCTTAGTACCAGCAGCTTTCTATATTTATGTCTTCCTATGGGGGACAAGTTTGTGCACTTTTCTAGATACATATGTGTGTGTATATGTGTGTGTGTGTGTTGGTGTGGCAACATCAATTATTTTCCCAGGCAAATAGCAAAGTCACTGCAATGTCTGTGCCCTCCCCCTCATACCAGCCTGTGGCTCACTCACTGTCCCCATCTGAGCATTTCTATTTGCTGTGGAGCCAACAGACAGTCAGCATTGCCACATCTAATGGATTTCCTGCCCCAGGTTGGAAGGCACAGCCACCCCTCCCATCCTTTAGAAGTGGGACCTGGGGCCTGGGAGGGCCACCTCCTTAGTGCATCTCCCACTGCCCTCACTGCTTGGCTAGTCTCCAGGAGTCATTTCCAGGCTGTCTTTCTCCCCTGCAAGCCCCACATCCCCGGGAGTGGGGCTGCAGCTCCAGCCAATTTTTATTTTAAGCCGTGTTTGGAAGCACCAAACCAGTCACCCAAGGAGAAAGAACAAAATGACAGGTGATGTGGCGGCCTCGCTGAGGCTCACCGGGCCGGCGGGAGCCGGAGCTTTTATTTCCAGATTCTAGAAAATAGAGCAGAAAGAGGTTGCCGGCAGCTGCTGGCTGGGCTCCACGTTGGGGGGAGTGAGGACTCTGCCCCTCAGCCAGCACTCCCTGCCCTCCTTGCCATGTTCCTCTCCTCTCTTCACCAAGGAACACCCAGCATCCCCTCCAAAACTCCCGCCAGCTGTCGTCCCAGTAACTCAATCATGCATCGATCTGAAGGAGGGAGGGCTCTGGTCTGATTTATGGGATGGAGGCCGGCGGCTTCCGCCTCCCCCCCCCCCCAGTCTCCATAGAAGCGGATGTACCTCCTCTCTCTCCCCCAGACATGCACACACATGCTGAGCTCAATCCCAGGTCACTACATTTCACCTCTGTGGAAACAAGCAGGATCGGCCTGCCCCTCCTCTGCCTTGGTGTGGCGAGGCTGCTGGGGGCAGCCTTGGTGCCAGGTGCCTGGCATCTGGGCTGATGCCATTTGATGAGCTCTGGCTCCCTCAAACGACCCCCCTCCTCAAAAAAAAGCCCCCTCCTGCTGGCCTGGGAGGCATCTGCAGGCTCAGTGGGTGTGATAGCCGCCCACCTCTTTGGGATTCCAGCTGGGCAACTCTCCCCATAAGCACAGCTGGGGGGGGGTCTGGCCATTCATCCTCCTAGTCTCCAGCTGCCTTCTCCTGAGCACCCCCCTCCCTGCCTCAGGACCCCTGTGGGGAACTAGAGGTGCTTTCCCAGAAGCCTCTTCTCCTGCCCCCCCTGAACCTCCCAGCTCAGTTTGGACGGCCCTGCCCTGAAGACCGGATTTGTTTTCTGCCTTTGACACTTCCTAGCTGTGTGGCCCTGGTCATGCCACCTAGCGGACCCTGTTTTGTCCCCTGTCCTCTGTCTGGGGATAATACCTACTTGTGATTGTGAGGCTCCAATGAAACAGATCGACAGAAAACACTGTCCAAATAAGTGTTAGCATTACTACAGCCGTGTACCCTTGCCCTGCCATTCAGGCCCCCGGCCTTGGGGACTGACTGGCCTTTATATCCAGTGCTGGGCATACAGTAGGAGCTCTGTAAAAGCTCTTTTGTTAGTTCCTTACTGCCTCCCCTTATTTTAAAGAGGAATCCTAGGGTGAGAGCTAGGAGGGACCCCAGAGGTCATCTAGCTTACCCTCCCCACCCTTTTTTTTTTTTTTACAAATGAGGAAACTGAGGCCTGAGAGGGCAGGTACCTTGCCTAAAACCTCTTACGTGTGAACAGCCAGTGTAGACAGTCAGACTTTAGACCTTTGGCCCCAGTGTCCATGCCCTTCTTCTGTCTTCCTCTAACATCTCCCCCCGCACCAGTCTAGCCCACCTTCAGACCCACTAGGATCAATACTCCTGGGGAAGGGGTGGGGTCAGAGACCAGGAGACAAGTTTGAGGCTCCCCTTTTTTTCCTTTCCTTTTAATCCTTTTTATAAATAATCCCCTGTTCTCCAGCTGTGATTCATCCCACTGGTCGGAAATAGGCATTCACAGATCTGAGAGCCACTCTGGCCCAGCGGCTGGGCTCTGGGGCTCTCTCTGAATCTCTCTCTGAGTCTCTCTCTCTCTCTCTCTCTCTCTCTCTCTCT
>NW_027187322.1:1246620-1256625 GCF_028583685.1 Petaurus breviceps papuanus | reverse complement strand
CCCTTTCTCTCTCCCTCCTGGTCTCTTTCTCCCTCTCTCCCTCCCCCCTCTTTTTTTTTCTCTCTTCCTCCCCTCTCCTCTCCCCCTCCCTCCCTCCCTTTCCTTCTCTCTGTCTCTCCCTCCCCCTCTTCTCTCCCCCCTGCTCTTTTTCCCTCTCTCCCTCCTCCCTCTTTCTCTCTCTCTCCCTCCCCTCTCCTTCTCTCCCTCTCTCTCTCTTCTTACATTTCCCCGACTGGCCTCAGCGGAATCCGAGCTGTCTCTTTTCCCCAGGAGGGAACCGAGATGCTCACTTCTGCTCTCATGTCAGCGAAGCCCCCAGCCTGGGCGGAATCCCATTTCCTTCTCCCTTCCCCTCTGACCGAGCTGTCTCAGAGCGGGTGGTGGTGAGTGTGTGAATGCGTGTGTCTGGGGCTGTGTTGCATCTGAGGGGGGCCCAGGGTCTCAGCCTAAGACGCGTTGCTTCCATTTAGTCCGGTACGAGGAAACGGAGGGGCTGCCTGTGCTTGGGGATCCCGGCCCCAGTCTCCGCAGCTAGCCCTTCCAGAGAGTCTGCCAGCCCGCCGGCAGCACGGCGGTGGCCTCGGGGCAGGGACCGGGCCTCCATAGCCTGCCCGACAGGGAAACGCACCACTTCCTCCCCACCTCCCCCCCCCCCCCGTCCCCAGGCCGCCCCGGGGCCCCGCGGAGGGCGCTGAGACCAGGAGTTAGTGCAGTGAGCAACTTAGCAGCCTTAAGGCTGGAGGCGAAGTCCTGGCCGCCCTCACCCCCTTCTGCCCCTTGGCCCCCAACGGTACCGTCTCTCCTTTGCCTTTTCTGCCACGCCTGAGACACCCCTTTGGGGCTCAGAGCTCCTCTCCACTCTCATCCCAGCGCCCCGAAACAGCTGGCGGTGCCAGGACAGAATCCCCTTCCCCCGCCAGGTGCCTCGTCCCCCCCCCCCGCCCCAAATGTCGCAATAATCCGTCCCAGCTCCGCCGCCAAGGCTGGCCCCTGGCAGCCCCATTGGCTCTCCCAGACCCTGCATGGCTCCCTGTTCTTTCTGGGGTAGCATGTTGGAACCGGGGTACCCTCTATACCCCAAACCCACCTTCTGCGCGCCGTGTGCTGTCAGCCCCCCACCATACACACACAACCACCGCACAAAGTCAGCCGAGTGAAGGCGAGGGGGAACTCTTAGCGCCCACCCACCCTTCACAACCGCCAGGACCCCAGCCCTTCCCCGGCTTCCCCGGCTTCCGAGCTGGGGCTCAGACCTCAGGTGTTTACGGCGCCTTGGTCGGCCCACAGCCCCGATCCCTGGCTGGCAGCCTGGATCTCAGCTCAGAGGGGAGCCTGTACCCGCTCCCTGCGCGCGCGCGCACACACACACACACACACACACACACACACACACACACTCACACACTCACATTCACACACAAACACAGTGGAAAACCAGACCCAGGAGCCCCGAGCCCGGCCCGGCCCCTGCGGCGCCTCCGGGCCGGGCTAGCTTACCTGCAGGTTCCCGGGCTCCGCAGGCGGGTGGGCAGGCAGGCTGCAGGCGTCAGCCCTCCTCGGGAAAGTTTGTCATTCTAGGCATCCGGGCTGCGCTCGGTGGTTACTCCAGGTAAGCAAGCCCAAGCTGGGAGGGGGGACGAAGGGGTGGGCGTGCTGGGGAGCCAGGCAGACCGGGAAGGGCTGGGCTCGAGGTGCCCCCCCCCCCCTCTGCCGGAGGATGCCGGGCGAAGGACTCCGAGGAGGCTGGCAGGGCCGGGGGGGCGCTGGGGACCAGCCCTTGGCAGCCGCAGCACATCACCCGCTGCCGGTGTACATAGCGACTGGCTCCGAACCGAACGGGTGAGATGCGGGGATGGATGGATGGATGGATGGGAGTATGGGTGCGCGCCTCTGTGGGTCTGTGTGTGCGCGAGAAAGCCAGCAAGGAGGGAGAGAGGGAAGGAGAGGGAGGGAGGGAAAAAACCAACCCTCCCCTGCCTTGCCTTTCCTCCACCACCCCCCTCCTCTTCCTCCCCCTTCCCTCCCTCCCTCCCTCCCTTCCTCCCTCCCTCCCTCCCTCCCTCCAGCCCAAGGAGCAGGCGCTGAGCCAGGGGGGGAGGGAGGCTGCGCTAGCGCGCACAGGCCAGTGGGGATCAGTAGTGGGGCGGCCTTGGCCTTGGCCAGGCTGCTCCGGGACTGTGGCGTCTCTGAGGCAGCATCAGAGCGTCCTGATGGGGAAGAAGGGAGGCGGTGAGAGAGGCAGCAGGAGGGAATGTGGGCACGCGGGGCTCAGAGGACTCCCCCAAACGGTGGCGCGTGGGGACCCCGAGAAGCAGCCACGTCCCTACTGGAAAGGCGAGCGGGGAGGTGCCCACGCCCACGCTCGGGTCTGCTCCTCCCAGCTAAGATGGCAGATTGGACCACAGGGAAGGAGGGAGGATCAGGGTCCTGAGCCCGAGGGGCAGAGGGAAGGAGCTGGCTGGACCCTGCTGCTGCACACTGGCCTGGGGAGACCAAAGAGGGGGAGGCCGGGGCTCCCCAGAAAACCAGGGAGCCTGTGGTGGAAGTAGAGAGAGAGTGCTGGGCCCTGCCCCCCCCCACCCCTCATACACCCCGGCTAGGTTACCTTAGCCAAGTCACTGTGGTCCTCTAGACCTCACCTTTCTCCCCAACAGAAGGAGGGGAGGGTAGGATTTGGATGTGGCAGGGACTCTAGAAACTGGAATCCAGCCCAGACATTTTGCAGATGGGGAAACCAAGGCCCAGAGAGAAGAAAGGAGCCAGGGATGGAGAAGAGAACCCTGAAGAGCCGGCTTGGAATCTGGCCTCTGCTCTTTCCATATGATGTCAGCCAACACGCCTTCCCCCCTCGGGCCTCAGTTTCCCCTTCTGTCCAAATGATCTCCAAGGCCCCCTGCAGTTCTAGACTTTATCTCTGGAACTGTGATCCCAGGAGACTTTCTATGAAAAGTGCTTTGCAAACCCTATTGTTTTGTATCAGTGTTAGATATTATTATTGTTGTTCAGATCCCAAGACTGAGGGCAGAGAAGACACAGGAGTCCACCCAGTCCCCCAGCTTCCATTGCAGAAAACCCCTTCCTCAAATCTCTTAGCTCCAGACTTAGTTTTCTCAGAGGGGCCTCACCACCTGCCTGCCCCTGCTTCACCCCAGGCAGATCTTAGAGCATCGGGCCCTCCTGAGTGTGAATCATTCCCTTCTCAAGAAGGAGAAACAGGGAGAATAGCAGACAAGGCTTCATCTCCTTTTCTTCCATCCCTGCCCTCTGCTCCCAACTCTGCAGGAAGAAGCTACAGACGTAGGAAGAAGTCCGGAGCCCAGATCTGGGCCCAGCTGCCTCCCTCCCACCATAATGCCCCCAAATTGTCACTGTAACTCAGCACGAAGGCGTTAAGCACCGACTGTGTACACCCCCATTTGGGGTCCACAGCACTGGACCTATGGTCAAAGTCATTAAAAGCCTCTTGGTGCCTCCGTTTCCTCATGTGTCATATGGGGGTCAGGGTGCTGGTCCTGCCAGCCTCTCAGGTTATTGTGAAGAAGTGACTCGTGTACTCCCTGGGACTGTTGTTGAGTCATTTTTAGTCATGTCTGACCCTTCATGACCTCCTTTGGGGTTTTCTTGGCAGAGATCCTGGAGTGTTTGCCATTTCCCTGTCCAGCACATTTTACAGGTGAGGAAACAGAGGCCAAGGTGAAGTGACTTGGCCAGGGTCACACAGCCAGAAGTCTCTGAGGCCAGATTTGAGCCCATACAGATGATTCTTCCTGACTGCAGGCCCGGCACTCTCATCTGCCCCTACTCCCTGGGATGGGGCAGGGATGATCGCTAATCTTCCTCTTTGGCGCTCATTGGCCCCTTGCTGCCCTCAGCCTTGGCTCTTGGTCACCCAGTGAAGGACAGTAAATATCTAATACTGACCCAGAGCACTTTTCATAGAAAGTCTCCTGAGATCATAGGTCCAGAGATAACGTCTAGAGCTGCAGGGGGCCTTGGAGATCATTTGGACAGAAGGGGAAACTGAGGCCCGAGGGGGGAAGGCATGTTGGCTGACATCATATGGAAAGAGCAGAGGCCAGATTCCAAGTCGGCTCTTCAGGGTTCTCTTCTCCATCCCTGGCTCCTCTCAGGCAAGCCCTTTCTTCTCTCTGGGCCTCGGTTTCCCCATCTGTAAAATGTCTGGGCTGGATTCCAGTCTCTAGAGTCTCTGCCACATCTAAATCCTACACTCCCCTCCTTCTGTTGGGGAGAAAGGTGAGGTCTAGAGGACCACAGTGACTTGGCTAAGGTAACCCAGCCAGGGTGTATGGAGAGTGGGGGGGGGGCAGGGCCCAGCACTCTCTCTCTACTTCCACCACAGGCTCCCTGGTTTTCTGGGGAGCCCCGGCCTCCCCCTTGTCCAGGCCTCTTTGGTCTCTTTGGTCTCCCTGGGCCAGTGTGCAGCAGCAGGGTCCAGCCGGCTCCTTCCCTCTGCCCCTCGGGCTCAGTACCCTGATGCTCCCTCCTTCCCTGTGCTCGTCTGCCATCTTAGCTGGGAGGAGCAGACCCGAGAGTGGGCATGGGCACCCCCCTGCCATTCACCTCAGTTCCACAAGTCAGTTAGTCACCTACTATGTGCAGTGCCCTGTGCCAGGCTCCGCTGATGGCAAAACAAAAGCTGTAACCATCCCTGCCCTCAAAAAGCTTAGATTCTGCTTAGGGGAGAGGGGAGGGAAGGGGAAGGGAGAGCCACACTCACCCAACCACTCAGGAATCCGTCCGTCGAAGTAAATCTGGGTTAGTGGTGAGGACCGCTTACATTCAGCAGTCCAGTGGAGAGCCTACTGTGCAACAGTGTGGGGGGCACCAAGGCAGGGGACCCTGGGACTTCCGGTCCAGGCCCACCAGGGAGGAAGGCCAGAGCCTTTGTTTTGCCTTACAGAGCCCACAACATAGGGTATTCTGGACCCCTCCTCGCTGGGTGTGAGGGCTCTCGGCTGGAGGTCAGGGAAGGCCCTCAGTCTGCCGGGAGGCCGGGAGCCCTGTGGGCCAGGCAGCTGGGGCACAGGCACAGTCTGGGGAATCAGAGCATCTCGTGGCATCCTCACTCCTCGCCCCAGTGCATACGGGATCTGCCTGCATCTGTCCACCCACGGACTCTCAGCCCTCCTCCCCCATCTCAGAGGCACAGGGGAGCTCTTCCTTCCAGCAGTGGAGTCAGGCTCTTTGCATGTGCTGGTCTCTCCTCTCTGGGGCTCCTCTCTTTTTTCCTTGTCTTTTTCTTCCCTTTTCAGAATCATCAGGTGTTGGAGGGACGTTTGAACTCCCCCATCCCCAAGCAGGAAGGCCCCCCCAACAGCATCCTTGGCAGGTACTTATCAATTCTGTACCAGAAGATCTCAGTCACGGGGAGCTCACTACCTCACAAATCAGCCAGTCGTGTTGTTGGACAGCTTTCTTTCCCTGGGACTTGGGAGATCTGTTTCCTTGATCTGCTGGTGACCTGCCCTTTACCAATAATCTTCCTTAACTTCTCCCCAGTTCCCTTTAGTCTGGCTTCCCTACAAGATGTCTCGTAGCCCACAATGGCTCCACAGATCCCCAGTTCAGATGTGCCGGCATGATGCAATACTACTGCACTTATTAATCACCTGCTGTGTGCTGAATACTCTGCTAGGCTGGGAGACATATAGAGTGTAGATAAGACGTGAGACTTAATCACGTCTTCCTAGAGCTTACCATCTGTGGAGGGTGTGGAGACAGAGGCAGGAGGTGGGAATGAGCCCCCAACAGCAATAACTGTAACAGACACTACTACATGATTTGTGTATTAGAGAGCAGAAGAGGAAAGTAGAGTCTGAAACCTGACCAGGGCAATCAGGGAAGGCTCCCTGGAGGAGGCAGCATTTCCCCGGGGTCTTGTGAGTCAGTAGGAATCTGGCATTTGAGGATGGGGCAGAAGGGCATTCGAGGCATTAGGAGAAGGGTGCCAAGGCAAGGAGGTTCATGGGTCAGCATTGTCTGCTCAGACTGGACTCTCCCAAAAGAGAGTCATGGGGGACAAGCTGGAAAGTCAGGCCAGTGCTGTGTCATGAAAGGCCTTGAATGCCAGGCAGAGAGCTAGGAAAGTAGGGAAGCCCTGAAGGGAGTGTTACTGACAAAATGTGGGAGGTGTTGCAATCTCATAGATGAATAGCCTTCTCACCACCTTGGCCTTCCACACATCCCCCTCCCTGCCTCCTAACAAAGAGGAGGAAGCAGGAGGGAGGAGGAGAGGGGGCGGGGGACCACCCCCGCTCTGGATCCGGGGCCTCCCTGCATCCAGGGCTGGACCCAGGGGCCCTCGGTGAGCATTACAGGAGGATCGTCACCATTGCAGCCATGAGAAACGACCCTGGAGATTTGTGACTTTGACCTTGAACGTGATGAGCCCGGGCTCTCCCAGCTCCCAGGGCGGCCCTAACCAGCAGCCTGGAGGTGATGTCGTCTTGGACATCCGCTGATAGGGAGCAAAGAGTGGCCAGATTTTCCTTCTTCCCTCAGCTGTTCCCCTGGCAGCCCACTTGTCCCCCCCATCCTACAGCCCCCTTGCCTCGGAGAACCCCATCTCCTGGTCACTGTTTCCCCAGCCTCCACTCCCCCATTACAGAGGAGGAGAGATGGGGAAATCCACTCCCTCATTCTAACACAGCCCCCCAAGAAAAGGCTCAAGTCAGGAAGCCAGGCCAGGGGAAGCCCTTCTTTATGTCAGCAAAGAACTGGGGTCCCTTAGGGGAGGGAGAAGTCTCAGCAGAACCTTGCTTGGATGACCTTAGCAAGCTAGGGAAGCATCCCCAGGGGGCAGTTGAAGTCTGCCTGACTTTCTGACCGGTCTTGCCCTGGGGGAGGGTGGAGGAAATAAACCTCTCTCCATTTCCTAATGAAGTGTGTTGCCCCCCAAGATCTTGAGGCAGCTGCCCCCCAACCCTAGTCTTGTCATTTCCAAGCTAAATATCTCTAGCTCTTCAGCTGGGCCTTACCTGGTGTGACCTGGAGGCCCTTCGCCACCAGGGATGCCCTCCTGGGGTCACTCTGTGGCCCATTCACTCACCTAGCACGCTGGAGGCCTTCCACCCCCAGGTCAGCCAGTAGTCCAGGCTGTCTGTCCCGCATCCTTCAAGCCTCGTGCCTCTTCGTGCCCATGACTTAGCCTTGGTCACATGCTGGTGTCTTTCTGCTCCTTTGGGTCCCCTGCAGTGTGGCTCCCCTGGGGCTTTTGGCCTTCCGTCATACAGCCTTGGATCTTTACCAGAAGGACACTGGTGTTCAGAAGATGGGGACCAGAAGCGACAAGTGGGCATGGATGGCATCCTTAGCAAGGGCCTTGTCGATGGAGTCTCTTAAGAGCCTCCCTGGGTAACCAGAGAAGGTGCAGGATGCCCCCTACCCTGCCCACAGTGGGAGGTGCCATCGAACGGTGGGTCCACAAAGCCGAGCCAGACCCTGCAGGTGGACAGTGAGCCGGGCTGTGTTGAAAAGGCAGAATAGAAGCTAGACTTCCCTCGGGGACTTGCAGATTGCTTTCTCATTTAAATAACAATAAAATATTTTAAATAATAGTAGGAAGCAAGGAAAGGAAGAGCAGGGTCCAAGGCAGTGCATGATCAGACTGTCAGATGAACAGTCCTGCAGTAATTATTGTAGGAGATGAGCGGTGCTGGCAGCGACTGAGGCTGGGGTGCTCAGAGAAGGCCCGAGGTCTGGGAGGCCAGCTGAGCAGACAATCGAGGGTCATCCCGTCAGGCACCACCTTTTACTGGGGTCCTTTCTCAGTCCCCCCAGTGCATAATGCCCATCCCCCAAATCTCTCTCTCTGTCTGCTGACTCCTCTGGTGGAGGTGAGCAGCCTGCTTCACTTTCTGGTCATCCATTTCCTGGATAATCTCTTGAAGGCATTTCCTGTGCATTTAACGTGTAATGTCTTCTAGCCTGCTTAGACCCACTCTTGTCTCTCCGTTGCCTTTTGGCTCCCCCGTGGTTTAGAATCTCCAGAGCTTGTGGGGGGCCATGACTCACAGCCATCTCGTATGGCAAGGCGCCTGTTGGTCTTAGCAAATGAGCTTTTGTCTCCGGAAGCATCCTGGCACCACTGAAGATTCTACACTGCTCCCCAAATGCAGTCCATCCCGCCCCTTACCCAGGGCCGTGCATGTGCACAAGCAGAGCGCTGTCCAGAGTGACGGACAACTTCAGCACTGTGAGTCTTGCTCATTTAGCTTTTCTCCCAGAGGCTGCTCCTCGATCTCTTTGGAAGGGTGGTGGATCTTGTGGGAGAGGCTCCATCGTCTTCTGGAGCTTGGAGGCATCCGCATGGTGCCTCCTGAAAACAGGGGTCACTGGAGGACTTCACCGTCCATAGGGATGTAGGACAAACTCGATGCGATTTTGCTTCTGTGCAGATTATGTTCTGTGACTAGGGTGAGCACCTCTGACTCTGACATTCGTCCTTCCTTTTGTTGAACAGAAGTTATTCCCGGGGCTTGTATCTGTCACACCAAGTTCATGAGCATTTGTTAAATGGCTGCCATGTGCCTGGCACTGTGTGAGGTCCCAGGGACCCAGAGAAAGGCAGAAACAGTCCCTGTCTTCAAGGAGCTCACAGTCTGTTGGACTCAAGAAGTCTAGCCGGACATAGCGCACGCAAGAGGGACTCCTCATTGAAGAAGACGTCTTGGGCGCCATTTTGTCTACAGAGTCAGCTGTGATCAACACATACTAAACACAGCTGAATCATATATGCTCTGTATCATTCAGTCAGTTGGTGACTATGAAGATGTGATCTACTATTTAAAATAAATGGGAAAGCCTGCCTGTTTTCACCAAGGAGGCCCACTGTTTATATGTCGGCCATTCTCTTAAAGATTCCATAAGGCAAGAAGAAAAGTATGGCTTAGTCGCTGCTGACCAGTCACGGAGCAGTGCCCTCGGTCACTTTTTCAGAACGTCTTTTCCAAGTTCCAGAGCTGGGAGGTATGTTGTTGTCCGGTGCATCACTGTCCCTCCTAAAACACAGCACTCAGGACTAAATGCAACACTCCGGATGGGCTCAGACCAAGAGAGAAGACCCAGGAACTCTAATCTCCTTATTCCTGGAGAACACTCCTCTCCTGACTTAGTCCATCATCACTTCAGGGTTTGGGGGTTTCCATGTCACCATTTTCTATTGAGGCTGCAGTCCCCTGAAACCCACAGATCTTTCTCAGACAAGCTGCTGACTAACCCTGCTTCTCCATGCTTGTACTTATAAAATTGATTTTTTGAACAAAAGGATGAGACTTTACATTTATCCCCATTAGATTATAATAAACTCCTTTAGGGCAGAAACTGTCTTTTACCTCCTTTTGTATCCCCAGTGCCTGGCACTAAATAAACATTTATTGATTGCCTGATTGATTGAATTGGATTTTAGGAGATTCAGCCTAGTGCTTTAACCTGTCACAATCTCTTTGGGCCTCTAAGCACTTTCAAAACGATGCCACTTCCGGCACAGTTTTTTTCTGGGTGTACTTGGTGTGATTTGGCGATTTGTCCCACCTTCATCAGTGCCGCGTCTGCCTTTTCAGGACCCATCAGGGCCTGAGTCCCAGTGTTGTGATCCCATTGCCAGTGAACACAGCTTGTTAGAGGAGCAGGGACCGATCTGCTTCACTCTTTTTCTTTCCTTTGTTTCTCTCAGTTTTATCTATAAATATTCTTGGGTATAATCTGGCTTTGGTTTTCCAGTGATTTGTTTTCTCTTGTATCACTGTCCTTCACTGTGTTTGGTGACCGAATGTGGCTCATAATCCTCCTCCTTAAATTTCAGAGTTGAGTCTTATATTCTAAAGTGGTATTGCTGTTAGCTGCTCTCTCTCTGTCTCTCTCTGTCTCTCTCTCTCTCTGTCTCTCTGTCTCTCTCTGTCTCTCTCTGTCTCTCTCTGTCTCTCTGTCTCTGTCTCTGTCTCTGTCTCTGTCTCTGTCTCTCTCTCTCTCTCTCTCTCTCTCTCT
>NW_027187322.1:1234465-1246520 GCF_028583685.1 Petaurus breviceps papuanus | reverse complement strand
CTCTCTCTCTCTCTCTCTCTCTCTCTCTCTCTCTCTGTCTCTCTCTCATGTTCCTGCTAACTGGGGTGGTTCTGTTTTAGGTAGTACAATGGACAGAGCATAGGATTTGGAGTCAGGAAGACCTGAGTTCAAATCCAGCCTCAGATCCTTCCTGTTTGGGTGTTGCTGGACAAGTCACGCAACCTTTCTGTGTCCCGTCTGTAAATAATAATAGCACCTTCCTCACGGAATGACTGTGAGAATCAGATGAGATAGCATGAATAAAATGCTTTGCAAACCTTAAAAGCGTCACATAAATGGACCTTTTTAAAAACATCTACATTGTGGTGATCATTTACATGTCAGAGTTAAGCAGGAAATCATGATGATCCTGATCAATGTCTTGTCTTTTATCTGTTCCCCACTCAGGGCCATTGGCAGCCAGCTTATGCAGCAGCTGTTGGAATTGCAGGGTGCTTTCTTCCAATTCAGCACTGATTTTTATAATTTGCTGTCATGACTTGATGAAGATAGACAGTTGATCCAGAAACTTTTCTTATGTCAGACATCAGTTTGCCTCCTTTGTGTTAAAGTGCACTCCACCCATTGTCTTAATGTCCTCACTTATTGGGGCCCATGAGTTCATGATGTGACATCACCAGTTAGAATAATGAGGGGATATTCAGCCTGGAGAAGATAGGGCTCAGGGGGCACAGCTTGGCTGTCTTCAAGTATTTGAAGGGCTGTGTATAAAAGAAGGTAGAAGTTGTCAAGAGGAAGGTTTAGGCTGATGTCAGGACACATTTCCAGATAGTTGGAGATGTTCCAGAGTAGAGGGAGTGAGTCCCTTCTTTTTTGGGGTCTTCAGACTGCCCCTCAGAGTCACCTAGCTTGTCAGGGTTCTCATGTAGCTGATTTCCCCCCTCAGGAATGGCTTGGATTCAGTGGCCTCCAGGGCCATCTTCAGCCCTCAAATTCTGAGACATGTGTAATGTCCGCCATCTTGTGTGACCATCTGGTCAGCCTCTCCATAGAATTTCTCTGTCTCTGTCCTAGGCCACTACGAGTGGCCCATAAGAGCTCATAACCCCTCTTCTTCTCATCCCAATCCCTGTAATGTAAACCAGCCAAGGATTTCTCATCTTTGGGTCCATGATGAAACCAACCCTACCAACTCCTTTATTTGTCTTCTGTCTGTCTGACTGCATTCTCCTTGTAGCTTCTGACTTCATTTATTGGGAGAACGTCAATACAGACATGGTCTGGTGCCTCCGATAATGTCAACTCATTGGTCATTGGCCAAGAACATCCCACTTAGTGTACCAGCAGTTAATGTGTGTTGACAGATGGGTCTTCTATCTTTCTCCAGGTAGAAGCACAGGGGAGCTGGACAGGACCGAGGGCCATTTTGGATTGTTCTTTGTTCATTGGGTTGTGATAGCCAACAGATTCATTGCTCATCAGCCAACCTCCAGATAACGAGCCTTCCCATACCTAGGGAAGCTCACTCTAGGCCAGCAGGCATGGCCTCTTGCCAGGAGAGTGCTTCAGTCCTTTTCAGCCTAGTAGAAACTGCTGGGGCGCAGCCTTCAAGGACACTGGTCACTCCCAAGCTTGTGCTATGATCAGGCATCCAAGGGGACTTTTGGCCCACTGCACTGTAACTGATGTTTTGAGCTCCTATTTAGTTCTTTACAATCTTCTCTATTAGATGTCTAACTATGTTGGACCCAAGGCCTTATAAGTCATAAGAGACAGAAACAGATCAGAACCCAAGGCCTCTGTTTCTAAATCTGGGGTCCTTTCCATTATACCACACTGAAGATTCCTTCCCCCATCCTTTTTTAGAACATCCTTCCTCCCCTTTTATATCCTTACATCCTACCAGGCCCCTCATTCTCTTGTCAGAATCCATCCCCTGGAAAATAAGTGGTGAAATCCCTGGGGGGTTTAGTGATGCCTGAGCCCACCCATAGCTGAAGGGACCCTGGGGAAGCTGGGTCTAGCTCTAGCATCTAGGGCAGGCCGGGAGAGACTTGGTCTGGGGCCATGGAAATGGCTTTCTCCACCTCTAGACAAACACAGATATTTCTCTTCTATGGGACTAGAGATGTTGTGCACCCGCCTTTTAGATAAAATAAATACAACCTCAAAGGCTCTTAGTATGCAAACAAAGGCCTTGGTGGGACCTGCACGAGGTTTATTAATTCCAGCCCCAGGTTTGCTGTCCACTGGGAGGGTGTGAGCCTGCCCTGGGACATGTGTGACGACTTCTCTCAAAGAGCTTCAGAGAGTGGTGTTCTCTGGTATTAAAAATAGACCCAGTTACAGAAAGGGCTGGAAGTGGCCTGCATTCCTGCCCTTTGTGTTCCCTGCCCCCAAGTGCTGGCACTGCCATGGTGGGGGCACCAGCATCCCAGCCAGAAATCCAAACAGGCCATCTGAGATCCATCCATTCCTTGATGTCAACCTTCAGGAAATGGCGGGGTCCCTGGCCCAGGTCCCACGGCAGCCACGCCTGGTTTGGAGACCCATGGGATTTGAACTCCTGATTTCCCTGCTGTCTGCATGACTTTAGGGAAGGTGTTTGCCCTCTGGAGACACTGGCTTTCTCATCTGAGGGAAGAAAGGCATGACCTGGATGTTCTCCCAGGTTCCCTCTGGCTTGAAAGGTTAGGAAGCAGCCACCCCCTGCCCCTCCCTCACCCACCTTCCTCTCTCCATCTCTCTCTCTCCCCTCTCTCCTCTCCCTCTCCCTCTCTCTCTATCTCTCTCTCTGTGTCCCTGTCTCTGTTTCTCTCTCCCCTCTGTCTCTCTATCCTCTCTGTGTCTCTCTTTTTGAGTCTCTGTCTCTCTCTGAATCTCTGTCTCTCCTCTCTGTCTCTGTCTCTCTGTGTCTCTCTCTCATTTCTTTTAGAAATCCGGCTGCCCGACTTGAGATGTGCTGCCTGCCCCCCCCCCCCACCTCTGGTTTTCCCCTTCTCGATCCAGAAGAGCTGCTCCCCTGCTGGTGAAAAACTGACCAGTTGACAGCCCCTGTCTCTGATAAGAAGCCATAATCTGGGCAGGAGGGCAAGGCTGGCATGGAAGCAGGTGCACTCCCCAGCCTGGCGGTCCTCAGGGCCCCCCTCCCCAGGGAGCCTGATGGGTGTGTGTCCTTAAAGAGCCAGGGCCCTCACATCTTGGGCTTTGGGGATGCTGGAGCCCTAGGCCAGAGGCCCACAAGCCGTGCACCCACGGGGGGGGGGCACAGGTGGAGTGAGCTGGGAGGGCTGGGGGAGGGGGCTGGAGCCTGCTGGTGACAGATACAATGGATCTGAGGCCGGCCATAAAGCAGCAGCCAGAGGGGAGGGAAGCAGGGAACTGGGGAGGGAGGCAGGGAGGGGCTGGGCCGTTGAGGGAGGATGTCTGTGAGGTGGTTGCCTGGCAACTGCAACGCCCGGTGCCAAGGAGGGATTCTTAAAACAGGCGTCGGAGCATAAAGACGGGGCTTGGAAGGATCCCGGGCAGTGGCTCTGCATACCAATGGCGTGCCCGGCAGCAGCCTCAGCCTCGGGCAGGGCCAGCGAGCCGGGCCTCCCCCGCTCTGGGCTGCCTCCCCCCTGCTGGGCTGCTCCCCACACTGGGCTGCCGCTCCCCCCGCTGGGCTGCCACCCGCCGCCTCTCCCAGGGAGCACCAGCAAGGGAGAGAACGATGGCCCCTGGAGGGTGGCTGCCCGGCAGCCACCCCAGAGTCGGCCAGGCCAGTGGCGGCTGAGGGCTCTGAGGCTCACACAGGCCTTGCCCAGGTCGCAACCAAGGACCCTTTTGACCACATCCCACTGCAGGAATGCTCCTCTGTCCTCTGCATTATGACCGTCTCAGATGGGGGCTCACATCTGTGCAGGCAGCTGCTTGCCATTTATTAGGCACCAACTGTACGCCAGGCCTGGCTTCAGGCACCATGAATACAGAAACAGGGCAAGCAGCCTCTGCTCTCAGACAAAGTGCAGCCACCCTCCCTGGCCTCAGAGAGCTTGTGTTCTGCTGGGGGAAAGACCGTGGATGTGGTGTGTGTGTGTGTGTGTGTGTGTGTGTGTGTGAGAGTGTGCATGTGTGTGAGTGTGTGGATGTGTGTGAGTGTGTATGTGTGTGTGCATTGTGTGGGTGTATGTGTGTGTCTGTTAGTGAGTGTGACTGTGTATGTGTGTGTTACTGTGAGTGTGTGTATGTGGGTGAATGCGTTGTATGAGTGTGTCTGTATATTAGTTTGTATATATATTGTGTTTGTGTGTATGTGTATGTGAGAGTGTATGTGTGTGAGTGTATGTATTAGTGAGAGTATGTATGTGTATGAGTGTGTGTATGTGTGTGAGTGCATGTGTATATGTATGTGTGTATGTGTAAGTGTATGTGTGTGAGTGTGTATCTGAATGTGAGTTTGTATGTGTGTATATGTGTGTGAGTGTGTGTGTGAGTGTGTATGTGTATGTGTGTGTGCGTACACAGAATCAGGACAACCAGGCTAACTGCCAGATGAGGCATGGTGGGCACAGGGCACTCCCATGGTCGGGATCAGAAGGGGGCCATGTAGAAGGTGGTGCTCAGGTGGGTGAGGAAGTCTCCCAGCTGGACCGAGCACAGCATATCCCAGAGGGAAGCCGATGCCGCGCTGTGTGTGAGCAGCCAAGGGGCTGGCTGGATCACGGAGGGAAGGTTCAGTTCAGGCTTGGGCTTCCAAAGCCAGGGCGGCGTCTTTCGTCCTTTAGGTAGTAGGGAGTCATTCACTTGGGCCTAGCTCGGAGCCTGGCACGCAGTAGGCGCTTAATAAGTGTTGGTATGTCTCTACAAAGAGGATGGTGCTGCCTCCTTCCTCTCTTGGGTCCTTGCTATGGCCTGGTTGGGAGCAGGGAAGCCACACTTGGGTCTGAATGGATTGTGTTCCCTAGCTGGGCCTCAATTTCTCCTTTTGTACAATGAGATGCCCCTTCAGTTCTTAAGACCCCAAAGGGTGACCCAGTCGAGAGTCTGTTCCCCTTCCCACCTCACCAGAGACCCTCCCCATGGGTTGTCCAAGGGTCCTCTCCTTTTCCCAACGACTTGGAGGCCAGGGAACTGGTCCAGCTGGCAGGGAGCTTCCCTGAGGACCTGGGGGGCTTTCTATGGACAAGCAGGCAAGAGGTATGGTCTGTCTTTGATCTATGCCATCCCTGGGCTCCCTTCCCTTGTCATGATGGGTGTACAGAGGCCTTGAAGGTTGGGTTCGATATCCACAGGCAAGGACCAAGGCCTGGGAGAGGGGCATAGAGAATAGCAAAGGTATGGAGGTGGGAAAGCTGGGGAGGAGAACCTGAAATCATCTCGTTTGGCCAGAATCCAATTGGGAAAAGATTTAACTCAAGCCAAGGAGGCAGGAATTTATTCCCTGGCCAGTGGGGAGCCATGAATGGCTTCAGAGTGAGGCAGGTGCCATTTTCAGACCTGTACCTTGGGAAGATGGATCTGGCGGTCTGGGAGGGAAGAATCCCAGTGGACGGACGGACACATATACGGGCCTTCGTGTCCCTGGGTGCTTCCCTGCATCCTCTTATTGTGGCTTGTAGTAAGCTCCTCCTCTGCAGCTGCATAAGTGCCTTATTTTACAGATGGGGAAACTGAGACCTGGGGTTCTTTGACATCTTTCCCACGGCTCTGCTCTGCCTCCCCAGCTGTCTTGACAGGTGGTGCTGAGGGTGTCAACCAAGGTGCGTTTGGGCCAATGTCGGAGATGTCTACCAGCAGGCTCCCCAGCCCTCAGAAATGCTGTTCTCTTTCCCACTCGTCGCCTGGCCATCTCTGCCAGGCGTGACTGAGCTCAGTGAATGGCTAGCCTCTGGCCGCCAAGGTCAGGAGCTGCTAGGGGCCAGCCACAGAGCCTGCCGCAGCTTTAATCTGAGATTGGACCAAATCCTCTTTGGGAAGCTTTGGCCGTAGCAGCCTGGAGCTCTGCACCCCCTGTGGAGTGAGCCCCCTCACCGTCCTGACAGCCAGCAGGGATGGGCTCTCCCCCAGCACTTGGATTGCCCTTTGTACAGACCCAGCCTTGGGTGAGAGCCGGGTCCTGATCCTTCCCAGCCTGGGCTGGTCACTGGCCCTTGGGAGCCTCGGTTCTCCCAGGGGTAGCATGAGGCTGGGGATCGTAGCACTGAGCTCCCCAGCTGTAGTGAGGATGAGATTGGCCGGAGAAAGCACCCAGGTGCTCTGACTGCTGCTGCTTCCTGGGAACCTTTGGGTTCTTTGAATACAGAAGGGATGACCTTGAAGAAATGGTCAATCAGGAAAAGAGGTGGGCTGCTTGGTCACGTGGGAAGAGTGAGGGGTGACAGATGGGCAGCTGAGTGCTCTCCTGGCACCACAACCTGTGGAGAGACCTAGGGAAAGGCTTCCAGCATGTGTGGATGGGGTGCATCCTCTGTGGAGGGCATGGACCAGAGACACACCAGGTGGGAAGGCACTATCTATATCAGTGAGATCCCGGGGCCATGGGAGTATTGGGCATTATGTAATCATTGGAATAGATCATGATGGTAACAATAAAAGATTTTTGCCTTAACATTGTAAGGAATGCAGTGTGGTGTAAAGGGTAGAAAGCTGTCTGGAAAGCAGTGAAGACCTGGGCGCCTGAGCCCCTCCTCTGACATATACTGGCAGTGGGAGTCTGGGCAAGTCATTACTCTAGGAAATTCTGATGATAACTTACAAAAAAGGTGCTGACCTGCATTAGTAAAGAGACTTACCTCACCTGGGAGTTCCTGTGGCAATGAAGTCACAACTTCAGGCCCTATCTCTAATAATAAATTGTAATTATAACTGGCAGATAGGGATACATGGTATTTATTATCTCACACACACACACACACACAGAGTGGCTGGATGGCTCAGTGGATGGCCTGGAGTCAGGAAGGCCTGAGTTCAAATACAGCCTCAGATACATACTAGCTGTGTGACCTTGGGCAAGTCACTTAACCTCTGACTTAATTTACCAGAGAAGGAAATGTCAAAACACTGAAGTGTCCTTGCCAAGAAAAGCCCACACACAGTCCATTGGGTCCCAAAGAGTCAGACACAATTGAACAAAACAAACATTATTGTGTGTGTATACATTCTTATGCATATACCCATACACACGATTTTAATGATTAGTCCCTGCCGTTTCTGTAGTCACGTAAGGTCCCAAAGCACTCTCTCCCTAACAGCCAGCCGTGTTATGGGAGGTAGGAAGTACAAGCATCGCTGTCCTGGCGCTCAGTCCGGTCTGCCCTTCTCTTCCTCACTCAGGCCTTGGGCCTGCCTTCTAGTCCTTCTTTCGGCAGCCTTCAGGGCCCTTCATCTTCTGAAGCCTGCCCATGCACTAGAATGGCCCTCTCAAAAGCCTGAAGGGCCCCTCTTGGCCTCGAAGGCCCCACCCAGCGCCGAGGAACTGTCCCTACCTGGTTTGTTTCCTCTTGCCTCTCTGAGAGGCCTTCCTTCTGATGTTACCCGATGACAAGGCCTCAGCTTCATGCCTCCAGCTGTCCAATGTGTGTCCCAGCATCCCCCCACGGCCCCGCCCCCCAAATAAACCCAAACCTCTCTGTAGAACCCATACGGGGACCCAGTCTGGCTGGGGCGGAGTCCTCACTGGGTAATGAGGTTTTCCAGATGCTAATGTTCTACTGAGAAGGCACAATCTAGGCCAGGAGATGAGAGCCAGCCAGTGAGTACTGAGCCATTTAAGGGGACCAGGGAGGGGGTGGTGAGCATCAGAAAAAACCTTAGGGGTTTAGAGAAAATGTCGGTTCTTAAGCCTCAAAACCAGAGCTGAATGCAGACCCAGGTGCCTGAGAAGGAGGGACTTCAATGCACAGAATTCTCAAGGCACAAGAGCCCTGGGTTCTAATCCTAGCCCCTGCCTCTGCCTTGCTGTGTGACCCTGGGCAAGTCACTTGACCTCTGTCCATTCTATGGTCAGACCAGATCAGAACATGATGGGATTTTGAACAGAAACCTTATCTAGTCCAGGGTTTCCTAATCTTGGAGATCCATGGATAAATTTCAGTGGATCTGTGACCTTAGAGGGGGATAAAAAAATTACATCTTCATTTTCACACTTCTAGCTGAAATTCAGCCTTTCCTTCAAGTATTTAGAAGGCTTATTCTAGAAGGGTCTCTTGGCTTCACTGACTACCAGAGGGGCCTGACACCAGCAGAAGTTATGACCCCCTCATCTGGGCTGGCTCTAGGAGGCAAGGCACCCGGTAGCAAGTAGGCAGGACTGGGCCCATGTGGCGGATCCTCAGGGAGATGTAAGCGTCCGTAGGGCAGCCACTGTCCGTTTGGTCTCCAGGTCTCCTGTGCCTTAAGAGGCTTTCTTCACTCAGAATCCTCCTGTGAGAGTGGCCAGGAGCAGAGCAGTTTGGGCCTGGGGTCCAGACAGAAAAGGGCCTTCCTGCCCTGTTCCCACAGGAGCTGAGGGAGAACAGATCTGGCCTTGGGTGGGCTCAGGTGGAGCTGGGAATAAGCCAGATCCGGACCCTTGCCAGGCTTTGGCGTTTGATAACCACCCCCCACCCACAAAGAGGGCAGGGACTGGGCCATCCTGAAACCTGTCCATGGGCTAGATAAGGTTGGCTCAGAATCCCATCACATGGATCTTATGTCAGGGGAATTGGGGTTCAGCAATGACCTTGTCAGGCTGGGGTCATTGTCATTCACCCATGCAGTGGGGGGGGGGCATATTTGGGCCTCCTTTCCTGGGTTGTGACTCCCCCTACCCTCTTCCCACCTCCTTGCCCCCCATCTCAGCCCCTCTGGAGCTCTGTCCTGGTTTCCCATCTCTTGCCCTCAGAACCAGGGCAATCCCTCCCTCTGTGGTGACCATCGGCTAACTGACCACATCCCTCCACTAACAGCCAGTGACAGAAGGCTCCTGGAACCCCACGCTAGGACGAGGGCCATTATGATGACATGTAAAGATACTAACACAGTGTTTATGGAGGCTTTCTCTCCTTTCTCCTTGAGGCCGGGCCCCGGAATCCAGACAAGGCCAGAAGGAGGGGCAGAAACACGAAATTCACTGCAGAAAATGTCAGTGTTCTAGGTGGGCTCAAACCATCACCTTTGAAAGCACAGAGAGGGGAGGGGAGACCACCCGGCAACGATTCCTTCAGCAGTCGCCCAGAGATGCCCAGGGCTCCAGGCTCCTCAATGAGTCAATCAGCAAACAGTTTCAGGCACTCCTACCCTTTCTGACTTGGTTCAGGGCCCAGCTAGTCTCCCTTTCCGCAGGGAGCTTTTCCTGATCCCTCTTCCTGTTTGGGCCTTCCCAGCTTACCTTGGCACCAGCTGCTGTCTCCCCCGGGAGTCTGTGGGCTCTTCGGGGGCGGGGCTGATTTAGCCTTTTTTGTATCACTGGTGCTTGGCATACAGGAGGCACTTAATAAATGCTTCTCGCCCTGCTGACGGACCAGCGGGAGAGCATCAGGAGAATGGACAGGTTGATAGGAGCCTGGAGCTCATGACATAAGACTGAAGGCACTGGGGATGTCAGGCCTAGACATAAGAAGGGGGATGGCTGTCTTTGAGAATCAGTGCTGTCCTGCAGTGGAGCGGCCCTCCTCAGGAGCTGGCAGCCTCTCCCTCTTTGTCGGCTTCAGTGCAGAGGCTCGGACGTTGTCAAGGGGCTTTAGGTCTAAGTACAGATTGGAGGAAGGCCCTCCTTCCTCCGAGTCTCTGGGAGCCCAGTGCTGTGGGTGCAGAGTGCTTAGTGTCCAAGCTGGGAAGGACCCCATAGGCCCCTAGGCCCCAAGTCACACAGTGAGGAGCAGATCCAGGATTTGAACCCGGGCCCTCTGATTACAAACTGAGGGCTCTCAGTTGCCAATTCCAGACACGATCTGAGCTGTGACCATCTGGCCTCATCCCAATTAGCATCTAGTTTCCAAGGTCAGCCTCTGAAGGGTGGCCCTCATCAGGATGCTGGGCCGGGAGGATCTGGTCCAGAATACGTGGGCTGGGTTACTCCCCAGTCCCGGTGCCTCACAGCAGAGGGTGGCCTGCCCTCCCCACACCTGGGCTGCTCTCCTCCTCCGCTAACCTGTCTCAGCGATTTCCTTGGGTCACTGGGCTCCCCCTCTCTTCCTCCCCAGCACAGGGCACCTTGGTGCCAGGCACTCCCCACAAACACCCACACGCAGGCCGGCCTGAGAAGGATTTATTCCCTCATCAGCGAACCACCACGGCAGCATTTCTGGAGGAGAAGGGACGGCTGGACAGGCCGTGGGCGGCTCAGCCCACTGTGGCGGGCGGGGGGGTTAGTCTCCTTCCAGAGGTCACCGGGCCTCAGCGTCCTGAGTGTCCAGCTAGGTCCCTGGGCCTTCCTCTCCCCACTGCCCTGGTTCTGGACAAGCAGCTGGAGGGGGGGAGGGCTGAACTGGGGGTCTGAGAGACAGAAGTGAGCTCAGGCCTTATGTGCACCCTGAGGAATGGACGGGGTGGCGGTGGTAGGGAGGGCCGCTCCGACCACTGGGACGGTGGCAGGAGCTGGTAGGTTCAGAGCGGGCCAGGGCCTCCACGTGTAGCTCGACTCTGTCGTTTTAATAGGTGGGGAGACTGAGGCAAGAGGCAGTCCTATAAGTTTGCCCAGAGCACCAGGGAGTGAAGCGGCCTTCTTGGGGTCACACAGCCAGGACCGAACAGCTGGGGGACCCAGGCTTCCTGACTCTCTAGACCCGGCCCCCTGCCGGAGGCCTTTCTGAGGCCACATACAGGGCAGCGTGGCCCAAATCAGGCAGAACTATGGGGTGTATGTGGGTACAGAGGGAGAGGTGGGGAGATACAGGCACAGAGATGAAGGGGGAGAGACAGAGAGAGAGATGGAGGGAGAGATACAGAGAGGGAGATGGAGGGAGAGATACAGAGAGAGATGGAGGGAGAGAGACAGACAGAGATGGAGGGAAGATACAGAGAGAGACAGGGAGGGTGGGAACGAGGAGGGAAAGATGGAGAAGTGCAGATCCAGCCTCAGAGTCCAGCTGTAGCCCTGGGCCAGCCTGCTTCGTCTCTGCGGGCCTCAGTTTCCTCCTCTGTGAGATGAAGTGGATGGACTCAGAGGAGCATTTATTAAGTGCCTGCTGTGTGCCAGACAGTGTGTTCAGTGCTGGGGACACAATGAGAGGCAGGGGCGGGGTGCCTCCCCGCAGAGTTCCCAAGCACGGCCACAAGGAGCAGACTAGCGGGGCGGGGTGGGGGCTGGAGGCACTAGCAGTGGGGGCCTGGTCCAGGAGGGGCCTCCCTCAGAAGAAAGTGGGCTTTGGGCTGATTGTTGATGGAAGCCAAGGAAACTGGGGGCGGAGGTGAGGAGGGAGAGCAGCCAGGTGTGGTGACCAGCCAGTGTAAAGGCCTGGAGTCTGGAGATGGATGCCTCCAGAAGGCCAACATCTCAGAGCCAAGGACCGTGTGGACAGCAGGAGTGTAAGAAGGTGAGCTTGGCGTCCTCTGGATTGACCCGGCCAGCCGGGAGTGAGGACTGTGGGTCAGATTTCCCCCCTTGGCTAAACAGAATCATTTAAGGTTTTCAGCATTGAGTATGTCCCTGCTGAACACGGGAGCCCCCAAACTGAGCTTCTGAGCTCTGGAGGGGCTTAGAAAACAGCCAAAGGGGAAAGCACTGAAGTCAGAAGTCCAAGGGTCTGGGTTTGAATCCTGGCCCATCCTCACCACGTCCTCTTGACTTCTGTGACCCTTAGCAAGTGTCTTCTCTTAGCCAAGTTTCCCCATCTGGCAAATGAAGGACGAGGACCAGAGGCTTCTGAGGCTCTGAGGTCTGGGATCCCCTGAAACCTCATAGGGTTTGGGGTAGCTGGACCCCAATACTGGATTCTGCCCAGGAGAAAATGTCCACGTACATGAAGGCGCAAGGATCTGGACATCAGAGGCCCACACAGACCTAGGGCTGGAAAGGACCTCAGGGCCACTGGGGCCGGCCTCATCACTTCATGGATGAGGAAACTGAGGCCCTCCCAGCCCTGCCATCCCCTGTTCTGAGGCCCTCCCAGCCCTGCCGTCCCCTGTTCTGAGG
>NW_027187322.1:1184775-1234455 GCF_028583685.1 Petaurus breviceps papuanus | reverse complement strand
CCCTCCCAGCCCTGCCGTCCCCTGTTCTGAGGCCCTCCCAGCCCTGCTGTCCCCTGTTCTGAGGCCCTCCCACCTCTGACACCCATCACTCTAAACTGTCCCTATTTCCTGCCCCTGCCCCTCTTGTTGTCCCGCAGAAGGTGCTGGTTTCTCTCTTGGTCCCATTCTTCAGGGGTCGGGATGCTTTGAAGGGAGAGGCCCCAGAGCAGGGGCCTGTCAGACTCAGGCTGTGCCTGGACGGGCCCCTGTGCCTGGCAGCTTGGGAGCAGCTGGGGGGCTGGAGCCACACTTTTGCCCCCTTTGCTGCTCCTTGAGGGCCAAGGGGCTCTGAGAAGCCTGGGGCTGCACAAGCTGAGGGTCAGAGTCTCCTTGAGCCCCAGCCCCCTGGAGGGAGCAGGCTGGGTGGGCCTCACTGCCCCCCTCCTCTCGGAGGCCAGCTGCCAGCCCATTGGCACGCCTTCCTGCATCTGAACCGGTGCCAGCTCATTTGTGGCCAGTGTTAATTAAGAGAGAGACATGATGGGGAGAGAGGTGGGGAAGGGCTGGCAGAGGGCAAGCTTTGACAGCCCCCGGGGAGCACAGCCTGCTCTCCTGGACCCCTGGCCACCCCAAGTTCAGTACAGCCAGCCTTGGAGCGGTGCCTGCCATGTGTCAAACCCTGGCCTAGGCACTGGGGACAGAGACAGGGAACGATTCAGCCCCACCCAGGGCCTGCGTTCTACGGGGGACATGCCCCTCAGTAAAGAGACCTGAATGTAAGAATCGGCAGAGGCCTGTGGGAGGAGGCCAAGTCTGGGCTGAGCCTGGGAGGGCCCCAGGGCTCCTGGGGTAACCTATGGGGTCAACCCTGGAGACCAGCTGGATCAGAGAGGCAGGAGGGGGCTGCCAAGCCTGGGGGAAGGGCCCAAAGCAATGGGGGTCCGGGGGTGCACAGGAGGAGGGGGAGGGGGCCGCTGGATGGGGCGGCTGGGAAAGGCCACGAGGCTCAGGGGGCCTTAAATTTAGCAAGTGTCCTTAAACATGGGTGTGTGTGCGTGTGTCAGGATGTGCATAAATGGGGGTGGGAGCCTGGAGAGAAACTCCTGGCTTAAAGAAAGGGGACAAAGGCCCCCTGAACTGGGCATAAATGGTTCCCTGGCTGCAGTGCCCCTACCCCCCGCTCTGGCCCCCGCCCCATCTCTCTTTCTCTCCTTCTCTTTGTCTCTGTCTCCCTCTCTCTCTCCTACCTTCCCTCTCTGTCTCTCTCTGTCTCTCTCCTTCCCTCTGTCTCTGTCTCCATCTCTCTCCTGCCTTTCCTCATTTCTCAGTTTTCCTCTGTGAATCCCTCCCCGGCTCCCTTGGGTTGGGGGGGCCCGGTCCCTGGCCCTTCTCTCAGGACGCCCCTGGGGCTGCCTTTCCCTCCCCCTCCTCCCCTTCTTCTTCCTTCTCTGCCTCCCTCCCCTCCCCCATGGTACCCCTCCCTTGCTCCGGGAGGCCTGAGCTGTTCCCTTACTCTCCGTCTTAATTAGCTCCTTGTATTAATCTCCCAAGTAACGTGGTAGCGCGCAGCCCTGGGTTTTCAGCCGTGGAATTAATTACTCCCCGAGCGAGGAGCTGTCAGCTCCAAGAGACCGCCCTGGCTCCCAACCCTCCCCATGGCCCTGGTAGAGCCCCCTCCCCTCGGCCAGCATCCTTTCCCTCTGCTGCTGCTCAGGCCTGTGTCTCCCTCAACCTCCCCTATCCGCCCACCTCTGGAAAGTGCCTCGCAAACCTTAGAGTGTGTATGGTAGAATATGAGTTCATAGGTCCAGAGAATACTTGGGAAGTGCCCCAGATATCATCGGGCCAGGCACCATTTTACAGAGCAGAAGATGGATCCAAAACCAAACGGCCCCCTTACCTTTCCCTAGACTTGGCATTCAGTTTCCCACCTCCATGCCTTTGCCCAAGCTGTTCCCCAGGCCTGGACTGCCCTCCCCAGCACCTGGCTCACTTGCAGCCTTTTCCTCCTCCCCCTGATTCCTGGTGTTTGCATCTTCTCTTTGGACACGTCACCCCTCCCCCCAAGAATGGAAGTTCTGGGAAGGCAGGGGGCTCTTTCCATGGAAGAAGGGTTCTTCTTGTGCTGCACGAGCCCAGAAGGCAGAGCCAGGAACAGCGGGGAAATGGCAGAGATGCTGATCCTCCATGATGGGTGGGGTAGGGGGCAGGCGCGGTGGTGAGCTCCCTGGCTTTCGTGGTCTTCACGCTTACGCACCTTGTAGTGGGGATGGTCTCTGCCCCTACTGTGCTGCGCCCCCTGCTCTGCCTGCCAAGTGGGATGGTTCTGTGAAGGCCCAAGGGCCTCCTCCCAAGGCTGCAGTTTTCCCACCCGTAAAATGAGGGGGCTGGCTGGCTTGGCCCTTCTCCTCCCCCGTGGGAACCTCTGGGAGCCTCGTTATCTGGCTGCCCATCGGTTGCCTGACAGGGTCCGAGCCTGCCTGGCTGGCAGCCTGCTACTGAGCCTGGCTGGGTTTAAACTCTCACTCTGATCTTTATCAACCATTAATATTTATCACTTTCCACCTGAGGCTTCTCTGAGCTCCAGACCCAGTAGCAGCTCCCCGTGCAGACACCCTCACCTGGCCTGGCCCAGGGCCTGCCCCCAGAATGTGGGCTGGGGGGCAAGGGAGCACGGGAATGCCAGGGATGCCAGGCCTGGAGCTGCGGGGGCCGCCTGGGAGGCCTGGAAAGACAGACAGCCTCAGTTCCTTCTGGCCACTCTCAGCAGGGGAAAGAAGGGGGGCATCCTATTAAGTGCTGTCAGGGAGATTGACAGGGCTCGCTCTGAAGCTGGCGGCCTCCTGAAGGCCTGTCAGCTCTGGCCTGGCCTGCCAACCAAGCAGGGGATTGGATTCAGAGATTGGAGAGGGGGGAGAGCCAAGAAAGGGGATGAGTGGAGGATTGTGCATGGGAGGATCTCCCCTGGCTTCTGAGACCCCCAAAATGTAGCCATGTCTGGGGGGCAGCCTCCCAAATGGGTCATATCCAGGGTGCAGTACCCTGAATCCCCAGGGGTTCAGGTGCCATTCACCCAGGGGAGATGGGGGCAGTGGGGTGCCTTCCATACTGACATCTCTGCCACCCAGCACCCCATCTTGGCTCAGCCCATTCATCCATCCAAGAATAACCCCATTCTGGGTTTCAGAAAAGGATGTATTCAGAACACTCACCGTAAGGGTAGGGTCATTTAAGAAAAGAGCAGAGAAAGTTTATGTGGGTCCCTGAGCTCCATTGGCCCTGTAGCCCCCCCCGGGGGCCCCAGGATCCTCTGGGGGACCGAGGCACTTATCCAGGGAGGATGGTGGGGGAGGCTGGAGCCCCACGGTCCATCCTGCTTTGTTCTTGGGACAGCAGCATCCACTCGGGTGCCTCCAATAAGCTGGTCAGGCTGGGAGCAGCGCCCTAGGCCTGAGCTGTGTGCCCCCACTTTCACTCCATGTTAACGGCCCGTATCTGGCCCATGCAGCGGCCCAAGTGGCAAAGGGAGCCCCCTTCCTCTTTTTCCTGGACAGATCAAGAGGTCTGGTTGGTACCGGAACAAGGGGTCTGTGCATCAGCTGCAGCCCAGGCTGTGATGAGATGTGGGGCCCAGGAACGTCATGGCCGGTGGGATGCAGAGAGGGGGGAGCCAGCCACGTTCCACAGCTGGCACAGTGCCATCGTCCGGTCCTAGAGTGTACATGTGTGTGCGGGTGTGTACATGTGTGTATGCGTGTGTGTGCATGCATGTGTGTGTGCGTGTATGTATGTGTGCATGTGGTGTGTGTAGGGAGTGCGGTGTGCATATACACACCTAAGCCAAGCCTGAGCCAGATGCTTCCTCCTCCAAGAAGCCTTCCTGAGCTTTCCAGCCAGCTTCCTTCTCCCTCAGGCAGAGGCTCATTTCACAGCCCTCTGATTCACCCTCATCATAGAAAATTGTGTATTTTTATATTTGGGGGCTGGCCTTCTATCTGCCACTAGACTGGGAGCTTCCTGAAGACAGGGACCAGGCGTGGTCTAAGCTCTCTCTGGCTCTGCATACCGTAGGTGCTGAATCAATGTGCATTGCATTGTGTTTTCTGAACTGCTGTCATACTGCGTTAAATTACCTCAACTCTTAACCAGAGCTCTGATGCTGGGACAGATTTGAGGGCGGTTGGAGACTGGGGTCAGGGCCCTGGAAAGATGCAAAGAGGGCAGTGGGCAGAAGGCAGCCTGCAGCCATGTCAGGCAATCCCAGGGTGGGGGTCCCAGGAGACTGGCAACTCCTAGGAGAAGGCAGGGGCCTGGCAGGGGAAGGGAGCCCTGGGGGGAGCGGCAGTGAGGGAGAAGAGGGCCAGATGTCTGGGGAGCCTAACAAGGCAGGGCTTAGGAAGGACCCTGAGGTTCTGATGTGCCCCCTGGGGGCTGGCTCCCTGGTCTCAAGGCCTTACTGCCCCAGCCTAGGTTTGGCTTTGGGTCTAGGCAGGACTGGGGAACCTGCAGCCTCCAGGCCACACATGTTCCTCTAGGCCCTCAGGTGCAGCCCTTTGACCAAATCCAAACTTCACAGACCAAATCCTCTTCATAAAAGGATGTGTTCTGGAAAGCTTGGACTCAGTCAGAAAGCTGCACCCAAGGAGGCAGAGGGCCACGCATGGCCTGGAGGCCGCAGGTTCCCCAGCCCTAGTCAGAGGAGTCCTGCCCAGTGCAGGAGTGAGGTCTCCGGGGCCTTCTTCTCACGGTCCTGCCACTGTCCCTCTCCGGCCGAGCCTGGACGGTCACATCTCTGTGCCCAGGAGCCCTTGTCCTTAGCCGTCCAAGAAGAGTCAGATCAGGGTCACGACAGCTTGCCGGCTCCTCCTTCACCACCTGGCGTCTCTGCCCGGCCGGACGCCCCACAGGAGGAGACTGGCCCCGCGGTCTGATGCCTCTCACTAACCTCGTGTCCTTCTCTTCCAGCCAACAGCTCCCTGCTCGGAGGCGGCGGTGGTGAGTGTGACCTTGCTTTGGCCTTGGGGCTCCCTGGCGTCCTCCCCCACGTCCTCCTCTCTCTCCAGCCATGACTGGCCCAGACAGTTGTCCCATCCTCAGCGTTTGCACATTGATTGACTCTTGCCCTCCTCTCCACTCTTTCCTGTTTGAGGATTGGTTCAGAGCCTGGGGGTGTCTGGCCTAAAAGGAGAAACTTGGGTGTTGGAGCAGTTGGGGGGGAGATAGGAGGAGCCTTCGAGAATCCGAAGGTTTATCCCAGGAAAGGAGGGTCAGCCTGTTGTGTGGACCCCAGAGATGTAGATTTTAGCCCCCAAATCCCTGACAAGGGCACCACAGCAGATGGTCAGCTTCCCGTCTCTGGGGGTATTCAAGCTAAAGCTGGCTGGGATTGCTGGTGCCATGGTGAATAGAGGAATGGCCCTGAGTTCTGATCCAGACCCAGAAGCCATGAGGCCACGTGGCTGCCCTGATCCTCAGCTTCTCATTTATAAAATGGGGATGGTGCTGCCCCTTCCCTCCCAGGGCTCTTGTGAGTGTGAGATCAGCTGATGTGTGTGGAGTGTTCGGTACATAGTAGGTGCTTAATAAATGTGTGTTCCCTTCCTCCATGGGCTTTGTAAACTGAACCCTAAAGTATTCCAAGAATGCTAACTGGTAGTGAATTACCCTCGAGGCAGCCCTGGTATAGTGCATAGAGAGCTGGCCTCAGCACCTGGAAGACCCAGATTTGAGTCCTGCCATGGCGCTGGGCACATCCGCTAACAGTCAGTGCCAGGGCCCATCTGCCCGGGGTGAGGGGAGTTCCCTGTGCCAGTATAACCACAGGGCCAGTGGCCTCTGAGGCCCTTCCCATTTGGGGTTCCTCCCCCCCCCCAGCATCCACCCTCCCTTATCCACCCCTTCCTCTCTTGGCATTTGCTCTGCCCCCAGCCCAGTCACTTTGCTCCCAGGTGTCCCCATCAGCCCCTGCTGTGTGCACAGACCTTGAAGAGGCCTTGGAATCCAGGCCTCAATTTTACAAACAAGGAAACTGAGGTTCAGGCCCAGGAGCCAGCTTGTTCAAGGTCACTCATCTACTAAGGAGCCATAGAGGGTTTAAACCCAGGACTTTGGGCCAGGGCCCTCACGCCTTTCCCCTACCCTGTGCTAAGTGTCCTTTCTTGGGTCACTCAGGTGTTTTCCCTCAGAGCTGTGGGATAGAGGACATTCCAGACTCAAACCCTGTCTAGGCAGCCAGCTCCAAGCTTATCCTAACATCTTGGCCTTTGTTCATTCTTGCAGCCTGGGGCAGAGGCATTCAGACCCCATCAGGCTCCCAGAGGAGTCCTGGGTGATGGCCTCAGGTGGGAGAGAGTATGGCCCTGATACCAGGATGCCTTGGTTTGGTCCCAGCCCAGAAGAGGGCAGGTGTCTGGTGACCGAGGCTGGAGGGGGAGGAGCCTCAGATTCTGCTGTGGCCTGGGGGCCTGGCCGCACCCCAGATGCCAAGGCAGAGGCCAGGGGAGTGATACCTCCCTGGCTGGGCCCTGATGCCCCCTGCATCCCCGGGCTCCTGCTCCTGCGGAGGGCCCAGGCCACCCCAGCCTTCCTTCTGGGCTCACGTGGTGGCATGCAGAATGATTGGTGAGCCAGGGAGCGGAGGTTAATGGTCTGGAGGATAAATCCTGGGGGCTGTGTTTACCGCAGCGGGCGGGCGGGCAGCAGGGCCATGGCCAGGTTTTAAAAAGGGGGAAAATAAAAGGGTCATGGGTCAGGAATAAATAAGAAGGGCATTAAGAGCTGTCCACGATGGGGAGCCTGTTTGTTCCTGTTTTCCTTCCCTTCCCAACAACGCGGTCTCCTTTAGTCATGAGCTGAGGTGTGGAGGACATTCCTGACTGGGCAGATTGCATGTTCTGGGGGCCCCAGCTGGTTCCTGGCTCTGGCTGCCCAGGGCCTGGCACACAAGGGTTTAAGTGGAGTCGAGAGCATTGGATGACGTTGGCAGAGTGCTCTGTGGTCATTGTGTCATGTGAGCCCCCCGACAATCTTGTGACATGGGTCTTAGGTCTCCTCATTGTGAAGGTGTGGAAACTGAGGCTCAGAGGAGCCAACTAGTGTCAGAGGCAAGATTCAGACTCAGCTCTCAAGTCAGCACCCTATACCATGAGATGCCAGCTCACTCACTCACTCACTCACTCATGCATGCAATTATTTATTCAACAAGCCTTTACTAAGTCCTTACTATGGGCCAAGTCAGAAATAGCAAGGGGAAGTCGGCAGGAAGGCCTGTGTTCCAGGCCTGCCATTGACCCTGGGTAAGTCACTAACTTCCCCTAAACAATCTGCATTAGTAGAAGATGTTTCCTTACCTGGAGATCCTTTTCAGATGAAACATGGGTCCAGTCCCTGTCCTTACTCACCAGGCACGGTGCTAGGCACCAGAATACAAAGAAAGAAAGGAAACCCTCTCTGCCCTGCAGGAGATCAGCTGGGAAGGACCGTGGAAATCAGCTAGTCCAACCTTTTCCTTGGGAGACTAAGGTCCTGATGGTGTTAAGTGCCAGGGTCCCCCAGGTCAGAAGTGACGAGTCCATATTTGATTCTTCTGGCTTCAGACCTGTTTTCCTAAGTTTCAGGTCAAACACCTAAGCCCCAAGACCTTCCAAAACCAGAGCAGAATGAATACCCATAGTTTTAGGGGACCCTGTGGTCCAGGGAGCTGTGGCCACCACACTAGCCAGGTCCCTAGGACTGGTTGGCTCAGAAGATGCATCCCTGGGCCTGGAGAAGCTGGAGGAAGACTTCCCAGGTAGAGAAGGAGGAGAAGAAAAAGGCTGGGGGAGAGTCATGCTCACTGAGCATCAGAATGGACATGAGGCATCCCTGGGGACCAAGGTCATCCCAGTAAGCAATGTTTCCTGATGGGATCCACCTCCAATTTGCCTCGTGCCCTTATCTGCAGACAGGGCATAGGGAGGAGGTGAACGTCTGAGTCCTGTGTGATGAGCCAAGGCTTGCCACGTTCTTGGGAGCCCCCCAGTATCTTTTTGGGGGTGAGTCCTGGGGACATTATTAGTGCCACTTTACAGATGGGGAAACTGGGGCTGGGCATGATTAAGTGACATGCCCAGTGTCCCTTATCTAGTGAGAGTCTGAGGCTGGATTTGAGCTATGGTCTCCCTGACTCCCAGCCTTGCGCTCTAAACAAATCATTGGTGTTCATAGGATTGTAGCCCCCAGAGGCCCTTGTATCCCCAGCTCTTGCACAGTGCCTGGCACATGGGAATGACTCGTTAGCGGCTTGTTGACTGACTGATGCCAAAGCCAGTGTTTTCTCCCAGCCTCCAATATGTGTCCCAGGACCCACACTGACCATCATTTTGACATCTGTTCCCTGAGATTGGGAGGAGAATGGGGCAAGAGGAGAGACGGGAGGTGTGGACATCCCAGGACGAGGGCTGGGGAGGAGAGGACAGCCCCTGCCCAGCTGACAGAGCCTAGGGGAGATGGGGTTCTCAGGGTCAGAAAGCCCTCTGGATAGACTCAAGAGAAGCCCGCTCCCCTACCTGCCCCCAGGCAGCAGTCTGGATGGAGCTAGGTCCCCCCCCCACCCCCCAGCCATGTAGCTGCAGTGGTCAGGGGATGATGAAGCCAGCCCTCCCTGGCTGTAATGAACAGGGGGGGCGGGAAGGGGCAGGTGTTTACAGAAGCTGTAAGCTCCTGACAGAGATGGATGGGCTTCTATGGCAGGAAGACGGCGCTGGGAGGAAGTGGGCCCAGGTCCGGCTTTTTAACGCCAGCGTGAGATTTATGGAGCCGGCGGGGGGCAGGTCAGAGAGGGGCTGTTAGTCTGTAAATGGGATTGCAAAACAAGGTGGAAGGAGAGCAGCCAGCGAAAGGGTGTGGGGCAGCCGTGTGCAGATGGGAGCAAGGAGCTGGGCAGCAAACTGGGGGACAGAGAAATGGGTGTGCCTGCAACCCTAGGACCCCTAAGTGGGCTCCCCTGAGTCTGAGGGTGCCCCTCTCTGCCCAGGACCCTGTGTCTGCCTATAAATGCAGGGTGACACACACACACAGCCCTGTGGGAGATGGGGCATGGGGCAGAGAAGGGACCACAGATAACAGGTCAGACGGCACCTCCTCCGGGGGGTCTTCCCTGATGCCCCCCTTCCCATCAGGATCTCCGGCAGAGGATTGCATAGGAGAGCTCTCCCTCTCTCTCTGTCAGCACCCCGCTAGATGGGGAGCTCCATGAGGGCAGGGACCCTTTCCTCCAAGCTTTGCCTCTGCCCTGCTGCCCAGAATACACATATGCTCAGGGTTTGCTGGAGGGATACGTGAATGAGAGACGTAGTCAGCAATCTGCAAGGCTGACTTTGTGGCCTGGCTCTCTTCTCTGGTGCCCAGAAGTCACCACCCCACTTAAGCAGCTCCCCTCCCCAGGACCCCCTTGGAATGGGAACCCAGAGCCCCGGCGTTGTGGTCCTTTGTATGGGGGGTGCAATGTGGAGAAAGCTCCGAACTTGGAGTAAGGAAGATATGGTGCAAATGCACATTCTGCCTCTCACTAAGTCCTCGTCCTCGGCTGCTGCTGCTATGACTGGTGACAGTGAGCGTTTAGACACTGCTTTAAGCTTGGCAGAATGCTTTGTGTCTGTGTTCTCAGTGGATCCTTACAACCACCCTGCGAGGGTGTGGCTGTTACTGTCTCCATTTTCTGAGGGGGAAACTGAGGCTGAGAGGTTAAGTGATTTGCCCAGGATCAAACAGCTGGCAAGTTTCTCAGGCAGGGTTTGAACTGGGGTCTCTCAGAGGTTCACTTTATTCACGGTACTGCTTGGTGGGAAGCCACAGTAGAATGGCAATAATGCTTGTAGCAGGGGCGAGACCATTGCAAGGTGATGAGATCTAGGAAGTCAACAGATCCAATCCTCTCAGATTACAGATGTGTAAGGGGCAAAAAGGATTACCCAAGGAGTAAGCGCAGAGCCTAGATTTGAAACCACTTTGCAAACCTTGGCGCACCCTACAATGTTCCCTGCTCTTGGTATGATGAATAATACCCTTCCTCTGGTCAGGCCTCATCCGCGTGGTTCCCTTTCTCTCTCCCCGGCCAACTCTTAGAGGAGAGGGGGCGAGGTCTGGCATTTAAGGCACAGAGAGGAGGTCAGTTTGGCCAGACCAGAAAAGGGAGGGCTAGCTAAAAGTACCATGACTCCCTGCAGAAGAGGCGGTGCTGTCTGGCCAGGCTCTGTCCTTGGTACTGATTTGGTTGGCTGTGAGAATATCGCTGACGGGAGCCCCTGACGCTGATCCAGTTCACTGCATGGTCAGGCTACCAGGCTCTGACACTGTGTGACCTTGGGGAAGGCACTTCTCTCTGGGCCTCAGTTTACCTGCCCCATGTAAAATGAGTGAGTTGGTCTTCAAGGGCCCTTCCATCTCCCACTCGATGGCCCCAGGAAGCCCTGGTCCTTTTGCTGCTAGCGTCCTCAGCCCAAGCTGGGATGATGGGGCTGCCTTCCCAGCATGCCCCAAGCCCGGATCTGCAGAGCTGCTGGGCCATCCAAGCCCACTCTAACTTTTACTACCACAGTGAAAGCCTTTTACTGGGTCCATAAAATTTTTTTTTAAAAGCTCTCCCATTGTCTGTTAAAAAAGAGAGGCAGGGGCTTTAAATCAGAGACTAAATCAACACACCCCTGACAAGAGTCCTTCTTGTTTATTAGGACTGAAATGTTTACTCGGCGATAAGCAGCGGGCTTTCACTGAGAGATTTGTGTTCTATTTTTCAATTACCCCTCGTCTTCTTCTGCCACTTTTGCACTAACGGGATAACAAATGTATCGGAGCGTTTCAATTATTCACCTAAATCACGACTTTGCCTGCCACCGCTGCCCGGCCTGGTGACAGATTAATTCAGTGCCTCCTTCTGCTCCACCGCTGGCCGGCTCTGTGGCCCCCCAGATCCTGTCCAGTCCTGGCCCCCGCGGATGTCCACCCACGGCTCCCGGCCTCTTTCTGATTGCTCCTTTGCCCATGCTCTCTCCTCCAGTTATGCTGGCTTGACAGTCACGCTCCAGACGTGGCTCAATTTCCCATCTCCAAGCCTTTGCCCAAGTGGGCAGGTCTGGAAGAGGTTCTCTCCTCATCTACACCCCACAGAATGCCTGGCTTCCTTCAGGCATAGCTCATATTGCACCTCCTACACGAGACAAGATCTCGGTAATGTGTTATTGTATTAATATATCATTTATATGAATGCTGTATATTAATATAGTGTTTATACTGTATGGCATGTTATTGTAGCATTCTATTTGCATTATACTATTACATTACTACATATTAATGCATGCTAGACCTATATATCATCATATTAATATATTATTATATTAATACTATGTGGTATTACATTACTATGTAGTGGTATATTATTTACATCAATATTATATGTTGATATGTTTGCATTAATATAGTATTTTTATATGTTAATAGTAAATATTGTAACAAGAGTATTTATCATTTATATTGTAGATTAATATATTAATATATATGATGTGTCAATATTATTACTATATGCTCGTATTAACATTAATGTGTTGTGTTGATACATCATTGATATTAATATTGTATATTATTGTATCAATAGCATTACTGACCTATTATTTATATTAGTGTTGTGCATTCTATTAATCTATTATTATACTAACAGGAGTTATAGCAGGCATGTATATTAATATTCTACATTTTTGTATTGGTATGTTACCATTATAGGCTATTCTATTGATATATTATTGATTTATTATTTGGCAATCACTTCTGTCTGCCAGGCGCTTTGCTAAGGGTTAAGGATACATAGAAAGGCCAAACTAGCCCCTGCCCTCAGGGAGTTCCCAGTCTGAGGGGGGAGACCCTACTGGAAGAGCTCTGAACAAACAAGCTATAGGCCAGAGAGATTGGAGGGCATCTCTGAAGGAAAGGGGCTGGGAAAGACCATTTGCAGAAGATGGGATTTTAGCTGAGCCTTGAGGGACACCTCTGCTGGAGAGCAGGAGGAGAGAGTGCCAGGTGTGGCGGGGGAGGGGGCAGAAGGTGAGAGAGCGATGGAGGGGTCCCGGGTGCCCAGCCCAGAGCTTTGAGAAGGCATATATAGATAGAATAGAACCTGCCACCAGCCAGGAAGCATCTTAGGAGCACCCAGGTGGGCGATGCCAGAACCCTGCCCTCCCCCCCCCCCCCCCCCCCCCGCATTTACCATACAATTCAGCTGCTGGGGGTTTGGGTGGTTGGTCTGTGGTCTTCCCCAAGAGCGCTTGCCTCACTTTGATTCCCAGCTGTCAGCGGGCAGGTTCTGGGGGCACAGAGCAGGGATGCCCAGGGTGTGGCCGGCACTGGCTCCCTCTGACCCCTAGCACCAGCCTGGACCCAGGGCTCCGTCCTGCTGGTATCCAGCATGATGCTTGTTCTCTTAACTTTCCTCCCCACCTTTATGTGGCTCAGGCAATCAGTGAGCATTTATTAGGCACCTATGGTGTGCCTGGTGCTGTGCCCATCTGAGGGGAGACTTGTTTAGGACTCCTGGAACCATCTATGCCCAACCTATGCGCGCACACACACACACACACACACACACAACTAGTCTTATGGCAGCAGGCCCCCAAGCAGCTCTAAGACTAGGGAGCCCAGGAGATGCTGGCCTGTGTTAGTTGAGGGAGTTTCCATGCAGGGGGCTTTCCTACACTGGTGCAGGTATAGATCCAAGACATTTATGCCCACAGGCCTTCCCTGTGGCCGCGGCTCCCACGAGACCTTGTCCTCCCTCTAAGACTCTCCCCACACTCTAGGCCTCCCTCCCCTGCCCCAGGCTCCCATGTCAAGCATAGCTCCCTCCCCCACCTCCACTCTCCCCTTCTATCTCATTTTCTGTCTCCCCTCTCTGTTTCTCTCTCCCCCTTTCTCATTCTTTCTTTCTCCCTCTTCCTCTTTCTCTCCCTTCCTTTCTTATTCTGTCTCCTTTCTCTCTCTCTCTCTCCCTCCCTCCCCTTCTCTTTCCCTCCCCTCTCCCTCTCTCTCCCTCCTCTCTCTCCCTCTCTCTCTCCCCCTCTCTCCCTTCCTCTCTCTCCCTTTCTCTCTTTCTCCTCTTTCTCCCCACTCCCTCCCCGTTTCTCTCTCCCTCCCTCTCTCTCTTTCTCTCCTCTTTTCTCTCTCTCTCCCTCTCCCTCCCTTCCCCCCTCTCCTCTTTCTCCCCACCCCCTCCCTGTTTCTCTCTCTCTCTCCCACATTACCCTGCTGCCTGTGAAGATTAGCTCAGGGGGCTGGTGTGTATTCAGACTGTGACTCCTGTTCATTCCATTTCCTGATCCTTCTGATGCCCCCTGTGCCTGAGCCACTATCGCCCTGTTGGCCAGGCCCTGCTAATCCCTTCTTGCTGCCACCTCGGCTCAGACAATGCTCCCCTCTGGCTGTTGAGATTAGCGCCATGGGGGCTCCTGGGGTGCCTTGGCCTGCAGGCAGCTCCCATTATGGGCTCCAGACCTGGCCCCCAGAGAACTGACTGGAGCCACTCCCCACCAAGCCCAGGATGTCCAACCTGGCTGTCACCAGGCGGGCTCTCCCAAGCAGAGTGCCTTCCCTCCCAGCCACCCCAGGCCACCCCACTTCAACCGGTCAGCTGCTCAGGACCCTGGAAGTTACCAGAGTGCCACAAGGCACTGGAGGGCTGGAGAATAAACAGGGGCGTGAGCTTGGGGGGATCCAGCTCCCTTCCCTCCCCCCGCCCCCATCCAGGCCCAGCTCTGGTCAGCAGACATTTCTGCTTAGCATCCAGACGTCTGGAGTGACAGGCTCTGCCCTCAGGGTGCTTGTAGTCTAATGGAGAATGGGACCTGTGAGTAGGAGCGATAATCAGTCATTCATAGGCAGCCAGTTGGCTGCCTGGAGAGAGCACTGGGTCTGGAATCTAGAAGACCTGAGTTCAAATCCAACCTCAGACACATAGTAGCTGTCTGAACCTAAGTGAGGCACTTCATGCCTGCCTGCTTGCCTCAGTTTCCTCATCTGTAAAATAGGGGCAGTAATAACCTCTTCTTCCTCCCCTTCCTCCTATTTTCCAGAGTGCTTTGTTGGAAGCTCCCCTGTAATCCCACCCTGATACTTACAAAAACCTCTCTGACCCTCAGTCTCTTCTTCATGGTGAAGAGGCTGGACCAGATGAAGCCTCAGCTTCCTTCCCTCTCCAAAATCGGTGCTCCTAGGGGCTAGTCCATGCCACCTCTTTCCTCAAGGCCCAGTTAACACTCCACCACACTGTCTTCCTAGCTAAGGGAAATGGAGGGAATGTGGGGTTGGGGCAATGAGTGCCTTGCAGAGTGCTTTAGGGAGATGCAGAGGGAGCCCAGAAGTGGAGAAGGTGACAGCTAGAAGGGCCTCAAAAGTCAGAGGACCCATTTTACAGATGTGGAAGCTGAGGCTCACCAGGGTCACACATGCAGTGGGTCAGGAAACATTTATTAAGCACCTGTCTGTGTGCCAGGCGCTAGGGACATCCAAAGAGGCGAGACAGTCCCTGCCCTCAGGGAGCCCCCATGCAATAACACACAAACAAAGGCCAGCAAACAAGCCACAGAGAGGACCAGAAGGCTCTGTGGGCTGGCGGCAGGGAAGGCTTTCTGCAGAAGGGTCTTAGGTCAGCCTTGGGGAAAGCAGGGAGTAACCCCACCCAGGCCTCACTCACCCATTTGGGCCGCAGGGCGCAGGCTCCAGCCTCCCCACCTGCCCCAGGAAGGGAGGCCCCTGGCTGGGGCTGCGCCGTCAGGCCGGCGTCAGCAGCTGCCACGAGGTTCTTTTTAATAAGAGGAGTGATTTTTGCATGATGAATGGGGCCCGGCCGTCATATCCATAATGAAGCCTTAATGTTTTCAAATCCCCATTTAAGGAGCTGCTCTCACTCAATAATGAATTTCAGATCACAGAGCTGGAGCCCCGGCCTATCCATCTTCTCCCCCAGCTGGGGGGAAGCCTGTTTGCCCACCCCCTCTTGGCACTGGGCAGCATCGGGCACACTGCCTGGCAGGGCCCCGAGGGGCAGAAGCCCTCACCGAGTGGCATGGAGGACACTCCTGCTGGTAACGTGGCCAGGGACCCTGACCCCCAGGGCCAGGATAGGAAGAGAGCCATGCTTGCAGTGGGCAGGGAAGTATAGATTTGAACACCTCATTCTGAGACCCTGGGAGCAGAGCTTAGGGCTTAGCCCAGAAGAGGGGACCCAGTCCAGTCTTTAACACAGGATTGTAGATTTAGGCCTAGAAGGGACTAAAGAACATAGGTTGTCAAAGCCGGGTGGATCTTAGAACCCTGACTATCAGGGCTGGGAGGGGCCTTTGAGATTATATGGCCCAGCCCATTTATTTAACAAATGAGGAAAGCAAGACCTGGGAAGGGAAGAGGGCTTGCTTAAGAGCCCCTCCCCCCCCAGGTGAGAGACAGGGCCCCAGGCCCCCTCAGTCCAGCCCCCACAGTCTCCCCACACAGCACAGGGAAGGTCTAGGGGGAGAGCTGGGTCAGACTCTCCCAAGAGGGTGGCCTGGATAGCCTCACTTCTCAGTCTGCTGAGAGCACTTTAGGGCTGGATTGTATGGGGCCTGGCCCTTGGAAACTGGGCTGGGCCCCTCAGAGGATGGGTGACCAGGAGAGGAGGCAGGACACCTAGACTTCCAAAGGAGGAGGGCCCCCCAGGTGGTGGGTCACGTGAAGGTCGTGTGCAATGGGCGAGGCGCTCCCCCAGCCCTGCCATCTGGTGGCTCCCCATTTCCACTGATTGTTCCTGCTAACAGATGTAAGCTGTGTTACTGTTCTGCTTTCAGTACCCTCGAAATATAGCGCCCTGAGGCAAGGTGCCGGTTGCCTGCCCTCGCTGAGTCCCACTGGCTAACCTCTACCAGCCAGCCATTCGTGGGAAGGTCCTAGATACCATGACAGTCACCTGATCCTTGGGGGCCCATTCCCTGCTTAGACAGGACACATGTATTCTCGTACCCCAGCCTCCTCTTCACAGATGGATTGTGTATGGAAGATTTGGGTTCAGTGGCTGTACGGCTGTGTGATTCTAGGCCGCTTCACCCCAGCTTCAGTGCCTGCATCTATAAACTGGGCACCATCACTGTACCCATCTACAAGGTTGTTGAGAGATTCAGAGACGATGATGTTTGTAAACCTTAAAATACTGTGCAATGCAGGGTATTGCCCCAGGCCCCCAGCCGGGTAGAATCTGTGCTCAGGGGGCCCAAGGAAAGGCTGAGGAGGGAGAGTGGAGACAGTCACTGGGCTGGGGCTGCCTCCAGCTCTCCAACCTCAGTCTCTCCCTCTCTAAAATGGGGAGAATCTGTCTCTGTCACTCACCTTGGGCAGGTCACCTGACCTGCCCAGGCCTCAGTTTCCTCATCTGTCAATGTGGTCAAAGTCTAAATGAGAATCAGTTACAGGACCCGAGGAGGGTTAGTTAGCCAGAAGAGCTGCCCTCTGTGGGCACAGATTCTGTCCTCTCATATCCAGAGGGGGAGCCAGCGCTGGCCAGGATCAGACCCAGGCTGCTTGGTCTCGGGGGACAGAGTCAGGGCATGAAGGGAAGGTTCCAGAGAAGAGGGCACTGCGGGCTGGGGGGCGAGAGTGCCCACAGTGCCCCAGCAGGTAGTGAGTCCCTGCCCTGGAGGCTCCAAGAGGAAGGGCTGGGCTGGGCTGGAGGGACTGGAGGTGCCCTCCTAGTCTCAGTCCTATGAACTGGGGGTTGGGGGGGCAGGACCACAAAGAAAGGCCCAGGGCTCCTGTGACCCAGGAAAGGAAAGGGGCTCCCCAGGAGAAGCCAAGACAGGGAGAAACGGGACGGGGGAGCTGGGGAGGACAGATCACACTCGTGCCAAGTGAGGCTGGCCCCTGCCCAGGCCAATATCAAAACATTGCCTTAAATAATTAATTAGCCCCTGTTTGCTTGTTTGCTTAACATGAAAAAACGCTACCCCACTGAGGAGTTTTTTTATTGCTGAATAAATTTAAATATTTAATCTTCCCTTCATGAATATTACAGTGGCCTAAATATCCACCAACAGCCCTTTAAAGTACTGTTATTAAATGGCTCCCAGAGGAACTCTGGTTCGTTCTCAGAGGCCGGGACCCTGCCGAGGGGGGCTGGGGCCACGCCAGGCGGGCCGGAGGCTGACCAGCAGTCTGGAGCTAGCTGTTTGGGCCACCACAGCGCTCCAGCAGCCCTTGTCACAGATGCTCTCATGGGAGCTCTCCTAGACCTTATCGCCTATTTTGTGGAGGAGTCAGTTGAGGCCCAGAGAAGGAACAGGCCAAGTGAGGTACCATGGTCACCCAGCCCTAAGATGTCCAAGGCAGGATTCAAACTTGGGTCCTTTCTTTGGCCAGGAGTTACTTTAGGCCCCTCTTCTTCCCCAGGGTTTGTCTCTGTCTTCCTAATGACCGTCGACTTCTGGGGACCAGCCCTGTGACTTCAGCTCCGCCCCCCCCCCCCCCCAATGCCTTGATCTTCTCTGACCCTCAGACTCTTCTTCTACAAAATGAAGAGGCTGGGTTAGGTGGAGCCTACATCTGCTTCTAGGGCAGGCTTGGGGCCAGGAGCTTTTCATCTTATGCCTGACTCCGGACCCAAAGCCCTGCATTTGTTTGGTGTAGGGAGGCCTAGGTTTGCATTCTGGGCCTCCGTTTCAGTCAGCCATTCCACCGGGGGATCGAAGTCAGGAGCAGCCTCATGCCAGCTTCTGCCCCGGGCAGGCCCCATTCAGAGCACTTTTCACTTTGTTTAGGAAGAATGATAAGTGAGGAGGAGCCTGAGATGGTAGAGGACCCCTGACCTCAAGCTGCTTGAAGGAACTGGGGGAATTTAGCCTGGGTAGCAAGGTGGGCACCTTCAAGTGTCTGCAGAGCTGACCCGAGGAAGGTAGCCAGGCCCCAGGGGGAGAGACAGAGAGGCCCACTGAGGCTCGAGGCTTCTGTCCTAATGTGGCCCGGGGCGCTCTGGCGGGTAGTGAGCTCCCTGTCACTCAAGGCCTGCAAGCAGCCAGATGACTCTTTTTTGGGGGGAATTCTTGCTTAATGTGGTTTGGACCAGATCCACTTGGTTTAATTCAGCAAGCACTTATCAAGTGCCTGCTGTGTGCCGGGCTCTGAGAATTCAGACAAAAACCAAGCAGCTCCTGCCTTGTCACTCCCAACTCAGGGTTTAGAGGGAGAAGGGCCCTTAGAGAAAAGCTGGTCCCGATGGGGAAACTGAGGCTTGGGGAGGGGGCAGATCAGCAGGGGCAGAGCTGAGCATTCACCTAGGTGAGAGCTGGGGAGAAAGGCCAGATACGCCCAGAGCCGGGCTTGGCCCTGTGGGCCCATGTGTGCAGGCTAGAGTGGGCCTGGTGAGGCTGAGGCTGACAGAAGGCTATCTCTCCTGGGGAGCGCCCTCACTCCTCTGTGCTCCTGAAGGGTCTCATTTCAGTCCAGGAATGTTTACGTCACCAGGTGTCAGTCACACAGAGAGCCCCCACTCCCGGGGGCTTTTGAATGTGGCTAGGGGCTCGATGTGCCATCAGAAGGCCCAGGCTCCGGCCTGTTGAACCTGGGGCCGGTCCCTTCACTGGCTGACCCTTGGTCTTCTCATCTGAGAAACAGGGGCACCAGAGCAGGGAGGGCAGGTGCAAGGTCAATAAGATGCAGATTCTAAGGTGTCCCCCACAGAGAGCCTGAGAGGAGGCAGGGGGAGGGAGCCAGATGTGGGGGTCGTTGTGGGGAAGGCCCTTTCCCACCTGGGACCCTCTTCCCCAGGCCAGGCTCGATGGGGTCTCTGTGATCCCCCAGCCGCTCATGCCCCAGGTCTGGACCCACAAGGGAACCTCTTCTGGACCAGGGAACTCACTACCTCCCCCATCTGGGCCAGTATTCCCTCTGGTCGGGCAGAGAAGGTGCTTAGGAGGCACAGGCCCGGCCAGAGCAGGAGCAGGTGAGGCAGAGGACATGGCCGGACCCCGGTCAGCCCCAAGAGCCCCATCTCCCGGCTGCCCCACTCCTGACCGTGGCAGGAAACATTAAGTCTGTTAAATAGGCATTATCTCCGGGCTCCTCTTCCGCTGGGCGCCTGGAGCCTGGCCAAGGGCAGCAGGACCGCAGCCAGGCAAAGGCCAGGGCCAGGGAGAGGGCTCCCTGCTGGGAGGGCTGGAGAGGCCGCAGCCCAGCCTTCCCAGGTGCAGAGATCACCGAGGCCCCCAGCCCAGCCGCCTCCAAGGAGCCCCTCCCAAGATCATGCAGCCGGGACAGGGACTCGGAAGGCTGCTCCTCCTTCTGTGGGGATAGCGATCAACCCCGCTTGTGACCCCACATGTGGTGAGGTCACATCATTGCCTCCAGCTAGGGCTGAGAAAAGGAAGTGACTTGTCCAAGGTCATGCACACACACCTGAGTCGGGATTTTTCAAGGGCACTCTAGACTCCGCCAGGGTCCTTCAGACTAGCTTCTCCCCACAGACACAGCAGAGTGGAGCTCGTCCAGGAAAGGGACTTCAAGCTTGTGCCACCCCCTGAACATTCAGCTCCCAGATGTACTGCAAGCCCAGAGCCCCCAGAGCTAGGGTGAGGAGAGGGTAGGGGTGGGGGTGCCAGCTCTGTCTATAGGCTGCTGCCTAGCCCCCTCCAGGGCCTGTCTCTCCACCACTGTCTGCATGGAGTGAGAAATCCTGAAATGATGTTTAATTGGGCCCCTGGGTAGGGGGAAGATGGGAGAAAGGGGAAAGGAGAGGAGGGGAAGTGAGGGGGCCAGGGCTCTCCAGCAGGGCCACAGGCGATGCTGCTGGTGCCATCAGCCTCCCAGAGCCCCCAGAAGGCCAGAGGGGCCCACCCTCAGCTGCGTGCATTTCTTCTGTGCATCTGGGGGGCTCGGAGCCAGGAAGCCCTGCATTCAGGTCCTGCCCGTGCCCCATGCAGGCTGTGTGGCCCTGGCATGTCCCTTAGCCTCCTGGCGCCCCAGCAGCGGGCAGCCCCTGAGGCTTGGCCCTACTGCCTGGCTCTGCCTAGGCTGGTGCTGGTCTGTCGAGCTCCCCGGATCGAGCCAGGGCAGCAGGCAGCCAGCACTGTTTTCCAGGGTGGGGGTCCCCAGGGGCCCCACATCCTCCTGGGGCCGGGGCTGCCTGCTGGGTAAACAAGCCAAGCAGCCTGGCTCCAATTAAGGCAGGCTCGGCTAACGAGGCAGCTTAATGAGCTCCTGGGGGGAGGGGCAGAGGCCCAGACTCCCACATTCTGCCTCGTGGGGGGCAGGCTCTGTGCCCTGAGAGCAGAGCAGCCAGGGGTGGGGGGTGGGGAGACGGGGAGGGGCGGGAGCAGGTTCAGAGCCTGGCTTAGGTGCCAATGAGATCCTCCCAGCTCTGCCATTCCAGGTTCTCAGGGCCCTCCCACTTCCAACACTCCAGGTTCTCAGGACTCTCACAGCTCTAACATTGCACGTTCTCAGGGCCCTAAGATCCAGTTCGTGAAAGGCCTTGAATGCAAGAGCAGGTCCCCAGCACCAGCCCTGCCTAGCCAGGCAGGAGAGCCGCCCCCCTCCTCCCAGCTGCCTCAGTTTCCCTCTCTGGAGAAAGAGGGCATCTACCATCTTTCCTGGGCTGGCATCCCCTTAGGACTCATCAGCCAGTCCACAGGTCAATCAGCAAACTCGTACATGACAAATAAATGAACCATGTGTGGCTACTTGGGACTCGCAGACGCTTCACGTCTCCTGTGATCCTGCGAGGCAGATGATGCCCTCTCCCCCTTTTGCAGATGGAGAAACTGAGGCAGGGGTGCAGTGACTTGGCCCAGGTTTCAAAGCTTGTAGGGTGGCCAGGTTCAGGGCTTTGCCTGCTGCGCCACCTGGTGGCCAGTCATCGCTCTGCGTGCATCACGTCCCTTAGGGCTGGCCCCCTCCTCCTGGGCTCTGCAGGCAGTCTGATGGGCCTGCAGTCAGGAAGACCTGAGTTCAAATCTTGCCCGAGCCCATGAGCATTTATTAGGTGCATACTGTATGCTGGGTGCTGTGCTGTGCACTTTGCCAATCCCCGTCTTCCGCTCCCCAGGCCCTCCCGGCTCTCTGAGACTCAGTCTCCTCCTCTGTAAAATAGAGATAGAAGGACTTCCCTCTGGGGCTTTGGTCAGACAGCCAGCCCTCCCTCTCCCATGGCCTCGGGTTCCAATCCTGCCTCTGACACTTGCTGAGTTGCACAATGGGGGGCGACCCCTGAGGGCCCTTCCTTGCAAAGACACCAGGAAGAGGCTTGGGAGGAAGGCGCTGGTGCCCGAGCTGGGGAGGAAGCTGTGTCTGCGCTTGGCGGACAGACCCAGAATGAGGGAATAACAGAGGCGATTGACGGGCAAAGGGCAGCAGCCGGCCGCCTCTTCGGCCCAGGACAGGGGAAGGGTCACGGTCTAGGTCGCCATAGACCGTCGGGCATCTTGAAGGTCATTCGACCCCTTCTTTTTATAGAGGAAACTGAGGAAGGGCTGATGCCTTGGAAGAGGTGGGGGAGTATGGGTGCAGGAGAAGGCATACCATGTGGCCGCAGGCCCTGCCTGACTGGGGAGGATTTGGAGGGTGGGGGATGGTCAGGAAGGGAAGGTCCAGGACCAGGCACCAGCTTGAGAGCTGAAGGATTTGGGGCCCCCCTCTGGCAAGTGACTCCCCCCTTCCAGGCCTCAGTTTCCCCATCTGTAAAAGGAAGAGGTTGGACTGAGGAAGCCGGTAAGAGTCCCAGCCTGGTCCATGGCTTGCCCGAGCTCAGCCAGAGCCGGGAGTCAAAGCCAGGACCCCATTCTTGATCCATTGGCCTCTTCTAGAGGGCAGTGTGGCCTCGGCCAGAGACCTCTCAGTGGGGCCTGCTGCCCATCCAACACTCCCTGGTGGTGAGACCCGGGAAGCAGATGCTTTCTCTCTGAGCCTGTGTCCTTCTCTAAGATGAGGGTCAGCCTTGGAATCAGCTTCTTCTTCCTTATAAGAAAGCAGGCTGTCTGTAGGGTTCTTGATAACAGGGGGAGACCTGGGGGAGGCCTGGCCCTGTCTCTGGCTTCCTACGTGTGTGACCTCGAGCGGGTCTCTTCCCTCTCAAGGCCTCAGTTTCCCCATTTGTAAAAGGGGAGGGGCTTGATGCTCTTTGGAGCCCCCTACCAGGCAATCCATTGTTCAAAGGTCCCTTGATCCCCAAGGTGGGGGGACCTTTTACTGAGTGGGGGTGAGCTGGGACTGTGAGAAGGTGACCCGACAGGGTGGGGAGAGGGGACCGGCCTTTCCACACACAGACCCCCTCACCCCCAGCAGGAGCTGCTTAGAACATTTTCTCCACCCCACCCCACTCCCTTTCCTCCCTTCCTCCTTCTGGCCCCCAGAAGGCTGCCGAAGGGTCAGATAATTTCCAGACAGATGAGAAAGGGGCAGGGGAGGGCAAGGGCATGAGTCTGGGCTCAGGGGTCCCAGGAGGGAGACGGAGGGCAGGGAGCTGCCTCTGCTGGCCTGGTGCTTGTGTCTGCTGTAGAGACAGATGGAAGGTGGATGGCAGGCAGGGAGGAGGCTAGCATCCACACAACGCCATCCCGCAGAGGCTGAATGGGGCTTTCCCCCATCCCCTCCTGGGGACTCACTGGGCTTGGGGCAGAGAGAGCATGGCCGAGCTGGGGGATGGCCAGACCTAGAACATGGAAGGTCATGGCTGGGTGGAGGCAGCTTAGAACAATATAACATTGATGATCAGAGCTGGGAGGGAGCCTTAGACCATAGAACACACCATCAAAGCTAGAAGACCTTTTAGAGACGTGCATACCCCATTTTACAGATGGGAAAACTGAGGCCCAGAGGGGCAGTGACTTGCCCAGTCAGTGGCAGAGTGGAGCCTAGAACCCCCAGGTTCCCTAGGACTGTCACGGGTGGGGGCATGTCCCTGGCCCAGCCAGGTGTGGGGGAGAGGGCCAAAGCTCAGGGGTCCCTGCTCTGCTTCCCCCCACAGTGGATGGCTGTATCCACCGAGCCGCAGGGCACCTGCTGACCGAGGAGTGCCGCACTCTACACAGCTGTGAGACGGGCAAAGCCAAGATTACGGGGGGCTACCGCCTGCCGGCCAAGTGTACGTCTGCCCACCCCTGCAGCCAGAGAGGACTTGGGGATCTCTGTCGCTTCCAGACTGGCACACCCTCCCCAAGCCTGCCCCTCTGTACTGGGTCCTCACCCTTTCCTTCCCTCTCACTGTCCGTAGCCCTCCTCAGTTCCCACCACCCCACATTGCCTCGGCCCCCTTGGCCAACCTTGGTAGCTGCCAGCCACCTTCTCTGGCCAACCCCATGGCAAGAGTAGTGATTACTACAAAAACCCATCCGAGCATGGCACATGCCCACCCAGTGCCTCCTGTGGTGTCACACGCAGGTTTGGGTCTTGGCCACTCATGCCCCTCTGCCCCCTCCTGTACCGTGAGCCCACCAGCCTGGATGGATGTCAGGGCTGCCCCTGGCAGGATCCAGGGCCCTGGCTGGGCACTGCCCACCTCCAGGCCTTGTCAGGGCCTCATGCCCTGAGCCCTGGGCAGAGGTGAGGGACAGACACAGAACCTGTCCGGATTGGGAGCTGTGCCTGTGTCCCTCCATGCCTTGGGTAGTCTGTACCCACGTGGGCAGGAGGCATCAGCCAGCGGGCAGGCTGGGTGCTTCATTCCCCATCGTAATTGTGCCGGGTCAGTTGGTGAGTCTTCCTGGGCTCCCCTTGGGCACAAAGGAGGTGCCAGGCAAGGTCCAGAGAGGTGACAGGGCCCAGCTCAGCCACACAGCACTTGTGTATGGAAACCTGCTCCACGGATGCCAGTGACCCAAGGGCTCCCTGCCCCTAGTGTCTTGTGTCCTAAGCCACTCTCTGGGTGCCAGGCCAGGGCAGAGGTGATAGCAGCGGGGCTCCGGCCTGAGGGAAGCCCCGCCTCTTGCTTCCTGCAGACGTCATCCATACAGTGGGGCCCATCGCTCAGGGAGACCCGAGCCCCAGCCAGGTCCAGGAGCTGCGCAACTGCTACCTTAATGCCCTGCAGCTGGCACTCGAGAACCGCCTCCGATCCGTGGTGAGGGCCTGGGGGAGACACCCAGAGCGGGGAGCCGGGGGTGGGGGGCTGCAGAAGCCCCAGGTAACAGCTGTGTTTGTCTCCCAGGCCTTCCCCTGCATCTCCACTGGGGTCTTTGGTGAGTGTGGCTGTGGCCAGAGGGAGGGTGGGCAGGCTGGGGGTTCAGTCAGTGGGGGCTGCGGGGGAGGAGCCCCTGCCGCTCCAGCCCCTCCTGGACTCCCACAGGTTACCCCAATGAGGCTGCAGCTGAGGTCGTCCTGGGCACCCTCCGAGAATGGCTGGAGGAGCACAAAGACAAGGTAGGGAGGCTGTGCTGGGGCCCCGCCCCCAGCTGTCCTCTGTCAATGAGGGGATTCTGGATCCGGCCTCTTGACAGTGAGGCCTGGACAGAGAGGGAAGGGGGCGCAGGGTTGGGGCACAGCCTGGGGCGGCGGGAGGGGGGGGGAGTCCTGCCCTGAGCACCCAGACCCTTCTCTGGCCTCTGACAGTGAGGCCTGGACAGAGAGGGAAGGGGGCGCGGGGCTGGGGCACAGCCTGGGGCAGCGGGGGGGAGTCCTGCCCTGAGCACCCAGACCCTTCTCTGGCCTCAGGTGGACCGACTGGTCATCTGTGTGTTCCTGGAGAAGGATGAGGAGATATACCGCAAGCGGCTGCCCCGCTTCTTCCCTGGGGGTAGGTGCTTCCTCTGCGCCCCCTCCACGGCCTCTGCCCCCAGACCATCCCTCAGGGTGGGCCCCAGGAGCCTGCGGGAGGGGGCGGACCCGGGAGCCAAATCCTGGTGCGTGGCCCTCACTCTCCTCTGCCTTCCAGCCTGACGCTGCCCCTCCCCACTCCCCAAGACTGGTAAGAAAGGCCCCAGTGTGCTGTCCACGGGCACTAACCGTCCTAACACCTCCCGGCCCCAGCTAACCACTCCCCTGTCCCTAGCACAAGCAGACAGGGCTGCCGGGTGCCCTCCCCCCTCCCAGGCCAGGGCTGGGGGCTGCGGGGAGCAAGGGTGGGGAGGTGCGAGGGGGCTTGGGCCCTGCCCCTGGCTAACACTTTGGTTCTCCCTCCAGACCCTCCCATGGGGCTGCAGTCCCAGCTCTGAGAACATGAGACTTCACCCCATCTGAGCTGCTCTAACCCAGGACCCCCCTTTCCCATGACTCTCCCAGGCACGAGGGTCTCACAATGCAATTCAATAAAGAGCTCTGCTCAGTACTAGACCTAGAGCTCTATGACTGGCACACAGGAGGGCATGGGGCCGTGGCTGTGGGAGGAGGGTCCTGAGCCCCAGGGGGGGGGAGGGTGGCACCCAGCGTCATCCCGTCTGCCCCACTCCCAGGACCAAAAAGAAAGCAGCCAGCCCCTGGCCGAGGGCTGGCCAGGGCTCACCCCCTCCCTTGGGGGCCTGTCTCCTGCCCTGCCCACCCAAGGAGGCAGCAGGAAAGCGGGGCTCGGCTGCCTGTTTGCCAACAATTAGTTCACATTTATTGAGGCGTGATACAGTTGCACAGAACACAGAGCCACGCTCCCTGCCCTCGAAGGGCTTACAGTCTAAGAGGAGACAGACAAACCATTAATTCTTTGGGGGAGGGGGGCGGTTTTCTGTGGCTCGGATGGCGCTTTGGGGGTGGGGGAGAGGGAGATCCACCCACCCTTCCCCTTGCTGGAAGAAATGGAGAACTCGGAAAAGAAAGCAGGAAAACACTGGTCAAGGCCCAGCAAGCCAAAGCAGGGAAGGAAGGCAAGAAGGCAGGGAGCTGGGGGGCAGCTTGGGGCACCAGACTCCGCCCCTCCATGCCCTCCTGGGGATGATGGTGAAGCCCCCAGGCCGGGCCCAGGAGAAGCTGCTGCCCCAGCAGCCAGGGCAGAGAGGAAAGGGTTGCACCATGCTGCTAGAGTGGCAGTGCCCTCTGCTGGGGGCAGAGCTAAGAACAAGCCAACCTTCTAAGGAGCAAGACCAAGGCAGGCACCGGGACAGAAGCAGCAGCAGCAGAAGGGAGAGCAAAGGCAGCTGAGGGGGCCTCCCGGGGCCTCCCCAGCCAGGGCCAAAGGCATGACCCGGCCCAGGGTGTGGCGGGGATCGAGCCTGGGCAAAGACTGGGTCAGCACCAGGGCAGGCCGACCACCATGTGGAAGCACAATGAGGGCTAGAGCCCCTGCAGACTCCAGGGGAAGGGGCTGTGGCATCAGGAGATCCATCATCTCCCAGAGCGATGGTCCTTGGAAGAAGCCCCCCAGAGGGCAGCAGAAGGATGTGCAGGGCGGCCCCCACACCCCCTCCCTGACAGGCCGCCTCCTGGGTTTGGCTGCTGGGGGCTAGACTACCCCTGACCCCCAAGGCTTGACTAGACCTGGACCAAGGGCCCCACGAGCAATAAAGGGGCCCTGGGCCCAGGAGAGCATGAAATGAACAGGTAGCGGGCAGCCAGACCCAGGGCGCACGCAGCAGCAATACACGGGCGCACATGTGGCCTCACCACCAGCATCCCCTTTAATAAAACACGCAAGGTCATGGATGACAGGGAGGGAAAAGGGGGAGTGAAATATGACCATTTACAACCACAAAAAACCTCTGTACATGTCTAACGCCTGTTAGCAGGACTGGCCCCAGCACTGGCGGGTGGCGGCGGGCAGGGCCCGGGGCGCTGTCCCACCTATTTGTACAGGATGTCGTAGTGTCCGGGTCTGTACAGCAGATACACCTTGGGCTCGGAGCCCTCCGGGAAGACGTGGGGGTTGGTGGTGCCACCCTCGCCACGGTCCATGTATTCCACCTGGATGGAGACGCTGAGGGCCTGTGCCAGGGCAATGATGTGGATGTGGTCACTCTCCTTGCACATGGGCTCTACCTCCTGGAGGAGCAAGAGGAAAGAAGAGTGACCCGGGCAGAACTATCCCTGATGCAGCCAGGCCACTGCCCGCCCCTCCGCTTCTGCCCAAGCACACACTCACTGTCTGGTAAACTGAGTCAGAGGGAGTGGTAAGGTGTGTGTGGGGGGGAAGCCGCTCTTGAGCCCAGGCTCATGCGTCCATTGACCGAGACTGGCCTGAGCCAGGTGACAGACTGCCCACTCCTCCCCTGGACCAGCCCAGTCTGGGAGCAGAAAGGGAACGGTCTGGGTGCAATGACTCCTGAGGAGGTGACCTGTGGCTGGCAGCAGGGGATGGCACCCACATCCAGGAGGTCAGAGGACCAAAACAGGGTCAGAAAAATGGCCAGCTAAAGGTCAGCAAGCCAGAAGCTGGGGGCACACCTGCTGACAAAACTCCTTGACAGTGCGGCCCCCCTCGATGAAGTGCTCAAAGAACTTGCTCTCACGCTGCAGGTAGCCCGAGGTGAGCAGCCGCAGGTAGACCACCAGGTAGTCAGAAGTGCTCTGGTCATTGAAGGAGGCCAGCAGCTCGGCCACTGAGGTCTGCTTCTCCACCTGCTCGATCAGGTCCATGAACTGCCCAGAGGGAGGCAAGAGGGCAGCTGGTCAGTCACCCTGCCTGGCCCCAAGGCCTCCCACCCGCTCTGGGGGAGAGGGGCCCGCTCACCGTGTTGTGGAAATCCTCAATTGTGAACTCAGTGAAGCCCTGAGACACCAGGTCCTCTTTGCTCTTGGCAGAGATGGCTTTGAACCTGGGAAAGGAGGCAAAAATCACTTTAGGGAAGAAGGGGAGAGATGGGAGCTACCAACGAGGCAAAGAAGAGATGGCCACGGCTGCAGGGAAGGGCTAGGGGCTCATCAAAGCGCCCAGGGGCTAGTGGACGGACTAGAGAGATCAAAGTCAGAAGAGCCTCAGCTGGGATTCACAGGTTTGGCAATCTGGACAACGGTGCCCTATGTTAGTCAGAATTTGAGCCTCAGTTTCCTTATTCACAAAACGAGGAGCCCAATGTTTGTCCTACCTACTTCCCAAGGCTACTGACAGGAAAACACTTTGGAAGGCTCTAAGATGTGATGTGATGGCCAAGTTCACTGCCAAGGGCTCAACGTGGAAGGGGCTTCAGGAAAGCAAAGGACCCCACAAATGCCCTCGGGGGCTACCTCTGCAGCTCCTTGCTGTCTTCCAGAAGGGCCTCCAAGTGGGAGAACCCAAAGGCTCGATAGAAGCAGTTGCCGTCAGGCCTGGTCTTTCGGATGTAGGAGTATTTTTTGTGTAGGTCCTGTGGAGATAATGGAGAAGATGGTGAAGGCCAAGGTGAAGATGGGCAGCTTTCCCATCTATGCAGGGATGGCCTGCACATGGCTTCTGGTGGGCCAGACAGAGAAGGACACAGTAAGATGATGGCTCCTTGTAAATCAGTGCTCTGGAGAAGTGGGATGTTCTCTTAGCAAGGAACAGCAGTGGGGAGTGGGGAGTCAGAAACTACCCTAACAGACCTCAAACGTGGGGCTCCCTAACCACACTGGCCTCCCAAGAAAGGCCATGGCTACCTCCCACAACGCGCTCTGGTCCTGGCCACAGCGGACACACCATGTACAAGGTGGGCCGAATCCCCAAAGGGCTGGGCTGAATGGGAACTTCCCCACGAACCAGGTCAAAGCAGAAGCCAATTCCCAGCCTATAAAGTGACTCAGTAACCATCTCTTCTCTAATTCTGATCAAGTACCTACAGACCCCCAACACTAAACACTGCACAAAGGGCCCTTCCCCCTCCATGTCCACAAGGCCCAGCTCTCAGGTGGAATCAGAAGGGGCCCTCATCCATCTCCTGGGGGGAGGGGGATCTAGGGCCCCAACCTTGATCTTCTGTTGATAGATGTTGTCGTCTTCCGCGTATTCCTTGTAAAGAACAGAGAGTTCCAGACGCTCAGAGACCAGTGGATTCTGAACGGCGATCTGCAAGAAGGAAGGAAGGGACAGGAGCAGCAGCACTTTGACAGGTCCAGGAAATCTGTGTCCAGCCCCATCCCAAGCAGGAGCACAGAAGGCCCTCGCTTCTCCCCATCCCTGAGCCAGAGGGGCTGCTCCCCAAACCAAAGTCTGGACAAGTGACCCAGAGGCCTGGCAGCCAAGATGCAGAGAGAGAGGCCTCGGGCTAGTGGGGGGCTCCTCCAAGAAAGGGCAACCCCCAGACCAAGGCATCTCTCAGAGAAACGCTGGGGGCCGCCTGGGGTTACAGGACCTGCCCAGAGGCCTCCACACCCTCCAAGCTCCCTGATGACCGCTGGGGGTGACCGCTGGGGGTAAGGGGCGGCCTGGCTGGGGACAACCACTGAGAGTAAGGGCGGCCTGGCTGGGGACGACCACCGGGAGTGACCACTGGGGGTAAGGGTGTCCTGGCTGGGGATGACCACCGAGAGTGACCGCTGGGGGTAAGGGCAGCCTGGCTGGGGATGACCACTCGGTGTGACTGCTGGGGGCAAGGGCGGCCTAGCAGGGACCCCAAGGACGCCTACCCCCCGGGCACCCAGCCCTCTGCCCTCACCTCCTGCTGAATCCGGTCCTGCTGGGCCATAATGGCTTCATCGTAGGCCAAACAGTTCACTCCTGGAGGGAGAGGCAGCGGGTGAGAGCGGCGGCCCTGAGCAGGCTCTGTAGGCCCCCCTGCCTGGCCTCCCCACCAGCCAGGGATGGGGCAGGGGCCGCAGCAAGTCCTCCCGAGGCGGGGCCCTCCCGAGGCGGGGCCCACCCAAGGGATTCGGGGCTCTGCATGGGGGAGGGGCCGATGAAGTCATGGGGTGGGGGAAGGGGGGGCCAAAGGGGGGCAATGAGGGGCCGGGGGGACTCAGGGGGGCAGCCTGGGGGGCGGGGGGGAGGGACCCAGGGGAGGGGGAGGGCCCGGGGGTGGGGCCGAAGGAGGCAGAGTCCCCGCCCTCTGGCCTAGCATCCCCGCCCTGTGGTTCGGCGGGAGGGAGGGGTAGGCGCGCGCTCGCAGGCGTGGGCGCAGGTGCGCGCGAGGGGCAGCCGCGAGGCCGAGGCAGCCTCGGTCTGGCACTGGGCGCGCCCCCCCCCCCGGCCCCCCCTGCGCCGGCCCCCCCGGCCCCCCGCCGCCCCCCCGGGCCCCCCCCCCCCCCCCCCCCCCCCCGGGCGGGGGGGGGGGGGGGGGGTCTCAGGCGGTGGCTGCTTCCCCAGTACGTGGGGGGAAGCGATGGAGCCCGCGCGCCTCGCCTCAGCTCTACGGCCCCCGGCCCCGGCCCCCTCCGTAATGGCCGGGCCGCGCAGCGCCCGCCCTCCCCAGGGGCTCCCAGCCCCCGCCCCCGCCCCCGCGGCCGCTACCTTCGGAGTCGCTTCCCAGCGGCTCCGGCTTCTGCTGCTGAGGTTCCTCCGCCGCCATCTTTAAACAGCGCCGCACCCACGACCACTTCCGGGTTATTAGCGCCTCTCCTCCCGGAAGTGAACATCCGCCCGCCTCCTCCGCACTCCTCGCTCCATAGCAACGCCCATAGCGACCGGAATCCCCGCCCCCGCCCTCCCTGCCCTCCTTTTTGGGCCGCCCAGTCAGCAGGAAGCTAGAGATGAGGCTTCCGGAGAACGGGCTTAGCTCCCTGGGTCTTGGAATCTGGAGCCGGGAGGGGCTCCCGGAGCTCATCCAGCCCCACCCCCTCGGCATACAGATGGGGAAACTGAGGCCGGGAGAGCGGTCATTGTGCAGATGGGAGCACTGAGGCAGAGAGGAGGCTCCCAGCTCACCCACACCTCCCACTCCCGACTTCCGTTAGGCGCGTGGGGATACCGAGGCCCTGAGAAAGAGGCCGTACAGTGGGACACTGAGGCCCCAGCTGGTCCAGCTTCCTCCAGAACAGGAGGGAAGTGACTTAAGTGCCCAAGGGCAAGAAGCATCTGCAGCAGAATCCAAACCCAGGCCAGCCCGGCCCCTCGGCCACTCAGCCACAGTGCATCACAAATGTCGGTTGGAACGAACTTAGTAAAAAGGTGCCCTGGCGGGAAATCCGTCAGACCTCGCCAGCTGCCATTCTGCTCCAGGGTCACCTTGACCCTCTGTCAAGCCACCTCCTTGTCATAGCATCCTAGGACCAAAATCTGAGGCCTGCCTGCCAGGGACTGCAGAACTGTCTCCTCTGTTTTACAAATGGGCAAAATGAGATAAGCAGAGGTTAAGTGATTTGCCCAGAGTCACAGAGTTAGAATTTGAACCCGAGTCCTGTGACTCTAAATTTCACTCTTTTTGCAGTAAAGAACCCAAGGAAGGATTTCAGCATGCTCTCCTAACAAAATTTAGAGCTGAAACCCTTAAGATTGCAGACTCTTTGAAGGGACATCCGGCTTATAATTGAAGGGTGTCCCCATTGTAACAGCCTCTGATGAGTCGTTCAGATTTCCAGTGAGGGGGATCATGTACCCCACTCCAGGCCACCTCCAAGGCAGCCTGTGACACTCAGTGATTAGGGGGGTTTTTCCTAAAATCAAGCCTAACGCGACTTTTTGGCAACGTTCCCCATGGGCCCCGATTCTGCCCTCTGGGACCAACCCTGAGACTGGTCCCTTTTCCACCAGATAACTTAAAATACTTGAACTGAAGCACCATTTGCCCAAGTTTTCTCTCCAGGTTCCAGATATCCAGTTCCTTCCATTTACACTCATGGGACATGGACTTGAACTCCCTCACCACCCTGCTACCCCTTTCTCTAGTTCATCTATCACATTCTTAAACTGTGGCTCCCAGGACTGAGCATACTCCTCCAGATGTTGGCTGGTCAGTACAGTGTGCAGTGACTTACGGCCTCCCCCTGGAAACGGGAGCCTTCAACATAGCCACAAGATTCTGGCTGCCACTCTATTGGGCTTGCACACTGATCCAGACCTTCTTCAGACCAGTGGCTGTCTTGTTGGGCAATGCCTTCATCGGTTCAGGCTTGAGCAGTCGATTGTTGGACCCCAAGGGTAAGTCTTGACATTTATTCATCCTCTATTTCAAATTATCCTATTTCCAATGACCTGCTCCATAAGTATCTTTTAGGAACTTTGTCGTTCAGTGTTAGGTGACCCACCCAGCTTTGTGCTATCTACAAATCTTATAAACATCCTATCTATACTTTCATCCATGTCATTGCCCAGAATGTTTAATGGCACAGGCCTATGCCTGAACCCTGAGGGTGCCCTGGGGACCTCCTGCCAACTTCACATTGTAGCATGTTCAAACATGAGGCTGTGGACCCTAAAATCCAAGTGGAGAATTAAGGAGCCCAGAGGTAAACATCCATCCTAGCTCCTGGCCCCAGGGCCTGAGACTAAGGCAGAACTAGGCATCCCACCAGACAAACCTGTAGTTATTACTTCAGCCTTCCTGATTCTTCTCCCCACTCCCACCACCCAAAATGTTTCTCCCATATTCCATAGCTGAAAGGGACCTTTAATCTACCTCCCTCTTCCATTTTACAAATGGGAAACAGATCCCGGGCATCTCAAATGTAGAAATGTTTAAGTGGGACTGACTTTGAGGGATGTCCTCTACACACCAGAAGCCCCTCCTTCCCCCCAGTCTGGTTAGAGGGAATCTCTTCTTCCCTCTTGGCGTCTGACAGTACTGGCGACATGTCTGTGAATCAGAGCCTAATGGCCACCCCAGTTAGGAACTTGTATAGTTGGGGAATTTTCACTGGCAGGGGAGCAAGCTGCCAGGTTGGTGGAAACCCCAGGGCCAGGTGAAGATCCCTGCTTTGGCTTGACGGTGGCTCAGAGCAGACAGATATCTGGGTCACTTGAAAGGGTGGTAGGGTGTAATCTGATGAGGTGGTGACCTGGATTGCAAATCCAGCCAAGGCCTTGCTTTGAAGTGAGCCAGGGGCATGAGACCCTGCTTCCCCCTGCCTCCAGTGAGGCTCATGCACCGCTGCCCCTCCTCCTGTTCCAAACATCCAGTGAGCATCCCCTAGGGCACTATCAGCGGGGTCCCCGGTGCCCAAGCAGAGCAGCAAGGCTGTGTTGGGCACTGTTCCATCGGGCCCTCATACACAGCCTGTTTCTCCTGTCTCTGGGTCCCTCTGCCAGGCTGCATTCTTACAGGCACCCCATGCTCTGCTTGACCATTTTTAGTCTACATTTAATGGACAAATTCCAGACCAGACCCCGGTTTGCCAACAGTGCCAGGCCAGAGGCATGGATAGGCCACCCTGTGCTCTGGACAGCCAAGGCCAAGCCCTTCTGGGCATCTCTGTGGGCCTCTCAGCCCTGCTGCCGCAAGATCTCCAGACGCACACTGACTAGCAGAGTACAGTCCAGGATTGGCAGCAAAAGCCTTTATTTGGAAGGATGTTGGTCCTGTGCACATTCCTCCCCAAATCCCTAAGAAGGTGCCCTTCCATTTCTGTTCTGACCGGTGACAGATGAGGGGATGGCCTGGCCTGTATCCTCCTGGCCTCCAGGGAGAGGGGCTGCTGGGTAGGGTAAGCCTCCATTGCCCCAGGGCAGGCCCTGGAGTCTGCTAGTCAGGGGCTGCTGAGCAGGCAGCTGGGCACTCGCAGGAGGGTGAGCCCAAACCTTTGAAAGTATTTCCGATGATCCATAGGCCGATAGCCACAGTCCAAGCAAGCCAGGACAGCTGCTGCCAGAGGCCTTCTGCTTGAGCCTGAAGTAGTGGAGTGCCCAGCTAAGGGGCAAAATCACAGCACCAGCCCCTTCCTCATTCAAAAAGCCAAGTGCCAGGGGCAGCCTGCAGGCCTTGCCAGAACTCTCACAAGATCAGGGGCATCATGTCTTCATTTGCTCCTATGAGGAATTAGCAAGGAGCCCCTCATCCCTCAAACTTGCCCCGGGAAAGCTGAGGTGAGACCCCATGATTTCAGTTCAAGTCAGCTTCTCCTGGGACGAGGGGATCCAAAGCCTGAAAACAGCAGGTCACTGCACCCTCCTTCTCCCTTCTATACCCACCCATACATGTACCTCCTGCCACATGCACTGGGCCAGGGGCACCCTAAAAGCTGCCCACAGGACAGAACCACCTCACTCACCTCCAGCTGCCAGCTTCTATCCCCAGCAGTCTGATGCAGGAGTTTTGACGACCATGGCTGCTGCCCACCCTGAGCTCAATGCTGGATGCCCCAAGAAACATGACTTCCCCTTTGCCACCCCATGGCAATGAGAAGCAACCTCCCCTTACCCCTGCCAGGCTACAGTTGGCAGCACGGAAAGACCAAGGACTTGGCAGGGGGCGGTTACCAGGGAAACCCACAAGGCTGTGCTCAGCATCAGGGTCTGGGGCCTGGATTCCCCTCACCCCCCACAGGGTCTCCCCGGCTGGCAGCTGAGAGCCAGGGTTCTGTGAGCAGGTGACACCATCCCCACCCTCTTCCCATCTGCAGGCTCAGGCCCAGCGCAGAGAGGGCAGGCGTTTGCTCCTGCTCTACACAGAAAGGTGACTCCCCGGTGGCTCAGAGCCCCACTTCCCAAAGCTCAGGGTGAACTGCCCCCACCCCTCGATTATGAAGAAAGCATTTGTGAAAAAGGAAAGCCAGCCCCGGGTCAGAGGGAGAAGGCCCCAAACCTTAGCTACCTCCAACTGGGACAAAGCAGAGAAAGGTTATGTATGCCCCACTGCGGGCCTGTCTGCTTTTCTCCCCTTCTCTCTATGTCCTTCCCTCCTGCCTGCTCTGACCTGACAACACCCCAAGCCTGTGGTGGGATGGGGGAGAGCACACACAGGTGACTGGGTCTCCAAGGGCTGGGCCAGAAGCCCGGGCGCAAGCCCGGAGCCCTCCTGGGGAGAATCGGAGGCCTTGAGGGTCTGGAAATGGGCTCGGCTCGAACAGGACAAGGGGGAAGGGGACAAGCACGAGCTGGGGGGAAAGCACAGGGTTCGGAGGATGGGCCCTGTGTGTGACCCCCTCCCCCGGGGGACCTCTCCCCAGACCCTCGGCCGGCCGCAGGCCCACGTGACAGCCAGGCACCAGGTTTCAATGGACTTTATTGGAGCGTTGCGGGAGGGCCCGGGCCGGGGCTGCCGGGGCAGAGGCAGGAATCAAGTGGCCATGATCGCGGGGCGCGGGGCGGGGAGCGCGTGTGATCCCGAGGCGGCGCGGGGGCCGCGCCTTCACTCCTTCTTCTTGTAGCTGCCCAGGTGGGACAGGATCCATCCAGCGGGCAGCAGCAGGCACAGGAAGCTGGCTGTCATGCCGATGGCCTTGTCCTGCACGGGCACAGAGCAGGCGGACTCGGGCACCGCGGCGGCACCGCCGGCCTCCCCACCCCCCAGATCGGGCCCGAAGGAGGGGCCGTGCAACCCCCTCCCCAGCTCACTGACTCTCGGCGGGAGAGGGAGGGCGATCTCCCTCGGGAAGGGCCCCCCAGGGAGCCCCTCCATCTGACAGAAAAGGAAACTGAGACCCCCCAACGGGGCGGCCTCCTCACCAGCAGGCTCAGCTCCTCCCGGGCCGGCCGCGCGTGCAGGGGCGCGCGGGGCACGCGCAGGAGACCGCGGGCGGGGCGCGTCAGGCCGCTCAGCAGGCGCGGGGCCAGCGCGGACATGGCGGCGTCGGGGCGCGGGCTGGGACGGGAAGAGGCCGGGACGCCACGCGCAGGAGCCCGGCCAAGGTCGCCCAGAAGGAACAACTGCAGCAGCCGGAAGCGACGGATAGGAAGAGGCGGGACCGGCAAGGTCAACGCCCAGGAAGGGACGCGCACCGCCGCCCTCCCCGCCCCTGCCGCTTTTCCCGCGGCTGGCGTCTCACGAAACGGCCAATTAGACGGAGGAATGTGGAATGAGGCGGGGTTACGTGCGGAAGAGGAGGGTAAAAGAAGGCGGGGCTCGGACGGGGAGGGGAGGGACAGGAAAGAGAAGAGAGGGGGAGGGTAAAAGAAGGCGGGGCTCAGAGGAAAGAGGGGAAGGACGGGGAGGGGAGGGACAGGAAAGAGAGGAGAGGGGGAGGGTAAAAGAAGGCGGGGCTCAGAGGAAAGGGGGGAAGGACGGGGAGGGGAGGGACAGGAAAGAGAGGAAAGGGGGAGGGTAAAAGAAGGCGGGGCTCAGAGGAAAGAGGGGAAGGACGGGGAGGGGAGGCACAGGAAAGAGAGGAGAGGGGGATGGTAAAAGAAGGCGGGGCTCAGAGGAAAGGGGGGAAGGACGGGGAGGGGAGGGACAGGAAAGAGGGGGGGGGGGGAGGGGAAAAGGAGGCGGGGGGTGAAGGAAAGGGGGGGAGGTTGGGGTGGGGTGTGTGGTTTTAGGAGGGGGGAGGGCAGGGAAATTGGAGTTAAGTTGTGTAGTGTCTGAGGCTGGATTTGAACTCAGGTCCTCCTGACTCCCCCACCCCCATGAAGCCTTTATTAAGCGCTTTTCCTAGCAGCTGGGTCCTGTCCGACCCTCCCGGACCCTACTGGGGGTTTTTCTTGGCGAGATGCGGAGTGTTCGCCATGTCCTTCTCCAGCTCCTTTTGCAGATGAGGAAACCAAGGCAGACGGGGTCACAGCCAGGCTCACCCCGGGCTAGGTGTCTGAGGCTGGATTTGGACCTCCACATTGGGGGTACCAATGGCGCCCCGGCTGCTCTGGGCGTGGCGCGTCTCCATGGAGAGTTCACGGTGCCGGCCCAGAGGCCCTTGGGTCGGATCTTTGTCTCTTTCCTCCACGCGAGGATCCCAATCCAGGTCTGGGGAGTCAGTGACTTCCCGGGGGCGGGGCCCAGGACACGCCCTCACTTGGGGTGGGCTTGGGGTCACCATCCACCGGAGCGTCGGGGCACTCGGGAGTCAGTGTGGGTCACAGAGAGACCGGGAGTCCCGGTACGCACAGAGGACGTGTCCAGCCGGCCCTTCAATCCAGAGCGGAGGAAGCAGACGGTCTATCAGCACGTGCCGAGCTCCCCATGCTGGCCTCCGGGCCCACGGGGGAGTTCCTGAAGCCATTCAGAGTCCACCGGGCTTTGTTAGATGGGCAGAGAGGGAGTCCCAGGGGCCCCCTGCTGCAGAGCATCAGCAGACATGCCCAGAACCAAAGGTCCTGTATTTGCCCAAACGGGCTCCAAGAGCTGAGGATGAGGAGCCCATGGGCAGGTCTGCAGCCCCCCAGCTCTGACATTCCATGTTCTGAGGGCCCGCCAGCTCTGCCATTCCATGTTCTGTGGGCACCTCAGCTCTGACATTCCATGTTCTGAAAGCCCCCCAGCTCTGACATTCCAATGTCTGAGGCCCCCCCAGCTCTGACATTCCATGTTGTGAGGGCCCCCCAGCTCTGACATTCCATGTTCTGAGGGCCCCTCAGCTCTGACATTCCATGTTCTGAGGCCCCCCCAGCTCTGACATTCCATGTTCTGAGGGCCCCCCAGCTCTGACATTCCATGTTGTCAGGCCCCTCCCAGCTCTGACATTCCACATTCTAATATACATTTTTGGGTTAGCTGTAGTCTTGGTGAGTTTTCCAGGTGAAATCTGAGGTGCAGCAGTAGCAGTCACAGACCACACCTCACTCCACAGCCAGATTTCTATGTGCTATGCAAAAGGAAGCTGCCAATTAATTCAATAACAAGGGGATGCAATAAATGATTTGTCCACCTGGTGGCACTCCATGCAAATTCCCCATCACGTAGTTTCATTCCTATCTAACGGAGAGTGGGAGCAGGAGAGAGCAGGGAGGAGAGCCCGGCTCCCACATTCCTCCCGAGTCACTAGCACTCTCCAGGACCTGTCACAGCTTGTCTTCTTGCTGCGGAGAGCCCACCCGTGCTAGCATACCACAAATGGCCAGTAGTGGGCAGCTGGGCCAGTCGTCACCTCCAGTGGCATTGGAGACATTGGCCCAGAATGACAGCAGGATCCTGATTCTTCACTGAAGGGCAGCAGAAAGGGAACCTGGGAGGTCTGCAGGCCACCCAGGGGTCTCCCAGACGGCACCCTCAGAGAGGAGAAAGTGAAGGAAGAAAGGAAGGGGAAGGGGAGGGAGGAAGGAAGGAAGAGGGAAAGAAAGCAAGGGAGGGAGGGAAAGAGAAAAGGAATGGGAAGGAAGGGAGGGAGGAGAAGCATTTATTAAATGTTTCCCATGTGGCCAGCCACTGTACATTAGGGACAAAAATGAAAAAGACAATTCCTTCCCTCAAGAAACTTGCATGTTAATGGGGGAGGCAACATGGTGAAGGGTGGCTAGGAAAGAACGTTTTGATATGGGAAGTCACGAGGATGGTAAGTGGAGCTTCAAGTCATTGATCGACATGCCCTTCCCATAAACAAGGGTGGGAATGACTTGATGACTGGTACCAGAGAAGGGGGGCTGGTGCTAATAGAGGTAACATCCCGGAAGGAAGATGGTCAAGGATCAGGCCCTGGCTGGACATAATCAGTCGAGGCAGTCTGGCCCAAGCAATCCCTGAAGAATCAGTTGTGGCACGCTTGCAAACACGCACTGCGGGCACGGGAAAGGTAAGGCTGCTGTCACATAGCAGACGATGCAGAGGTGGGTTATTGCAGTGACCCACAGGGCATGTCCTGCACATGCTCACAGACCACAAGCAAACCAGGACAAAAGAGCACAGAGCACAGAGGGCTGGTCAGGGAAACTGGCTTCCAAATCCAGCCTCAGATACATCCTAGCTCTGTGACCCTGAGCAAGTCACATGACGTCAGTCTGCCTCAGTTTCCCCATCTATAAAATGGAGGATCCAGAGAGGTAATATTTGTCAAACACGTAGCACAGAGCCTGGCACACAGTAGGCATTACATAAATGCTGCCTATCTTAACTAATAATGAACAGCACATAGTAGGAGACTTATAACAGCAGAAAAACACAATCCCTAATAAATTAACAAATAAACAGGAAAATTCACACCTCACAAGCCTACATAGTTTATACCACAGGCATAACACCAGTATAGACAAAATAAACATAACAACAATTTTTAAAACCAAAGAATAATATTGACAACGTAAGCAACTTCATGCGTGGGCATCAGTGTTGTCTGGCGTCACGCGTAACCATGTTCCCTGAGACATCATGTTAGTGCAGCTATAAGCAGGGCGGGGGTCAAAGGGAAGGGGGAGTCTTCTTCTACTGTCTGTTAATTTTTCTGCACTTGGGCCCGAGTTGGTAGACCACCCCAGGCAGCCCACTTTCCCAGAAAGAAGTCTACTCAGCATTTTCAAACATGACAGATTATCTCGTATCCTATGGCAGGCAGGTGAGGCAGCAGGGAGGAAGTCCTCCTTCTTGCAATTGTTTGAGTCCTGAGGCCCCTGTCAGGCTCAGGACAAGTTAGTGGGTCCCCGTACACAGTCTTGTCTTCACTGGAAATCTATTGAGCCTACTGAGGACTACCCCTGCATGTGGCAGACAAGCTTTAATTCTCAGACTCTGCTCATCCTGTCTTTTCCCTGCTTGTCAGATGGTCTAACTCCCTTAAGAGTAATAGGGGGGTAGCTGTGAATTGTCTTTGTAGGATTCCCCCTGCTCTGTGCCTTCTCTATAAACAGTCAAGTCTCTCAACTACTTGATACCAATTGGCTTTCCAGTTCCAGTCTGCTAATCTGTGTGTTGCCTGAACAAGATTTCTCAGTAAAAACGTCATCTTGTTAAAGCCCTAACAATGGTCTTGAGGTTCAGATACTAAAGTAAAGACTTACTATTTGGCATGTTTCTAGAAAAACTGGATAGTGGTTGGTGAAAATTAGGTATGTACCAACATCTCACACCATATACTAAGTTAGTCTCCAAATGGATATATGACCTAGACATTAAAGGTGATGTCATAAAACAAATTAGAGGAGGAGGGAAGAAATTATATGTTGGCACTTTGCATAGGGGAAGAGTTCATGGCTAAACAAGGAACAGGGAGAATCACAGAAGAGAAAATGGACAGTTTTCATCTTTTTTGGTCAGTCATTTTCAGTCCTGTCTGACTCTTCCTGACCCCATTTTGGGTCTTCTCGGCAAAGATCCTGGAGGGGTTTGCCATTTCCTTCTTCAGCTCATTTTACAGATGAGGAAACTGAGGCAAACAGGGTTAAATGACTTGTCCAGGGTCTCACAGCTAATAATTGGGGCTAAATTTGAACTCAGGAAGAAGTCTTCCTGATTCTGAGTGTGGCATTCTATCCACTGTACCACCTACTGCCCTAATTTTCATTACATATAACTAAACAGTTTTTGCAAAAACAAAACTGATGCAGATAAAATTGGAAGGAAAATAATTGGGAAAAATATCTTTGTAGCAAGTTTCTCTGACAAAGGTCTTACATCCAAAATATATAAAGAACTGATTCAAATTTAGTATGAATGGGCAATTTTTTTTCTAATTATCTCTTCCTCCTAATGATCCCACACATGTGCTCATGTGCACGCGTGCACGCACACACACACACACACACAAAATGAACTATTAAAAAAAAAAAAACCCTCACAACAGAGATGGGTAGTCCAGCAAAGCAAATTTCTACATTGGCCATGTCCAAAACTTCCTGTCTTATCTTAGATTTTAAGCCCATCCCCCCTCTAGCAGGAGGTGAGTGTGTTTCAAGCTTCAGTCTTTTAAAATCATGGTTGTTCAAAGTTCTCTAGTCTTTCAAAGCTGTTTTTCTCTATAATGTTGCTTTCATTATGAAAACTGTGCTCCTGACTCCGTTGCCTTTATTCTGCATCAGATCAGAGAGAGCTTCTCTATTTCCCCTGAAACTGCTGGTTTGAAAAATATTCTTATACATACATATATACATATGTACATACACACACACACACACATATATATATATATAATTTCTATTTGTTTAGCCTTTAGGCTCCTTCTTAGCTTTCAGTTTGGGGGCACTACCAAAAAAAAGCTGCCAAATAGGATGTTTTCAAGGAAGAAATCCAAGCTATCAGCAGCGATATGGAAAAATGCTCCAAATCACCAAGAATTGAAAAAAGGCCAACAAAAGCCACCCTGAGGTTCCATCATCAGATTGACAAGAATGATGAAAAGTAAAATGGTTATTGTTGGAGGGGCCACAGAGAAGCCAAGTGGCTATTGGAGCTGTGAGTTGTCTCTAATACATTCATATTAAACATTTTCATATTAGTCATGATGTAAAGTGTCTGCCTCTTTTGTCTTTGTCTCTCTATCTGTCTGTCTCTTTTTTCTCTGTTTCTGTCTCTTTTTCTGTCTGTCTCCTCTCTTTCTGTGTTTTGGTCTCTGTCTCTCTCCCCGTCTATCTGTCTCTGTCTCTATCTCTCCTTCTCTCTGTCAGTCTGTCTCTGTCTCTCCCTCCCCTCCCTTCCCCTCCCCTCCCCTTCTCTCTCTTCTTTTTTCTCTCTTCCTGGCAGCCTCTGGGGGTAAAGCGCCTGTTCACCCCTGGCATGTGCTCCTTGCACTCAGATAACCCTTTAAGGGCCTGAGAATCTGGCTTGGGGTGAGACTGTTTTGCCCTTTTCAGTTCTAGGCACAGGTGCTGGAGTCCTCAGACCTTGGAGCTCCAGCAATTCCAAGTCTAATGTTGCTGCCAGCTCGGCAAGTGGCCAGTCCCCGAGTCCATGGGGGCCTTGGGTTTGAAACTTGGTGGGACAGTGCTGTACAGAAACTGAGTTAAGCTGTAAACTGAATCCCCTTCTCCTTCCCAGAGACTGAGATGGGGAAGGGAGAAATGTGCCCCCCACTAGGTGCTGGGGAATGTTTCCATGTTTGTTCTTGCTCTACCTTTGAAGGAAATAATTCTTTTGTAAAAGCTAATTTGTTAAGTGGGTAAATGGAAGTAGGGTGCAGGGAACTCCCAGAATTGGAGAAACACCATCGGTGGAGGGGAGGCTTGAGGCAAAGGAAGAAAGAGCAGAACCCTGGGGAAAGGGAGAGGAGGAAATAGAACCTGCCAGGCCTGGGAGGGGGAAGGCAACTGAAGAACTTGGATCGATGTGCTGACCAGCCACGATTCCAGAAAACTGATTGGGCAACTCCCTACCCATCTTTGTGTTTGGTTGTGTTGGTTTTTAGAATTTCCTTTCTTCTGCACTTAATAGCACTCTATTTTTCTAATTACATGTGAAAATAGTCTCCAACACTGATTTCTGTAAGATTTGGAGTTCCAATTTTTCTCCCTCCCCCCTTCCTGAGACAGCAATCTGATATGAGCTCTACATGAACAATCACATTAAACGTATTTCCACATCAGTCATGTTGTGAAAGAAGGGAAAAGCCACAAGGAAGAAAAAACAAAAAAGCCGTGAAAATGGTCTGCTTCGATCTGCATTCAGACTCCGTTGTTCTTTCTCTCAATGTGGACAGCATTTTCCATCATGGGTCTTTTGGAGTTGTCTTAGGTCCTTGCCTTGCTGAGAAGAGCTGAGACTATCATAGCACAGTGCAGCTGTTACTGTGTACAGGGTTCTCCTGGCTCTGCTCACTTCACTCAGCATCAGTTCATCTAAGTCTTTCCAAGTTTTTCTGAAGTCTTCCTGTTCATCAATTCTTATAGCACAAGTGTTCCATTATATTCATAGATCACAGCTTGTTCAGCCATTCCCCAGTTGATGGGCATCCCCTCAACTTCCAGTTCTTTGCCTCCACAAAAAGAGCTGCTATAAATATTTTTGAACATGTGGGTCCTTTCCCCTCTTTTATGATGTCTTTGGGATACAGACCTACTAGTGGCTACCTGTCTTTTGAAAGAGAGATGAGGGAACCAAGATGTAGAATCAGACACAGCCAGTGAATATAGGAATTTGTTTCACTTGATCATGCATATTTGTTTCAAGGGCATTGTTTTTCTTCTCTTTTATCAGTGAAAATGGGGATGGGAAAAAGAGAGGGGATAGGGTTAGGGAAAGAAGGAAGGGAGGGAGAAAGGAAAGAAGGGAAGAAGAGAGGGGAGAGAGGAGGAAGGAAGGGAGGAAGAAAAGGAGTTAGGGAAGGAAGGAGGAAAGAAGGAAGGGGAGAGAAAGGAAGGAAGGGAGAAAGGAAGGGAGAAGGAAGGAAGAAAGGAGAACAGTTATCAAAGCATTTTTAAATCTATAGAACAAGGAAGATCAGAAAGAGTCACGAAAGTTCCAAGTCAAATTTATTGTTAAAAGAAAAGCAAGTTGTACAGGACAACCCTCTTCTGTTCTCCTTGGCGTTTTGAAATGCCTCTTTTGTGTTTGTTAAGCACAGAAAACGAACAAAGAAATGAATGAATGAATAAGTGAGTGAATGAACATGTAAGACTATGGCCTTGAGCCTCCCCTGCTCTGTGTCTGTGTCAGTCTCCTGAGCTGACTCCTGGCTGGTGGGCAAGCTCTTTTCTGACTTCCTGCATTTGTGAGCACACTCCCCACCTCCCAAGACTCCAAAGTCACCACAGGGCATGATTCTCACCCAAACACAACCTGTGGTGTCATCCTAGCAAAGGGGGATCTGTACACTAGAAATGCATCACATCCACTCCAATGAAATTTGTGTTTCAATGTCCTTTACAAGGTCATTAATGTACAATTAAAAAGACTTGGCAAAAAAAAAAATTTGTTGTTACGGGCAGCTAGGCGGCGCAGTGAGTAAAGCGCCAGCCCCGGAGTCAGGAGGACCCTGACTGAATGGTTCTGGTCGCAGACACTTAACACCCACACAAAAAACCTAGCCGTGTAACCTTGGGCAAGTTATTTAACCCCAACTGCCCTCCAAAAGGCAAAAAAAAAAAAAAAGATTTGGGCTTTGGATCTCCTTGGGGATGGGAAGTCTTGATTCCTGTATGGAGGAGCCTGAGGCCATGTCCATGACTCCTCCTCCCCTGACCCCACTCTGTAGAGAGACAGCCATACCCTGGACCTTGCCATCCCCCACAAATGCACCACTTCCAGGTGGATGAACTCTGAAATGTCCTTTCCACACCCCAATTCAGTTTAATTCCACTTCCCTGTCTGCCTTGCTGGCTGGGACCTCCAATCCCCCTTTCCCAGACCATTCCCTCCTGGGCTGGTCAAAGTCTCCTCCCATCACCATATTGGTCCCTTAGGAAGCTCTTCATCATCCTCCTCTCTTGAGTCCTGTCACTGACTTTGCCTGGCCAAGCCTCAGTTTTGGATCTTTCCCACCATCTGCTTGCTATCTTCTTTCCTACTCTTGTGCTGCTGATGTTACTGGAGAGGATTAGGAAGCCGTGCTACCTGAATCCTTGACAAACTTATGTTATATGACCTCCCCTGGGCCCTCACCACAGCAAGGCAATCCTTTTACACCTCTCTAATTGACTCCCTTTCCCACGCACCAAAGCAGCCATCTTTCCAAACCTTTTAACCCTCCCCAAACCTCTCATGGCTCTGTCCCCCAGCCCCACCTCACCCCCAGTGAGACCGACCCTTGTCCATATTTCACTGAAAAAATGGAGACCATTCCCTAGGAGCTCCCTCTTCTCCCCTCCTCCTCTTCATCTCACAGCTCTCAGAAGCCTTCAGTCACTAACTCCTCCTTCATCTCCCTCTCCCATAATGAGGGCTCTTCTCCTCACCAAAGCCAACCCTTCTACATTCCAAATCCTTGCTCCCCGAGCTTCCCTACACTTTCATTTATCTTCAAGATCTCCTGTCTACTCACTGCCTCCCTATACCTACAAATATACTCATGTCTCTCCCATCCTCAAAATCTCCTCCCTTGATCCATCCATCCCTAGATATCATCCCAGCTCTCTCCTCCCTTTGTGGCTAGACCACTTGAAAAGGCTGTCCACAATAGATGCCCCTACTCCCTTTCTCTTTTGAACTTTCTACAATCTGGCTTTTGATATCATCATTCAACTCAGACTGCTCCCTCCAAAGTTACACCTTGGTGGCCAAATCTCATGGCCTTTTCTCGATCCTCAATTCTCCTCTGAGCTCTGCAGCCTTGGGCGCTGGCGCTGGAGCACTCTCTCCTCCTTCATATTCTCTTCTAACTTTTCCAGATACCTCTCTGTCTCTCCTCTCCCTCCCTCCCTCCTTTTCTCTCTCTCTGTCTTTCTTTGTTTCTCTGTCTGTCTCCTCTCTCTGTCTCTCTTCATCTGTCTCTGTCTGTCTCTCATCTCTGTCTGTCTTTATCTCTGTCCCTCTGTCTCTGTGTCTCTCTCACCCCCCCCCCCCCAATCTGGTTCTCCTCCTGACTCTCTAAGCACTCCTCCTCTGTCTCCTTTGCTGGATCAGGTCATATCTACTAGCCAACTGTGGGCATGTCCAGGGCTCTGTCCCTGGGCCCCCTTCTCATCAGTCCCCCCATATTCCATCTCTCTAGGCTGATGATTCTCAAATACACATATTCACACTGACCTCCCTGCTCACCTCTAATTGCTTAGTGGACACGTAGGACTAGGTGTCCTATAGATATTGGAAAAGTCAACGTGGCCGAAGCTGACTCATCTTTGCCCCCAAGCCCTCCCCTCTTCCGACCTCCCCATTCCCTTCCAGGGCACCCCAACCCTCCCGGTCTCCTCGGCTTCCAGTCTAGGTCCCTTCTCTTCAGCCCCTCCCTCTGGCTCCCCCCCATATCCAATCTGGTGCCGCTTGAATGTGCCCCCTTATCTCTGATGCTGCCACAGCTCTGGGGATGCCCTCATCACTTCGTGTCTGCATCATTGTAATGGCCCACTGGTGGCTCAACCTGCTTCCTGTCTCTCCCCGTCCCTCCTCCTGCTGCTCAAATGCCAAAGTGATTTTCCTAAAATTCAAGTTCTATCATGTGACCCTCCACTCAGTAAACTCCAGAAGATTCCTATGGCCTCCAGGATCCAATACAAAATTCTGGGTTTGGCATTCAAAGCCCTTCGTGCACTGGCGCGATCGTGCCTTACCAGTCTTCTCATGCTTCACTCCCTGCCTGGTCCCCTTGGATTCAATGACATCGGCCTCCTGACTCGTCATTGCACAAGACCCTCCATCTCTGGGCATTTTCCCTGCCAGTACCCCCTGCCTGGCACTCGCTCCCCCTTCATCTCTGCCTCCTGAATTAAATTCCCAGTTAAAATCCCACTTTCTATGAGAAGCTTTCCCTGATCTCCCTTAATTCTAGTCATTCCAATGAGTGCCTTCCCTCTGAGATTATCTCCAGTTTATCCTGTATAAGGAGTGTTTGAACATAATCATTGCTAGTTTCTTCCTCCTTTAAACTGTGAGCTTCTTGAGAGTAGGGATTGTGGCACAGTAGGACATGGTACCTGGCACACAGTAGGACATGGTGCTCAGCACACAGTAGGACAGGACCCCAACCCCAGCCTGCACCAAGCTCACTGACCTTCCAAGCCATAGGCCATTGGAGGGCTTGCCCCTCCCAACTCAGCTCCACTCTCCTGCTCCCTCCCACCTTCTCAGACCAGGCTTTCCTCCTCTGGCTGCCCCCACTGACCCGACCTTGCATCTCCCTAGATGGGCAGCTCTGGTGTGCTTTCACACTGAGCTCTGCTGCTTCCTCATAAGGGACGGAGCTCACATTTGCCCCCTGGGCTATTCCTGGCTGGGCGTTAGCTCACCCACCCCTATCCACATACACACCCCAACCCCCAACTCTGATTCCTTGGTATTTTTAATCTTTGCTGGCCTCAGCCTCTTCTTGAGGCAGGGAGCCTCCCCTGGCATCTCTGCGGCTCTCACTTAGGGAACTGCTGCAGTCCCCCTCCCTCTTCTTGGTCACCCCCAAGAATCCTGGAATCCTCTTTCCCCACCACCTCATGCCTTGATATCAGAGGGGGCTCCAGGACTCATAGGCCCATGTGGACCAGGCTGAGGAGAGGCAGGGAGACTGGAGCCCCACCCAGAGGGAGCCCCCCAGTCCCTACTGGGGTACCTCTTTACCTCCCCCATTGTCCTATCCACCCAAAATAGGACTCAAATTCTAGATTCCCAAATCTAGGGTTGGAAGGCACCTCTAAGGCTGTCTAGTCCTATCCTAGAGAAGGGAAATGACCTGCCCAAGGCCATTCAGGTTAGAAGTGTTCAGGGTTGGAACCCAGGACCTCAAACTCCCAAGTTCTTTTGGTTAAGGTCTCCTGCTAGGGAGGCAGACAGCAGTGACAACAGTGCTTGCCCTCAGAGAGCTTACATTTTCTTCAGGGAGCACAAAGGGCATAGGGAAAGAGTAGATGGAGGGACAGTCTTGGGCACAATAACCTGGGAGCAGATCTTGCTTCTGAAATGTACAGTGTGACTCTGGCCAAATCCTTTCCCTTCTCAGAGCCCCAGATTTCAGATGTAAATTACAGATGAGTTGTCCATCTTTATCAGGGGATGTAGTTTTCATACTGGGAAGTCCCTGGAGATGAAAATCCCAGGTCTAGACAAAACAAAAAAAAAGTAATTTCAAGAGGGAGAGACTGCTGACGATGGGGAGGCATGGAGAAAGGCTAGGTGTTCAAGGTAGCACTTCTAGACCTAATCAATGAATCTGTGATCCTTTGACAGAAAGAAGCTAAAGGAATTCAGTTCAACCTGCATTTATTAACCACCTACTACATGTAATAACTGTCTAATGGCAAAGTTGCAGGCAGGCACTGGATTGTGGGGTGGGAAGGAAAAGACTGTGTATTTTTTTGGAAGGAGCAGGGCCTTCTTGGCACCTGCAGATGTTAGCAGTGACTGTCTTCTCATCTTACATGGAGGCCCTGCTGAAGGGGGAGGGGGACTGAGGGGAAGAAGGACTTGTATCTCTTGGGGTCAGTTGAGTACAGGGGAGCTTCTCTGGGCTTTGGTCTTCCCAGTCACCCCAGTCTGCTCCCAGCAGCCTCAGCCCTTGTCTTCCTCACCCAGAATTCTGCTGGGCCAACCATGCTCCCCTCTGCCCCTTCTCTCTTTTTTAATGTCCCCTCCCTCTGACCTCTTGGCCCCTCTGTCTCCCAGAGGAGGAAAGCTCCAAGAATAGCCCCCTAAAAACTTGTCAGGGGGCACAGAATGTACATATCAAGGAAAGAAGGCTAGTCCCACCAGGAGTCATTGTCATGATAAGCCCCCTCCCATACCAGCACCCTGCTTACCCATACATGGACAGCAGGAACAACCCAGGAGGGAAGGGTGCCCAGAGCCAAAGGGCTGAGACTGGGATAGCCACCCTAACAGCCCTGCCTTGCCCATGAAAGGTCCCTGCTGGACAGCTGCTCTGGACCTTGTCCAAATATGGAGCCCTTGAGACTGCCACCTCAAGGGAGGGGTGAGGGGATCCAATGCAGTGCCACCAACACCATCCCTCCCCCCCCCACACACACACACTCAGGTATAAATACCCCAGGGCAGCACCGACCTAGACCACCTGCCAGTTTTCTTCTCCCAGAACTTCTGAGCCTGCAGGAGCTGGTAAGAACCTAGGAATGCCTGGCCTTCCACTGACTTCTCTTTTGGTGGAGTAGGAGGTGGGGACCCAGCTGTTTGACCTGGGGCATGGAAGATCTCATAACTAGACTGAACCCAGGGGGGCTAGAGCATTCCAGCAGCCCTAAGATTCTCTCAGAAGGGGTGCACAGATGTCCGTAGGCAAAGGAGAGAGGGAGGGGGAGAGAGAGAAGAGAGGGAGGAAGAGGGAAGAGAAAGTGACAGAGAGGGAGGAAAGGAAGGGAGGGAATGAGAGAAGGAGGGAGGAGGGAGGGAGAGAGAGACAGAGAGACAGAGAGAGAGAGAGAGAGAGAGAGAGAGAGAGAGAGAGAGAGAGAGAGAAGAAGAAGAAGGAGGAGGAGGAGGAGGAGAGAGAGGAAAGAGAGAAGGGAGGGAGAGAGGAGAGAGAAGATTTCCCAGCTGGGCCCCGGAGGCAGCCCTGTTTAGGACCAGTCCTAAGAGCTGATGGAGTGGGGTGGTCTTGGGGGAATTCAGTCAATAAGCATTCCTGGCACTTACTATAAGCCTGGCACTAGGTATACAATGAAATGCAAAAAAAATTTTTTAAAAAGAAAGGCTCCTCCCCCCGCGGAGCCCCCTTTCTAAGGGGAAGTTTTGGATTTCCCCAAGCGGACTGATCAGGATGGGGGCGAAGGGCGGCGCGCTGCCTACAGCTTGCAGGGAATGGGAGAGGAGCTCAGGCCAGCTGCCCCTCCTCTTCTCTCCCTCAAACCCTTCCATGGTCCTAGACAGGGAAAGAGAATGCGGGAAATGCAAAGGATTTCGTTTGGGTCTGAGGCCCCGAGTTCACACCCTGAGCTGCCCCTCCTCCCAGAATTACTACGGGCCAGCCCCTTCGATCTCTCTAGACCTCAATTTTCATCCTCCATAAAACGAGCCCTAACCAGCCTCCGGATTTGGGTGAACGCTCCAAAGCCCTGATGGTTAAATGATGGGATCCCGAGGATTTGGGGCTAGGGACAGAGGGATCCGTTTGCTCTCCAGGAAAGCTTTTTTTTTTTTTTTTAAGGATTGGTTTTCTGGGTAAAGAAAAAAAAAACTCAGTCCCCCCCTCCCCCCCCCCCCCCGCTTAGCCGGGGAGGAGGGGGGCACACACCACAGTCCTCCCCCTTCACTTAGCCCCTTCTCTCCCAGCCACAACCGCTGCCACCATGTGCGATGAGGACGAGGTCACCGCGCTGGTCTGTGACAACGGCTCTGGCCTGGTGAAGGCCGGCTTCGCCGGGGACGATGCTCCCCGAGCCGTGTTCCCCTCCATCGTGGGCCGGCCCCGACACCAGGTACGGAGCTCGGAGGGAGGGAAGGAGAGAGACCCAGAGAAAGAGAGAGACAGAGAGAGTCAGAGAGACAAAAGAGACAGACATTGAAAGAAACGAGGAGAGAGAGACTGAGGGAGGGGGAGAAAGAGATGTGAGACAGAGGCAGAGAGCCTAGCACTGGGCTCCCACCCGGAGCTGCCTCTTCCCCCTCCCCC
>NW_027187322.1:1141980-1184375 GCF_028583685.1 Petaurus breviceps papuanus | reverse complement strand
CTCCCCTCTCCCCCTCCCTCTTCTTTCCCCCTCCTCTCTCCTCCCCCCTCCCTCCTTTCCCCCTCCCCTTCCCTCCTCCTTCCCTCTCCTCCCCTCTCCCCCTCCCTCTTCTTTCCCCCTCCTCTCTCCTCCCCCTTCCCTCCCCCTCCTCCTTCCCCCTCCTCCCCCCTCCCTCCCTCTCTCCCTTCTCCTCTTCCTCCTGACTGGGCAGCGCCGGGGGAAGAGCTTTGTCCCTGAATCCTCCTCGTCCGGTCCCTGCTCCCGCTTCTTACTCTAACGAGACGGGGCTGCGGGAGGGGAGTTGGAAGCCTTAGGGACCCTGCATGGGTGCAGACCAGCTGTGTGACCTTGAACAAGTCATTGCCCCCCTTTGGGTCTCGGTTTCCTCGCCTGCAAAATGAGGGCGTTGGGCCAAAGGTTCCAGCTCTGAAAGGCAGTTAAGGGGAGGATGGATCGGCCGCGTTCCGCTCGGTCCCTGGAGGAGGGACCAGAAGCCTGGCCTTGGGGTAGAGGCGGGTGGGGCTGGAGGGAAAGCCCTTCCCAACCCTGAGAGGCGTTTGAGGGGACAATAGGCTGCGGGGGAGGGATGTGAGCAGAGGCGGGGATGGAGCAGGATTCTTGGTCAGGCCCGGGTTAAACCGACTGGCCCGGGGGCCCCCCTTCCACCCTGAGATGGGCTGAAGATGTGGCCTCCTTATCTGAGCCTCAGTTTCCTCGTTTGTAAAAGGGGGATAATCTGGGCACTCCTGACCTTACAGGGTCTGGGGGAACAAAGCACCTTTTAAAACTTAAAAAGCGGCGTTCTGGTTTGTGCCTCCTCCCGCCTTTTACACCCCTCCCCACCTAACCCTTGAGAGGACCAAGGGGGTGCTTGTCGGCTCCCCAAAGCCTGAGCCGGGGCGGGGCAGGGGCCTAGCGCTACCTTCCTCCTCCCCGGGTCTCGCTGTCTGGACGCCCTCCGACGCTTGGCCCTGTTTCCGGTCTGCAGGGCGTCATGGTAGGCATGGGCCAGAAGGATGCCTATGTGGGGGACGAGGCTCAGAGCAAGAGGGGCATCCTGACTCTCAAGTACCCCATTGAGCATGGCATCATCACCAACTGGGACGACATGGAAAAGATCTGGCACCACACCTTCTACAATGAGCTGCGGGTGGCGCCTGAGGAGCACCCAACGCTGCTCACTGAGGCCCCCCTCAACCCCAAAGCCAACCGCGAGAAGATGACCCAGATTATGTTTGAGACCTTCAACGTGCCGGCCATGTACGTGGCCATCCAGGCTGTGCTCTCCCTCTATGCCTCCGGCCGTACCACTGGTGAGTTCGGACCCGGGGACACCCCACTGCCATCGATCCTCCGGGCCCCAGGAATCTTCCTCAACCCTCCCAACTCTACTCCCCAAGCCCCACCCCCAGCCCCTCCTCACTAGACCCCACCCAGCCCCTCCCCAATAGACTCCACCCGACCCCTCCTCAATAGTCCCCATCCCCAGGACCCTTTCGAATCTCCACCCCCAAGACTTTCTCAATGGTTTCCCCCACTCCCTCATCAATGGTTTCCTTCCCCAGGATCCCCTTCTTAGACCCCTTCTTCTCCTCCTTAGTTCCCTCTTCCTTCAAACGCCAGCCATACAGCCTTCTAAGAATCATGCTGCCCTGTTGTCAAAGCTTTGGATGCTCATCTACCCCCCAGACACCCGCAGGCCCCTCAGTTCCCCTAAAGTTCCCCTCTCCCCATTCTTTTCTGCTAGCACCAGAGACAGCACTCCCTCTCTTTCTGGCTCCTCTGAGCGCCTGATCCCCTTTCCCCCTCCCCTCTGCTCTCTCTTCACTCCCCCTCTACCCTGGGTCTGGACCAGGTCAGGTTCGCCCTCTGGGGAGGTGGGCCTGGGGACTCAGGGCTGAGTGTAAGTATGTGTGGAGGGGAGACTCTAACAATCCATGTGCATTGCTCCCTACAGGAATAGTACTGGACTCTGGAGACGGTGTGACCCACAATGTACCCATTTATGAGGGCTACGCTCTGCCCCATGCCATCATGCGCTTGGACCTGGCAGGCCGAGACCTTACTGACTACCTAATGAAGATCCTCACAGAGCGGGGTTACTCCTTCGTCACCACGGGTGAGACCTCTGTGGGCCCCTCAGCTTCCACTCAACCACTAGCTGTGGCACCAAGCCCCTGCCCCTGCTTGCAAAGACTGAGATCCTACCCACGGCACATCCCTCACCATGTATTAATCCCATCTGGAGTGGTGCCCAAAGCCTTGACTTGACCCTCTCCAGCCACAAGGCTCTCTCTGTCTTATACGGCCCCATCCCCATTTTGGATGGCTCAGATCGTGGAGAGGACCTTCTTGAGACTGACCTAGAATGTGCTTCTGGAAGCTTGACTGAACCATTACAGTGTCAGATCTCGAAAGGAGGTTGGCTTCATCAGTTTTGTTTTCTGGAGCCAAGAAGAACAGGGTAAACTAGAAGGAAGGCTAAGTTGGGAGTCAGAGAACCTGGATTCAAATCCAGCTTCTTCCATTTGCTACCTATATGACCTTGCCTGAGTAACTGCCCCCTTTGGGGCCTCAGTTTTCTCATCTAAAATGAGGGGGTCAGCCTGGATGACCTCGAGAGTCCTTCCACCCCTAAATCCCAGACAAATCCTCTGATACTTGAAGACACCAATCATGGTACTGCAGGTCAAATCGCCCTCATTTTACACCAGAGGAAACTCAGGCCCAGAGAACTGTAGCTTCTAAATAGCAGGACCAGGATGTAAGCCTTGGTTCTCTGAGCCCGTAGCAAATGATCTCCAAAGCCTTCTCCATCACTTGGCTGTGCCGTGCAGACATGATCATGGTAACAATAATTATTCAGAATAACAAGCTGGCCTTTAGAAAATGCTTTTGATCAGATAGTCTGGGCAGGCCAGAAGATAACCAGCTTATCACTTGCTAGGCTCTAGACATTGTTCCTGGAAGGCAGGCCCACATGGGATTCTATTTTCTTTGCTTTTACTGTAACCGATCGTATGTCTGCTGCCCAGTAATGAGATTCTCCACCAACACTAGGCTTGCTTCTCATTACCTCCCCTTCAGCCGTACCTTCCCCACCCATCATGGAATTCTGGAAGGGATCTTAATAATCATTCCATTTATGGCTGAAGGAGGCAGACACCCAGAGGCATTGAATGTCAGAGAGGAAGTGTGACATAATGGAGAGAATGGTGAATTTGGAGGCAGGAGACCCAAGGTCAAAATACCCTTTCTGATAATTGAGCGATACACAAGCATTTTATTCAGTGATGACTAGGTGCTCAGTGTTGGGGATGTGCACTGCCTGCCCTCCAGAAGCCTCCATTCCACCCAGGGAGATGGCCAGTCCAACACTGTCCATGTCACACTCAGTCTCTGAGTCTGAAAGATGGGGAGGAAAGTCCCTGTAGGACCTGCCTTGCAGAGTTGTGGATTCACATGAGATCTAGTTGCTAGGTCAGCTACATTTACCCGATGGAGCAGGGGTTAACCAAAGCCAGGGCAGAGAGGCACAGACCCAGAGCTGGACAGATGAGGAAACTGAGGCCCAGGGAGGGAAAGGGATTTGTCCAAGATCGCACAGTGAGCCCCAGGGTTGGTACTTAAACCCAGGTCCTTAGCCAGCAGATTCCCCATTCTTTCCTCTTCCTCTCTAGGGGCAAAGAGGAGTTGAGCCTCATGGACCTTGGTATGAACCGGGGGCCCTGTCTCTCCCATCTCTCACCTGTCTGTCCTCTCCATCCCCACCCAGCTGAGCGAGAGATCGTCAGAGACATCAAGGAGAAGCTGGGCTATGTGGCCCTGGACTTCGAGAATGAGATGGCCACAGCGGCCTCATCGTCATCTCTGGAGAAGAGCTATGAGCTGCCAGATGGGCAGGTCATCACCATTGGCAATGAGCGCTTCCGCTGCCCTGAGACTCTTTTCCAGCCCTCCTTCATAGGTGAGCTCTCTAGCTGGGGGAGGGCAGCCTTGGACTTAGTTCGGCCAGTTTGGGCACACTCACAGGAGTCTCTCCATTGCCCATTGCTGCCTACCTCCCCCCAGCCACAACCTGTGGAACAACCGCTCATGTTTCCGTGGTGCTGGAAACATTAAATCCTGAGATGCAGGTAGAGCAGATACTCCATGCCATTTTAGCGATGAGGTGATTTACCCCAGCCGAGGTAAGTGCCAGAACCAGGATGGAAACCCAGAGAGCCAACCGAGCCTGGGGCTCCTTCTACCGAGACAGGGCTGGGAAGTGGAAGGAATGCTGAGGCCCAGGTCACAGAATGTGGGTTGGGATCTTGGATCTTTCTGACCTCCCATCTGCCCTTTTACTTCTCTGGGCCTCAGACTCTGCTCAATGAGAGTCCTCCATCAAACCAGCCAGCATGTAGCATGTGATCTCTGTCTCCTGTTCCTCACTCCCTCCTCCTTCTTGGGGCCCTTTGGAAGGGAACCTCTCTTGCAGGGGAGACAGATTTTTGAGGGGGGCATTGGTAGACCTGTGTTCCAATTCCACTTACAACACTTTTTGGCTGTGTGACAATGGGCACATCTCTTAACCTCTCTGAGCTTGCTTCCTGGGGTGTAAAATGAAACACTTCCTGTAATGCCGACACCGCAGGCTCGAGATGCCAGCTGTGAAGCGCTTAGCCAACCTTCAATGGACCCCAGGGGTGTTAGTTATTCCTCAGAAGTACCAGGTCTGGGCTGGTGCTTTGATAGGCACCATCCCCTAGAAAATCCTCAAAGAGAAATTGGGCCGAGTTCTCCTGGGAAGTGGGAGGGAGCAGGAGAAGGCAATGCAGTTCCCAAAGCCGAGCCTCGAGCTGACCTCCCCTCCCCCTCGCCCCCAGGTATGGAGTCTGCTGGGATCCATGAGACCACCTACAACTCCATCATGAAGTGTGACATCGACATTCGCAAAGACCTTTATGCCAACAACGTCTTGTCTGGTGGCACCACCATGTACCCTGGCATCGCTGACCGGATGCAGAAGGAAATCACCGCCTTAGCCCCAAGCACCATGAAGATCAAGGTAGGGGGAGGTGGGGGCAGGGGACGGAGCAGAGCTGAAGACTCTTGGGCGTGTGGGGGAAGGGGGGCAGCAGCTGACAGTGCCCCCCCCAGTCTGGGACAGAAGCTGCCCCTCTGTGGCAGCTGAGGATGAAGCTGTGGTTCCCAACAGTTCTTCAGAACAGATCGGATTCCTTGGCAAACTAGCCAGCCACAGCATAAACCCAGAAGGACCCCTCCTGGGGTGGCCCCTTTCCCAGAGCCCAGGATGTGATGCTGGCATGCTTCTGGTCCTCCCAGACAGCCATCTCACTGACGCTATGCTCCCAGCAGCTGGGGCACCAAGCACTAGTGGTTATTTTTAAGGTGGAAAAGATCTTAGAGATCCCCTATTTCAGCTTCCTTAGGTTACAGAGGGGAAACTGAGGTCTAGGGAAGTGAAGAGACTTGTCCAAAGCCATACTGTGACTTAGTGGTAGAACTGGCTGCAGATCCCAGGTTTGATCGCCAGCCAAGGGTTCTTTCCATCATATCCCACCATCTTCCTCAATTCAATGACTAAAAACCTGATTCCCAACAGAAAAGTGACCAAGAGACCTTAACAGAGGGCAAGGTCTTCAAGGCCACAGACTCCAGGGCAGGAAAGGCCCTTTGAGCCTATTGAGATAGGGGCCTGGCCTGTGTTTCCCTGGGCCAAGGGAACTCCCAGGGAGGAAACTCGACCAGTGTAGTTGGCACCTCGAGCTGCCTAGAGCCTTGAGGCTCCTGTGTTCAGGACCACTCAGCCAGCATGTGTCCAAGAAGGGATCTGACCCTGGGTCAACCTGGCTTCCAGGCCAGTGATGTGGTGCCTCTCACTGAACAACTGTTACTGAAGCCTGGATGTGGGAGGTGCCCAAGGGCACCAAAGGTGGCAAATGGTGAGCCCTCTGACCCTTCCCAGTCTTCTACAATGCTTTTTTTTTTTTGAAGGGGAGAAGGCAGGGGAATTGGGGTTGTGACTTGCCCAAGGTCATGTGGCTAGTAAGTGTTAATTGTCTGAGGCCGATGTGAACTTGGGTCCTCCTGACTCTGGGGCCGGTGTTCTATTCACTGCACTATCTAGCTGCCCTCCACATTGCTTTTTGTCAGTGAGGCAATGTCCCCCAAGCAATCACGTCCAGGTTGTGTCCTAAGGGTGGCCCACCCAAGGAAGGCCTTTGCTGAACACGCACCCTCTCTTACCTTCCCTCAGATCATTGCTCCCCCTGAGCGCAAATACTCCGTCTGGATTGGGGGATCCATCCTGGCCTCCCTGTCCACCTTCCAGCAGATGTGGATCACCAAGCAGGAGTATGATGAGGCCGGGCCCTCCATCGTGCACAGGAAGTGCTTCTGAGTTCTCTGCCTCACAGCCTCGCCTCACTGGGCACCTCGGCCGTTTCGTGTGCCATTGCTTCTTTCCAGCCTTACCAAAGCACACACCTGTCATCTGGCCAAGGAGCAGCACCCACTGCTCTGGTGAAGGGAGGCTCATTCCTCTTCCTCCTTGGCAGCTGCCATCACCAGTGGCCTCCCCTTGTACACCTGTCTGCACTGTGACTGGCATGGGCAGGAGGGAAGGCAAGGGATCTTTCTGGGAGAGGGAAACATGCTATTTTCAATATCACAATAAAGTGTTGGAAAGGAAGGCAGTGTCCATGATCCAGTTAGCATCTGTATACTGCATGTCATGTGTGGATGGGCTGAGGGAAGATCCATCCAGGAGCTCAGGCCTTCTTCACCTTGTCCAGGAGGCCTCCCCAAAACCACACACTTGGGCTTGGGTGCCCCCATCACTGCTTGCTCATATCTAGGGGATGGGAGAGGAGGGAGCAGAGAGAGACCTTTGGGGTTGCTAAGCTTCTGCCCAAGGAACAGGAGTATAGGATTATGTAATAGATGGTGGCAAACATGTCAAGATCTCAACTTCATGCCTTCAAATGAAGACCGTTGATTTACACATCTTCATTCATTTATACGAGGATCGAGCTGGGAGGACCCAAGCCTGTGAGTTCTAGAGTTAGTGCATCGAGAATAACACAATGTCAGAGATGGAAGGTGCCTTAGAGAATATCTAGGCCAACCCTCTTTTTACAGATAAGGAAACTGAGGCCCAAAGACAGGAACTACCAAAGGTCAGATAGTAACCAAGTGGCAAAACCAGGAAAAACTTGGGTCCTTCTGAATGCCAGTCTGATAACCTTCCCATCATCTGGGCATCCTGGGGGACAAAGGGCACGGAATATGGAATGTCAACTCTAGGTCCTTGGAACCATCAGAGAGAAGAATTTGAGAAACATGGGAAGACTTGGAGGAAGTAAGGCTAAGCAGAGACAGCATGATGAGAGGCTGTCTAGTCCTCATGCTCATTGAAAAGTTTGGACCAGGTGGCCTTGGGTTCTCCATTTGTGACCCGAAGACCACAGTAATTCAAAAGGAAACAACCCAGAAAGACCCCTGAACTTGGATTTGTTGTAGTTAGGGATCATAAAACCCTCCTCCCTTTTGCGGTGAGGGGGGGGTTAGAGAGAGAGAGAACCACAGAGAGTGGCACACATGGCCCTGAGGCTGCTGGGGCACGGGATTTGCTGAGCTTTTTGCTGGTACAACAGAGAGCTCTGTTTGGAGGCCACAGAGAGCACAGATTGTCAGAACTGGGAAAGTCCTTAGAAAAGGGAATACGAGAGCAGAGAGGGCTGTACAACAGAGAATGGCAGAGCTGGGAGGAGCCTTCGAATAGGAAAGGTCACAGGAATCAATCACAATATTAATTACTCTTTGATAAACCCAAAGATTCTGGGATAAGAACTCACTATTGGACAAAAGCTGCTGGGAAAACAGTATGGCAGAAACTAGGCATAGACAACATCTTACACCATATACCACGATAGGGTCAAAATGGGCGCATGGTTTAGACATAAAGGGTGATACTATAAGCAAACTAGGAGAGCAAGGAATAGTTTATCTGTCAGATTTATAGGGAATGGAAGAATTTATGACCACACAAGAGGTAGAGAGCATTATGAAACACAGAATGGATAATTTTGATTACATTAAATTTAAAAGTTTTTGCACAAAGCCAGCGCAACCAAGATGAAAAGGGAAGCAGAAGGCTGGGAAACAATTTTTATAGCCAGTGTCTCTGATAAAGGCCTCATTTCTCAAATATAGAGAACTGAGTCAAATTTATGAGAATACAAGTCATTCCCCAATTTTTAAATGGTCAAAGGATATGGAAAGGCAGTCTTCAAATGAAGAAATCAAAGCTATTTATAGTCACATGAAAAAATGCTCTAAATCCCTATTTAGTAGAGAAATGTAAATTAAAACAACTCTGAGGTATCACCTCACACTTGTCAGATTGTCTAATATGACAAAACAGGAAAATAATAAATGTTGGAGAAGATGTGGGAAAATTGGAATACTAATACATTGTTAGTGGAGTTGTGAACTGATTTAACCATTCTGGAGAGCAATTTGGAATTATGCACAAAGGGCTATAAAACTGTGCATGCCCTTTGATCCAGCAATATCACTACTAGGTCTATATCCTGAAGAGATCATAAAAATGGGAAAAGACCCATATGTACAAAAATATTTATAGTAGCTCTTTTTTGTGGTGGTCAAGAATTGGAAACTGAGGGGATGTCAATCAATTGGGGAATGGCTGAACAAGTTATGGCATATGAATGCATTGGAATACTATTTTTCCATAAGAAATGATGAGGAAGACTTCAGAAAACCTGGAGAGACTTACATGAACTGATGCTGAGTGAGGGGAGCAGAACTAGGAGAACCCTGTACACAGTAACAGCAACACTGTGCCATGACCAACTTTGATAGACCTAGCTCTTCTCAACAATACAATGATCTAAGACAATTTCAAAAGCCTCATGATGGAATATGCTGTCCAAAGAGAGAACTATGTAGTCTGAATCCAGATTGAAGTCTACTATTTTCTTTTTTGTTTGTTTTCTTTCTCGTGGTTTTCCCCTTTTATTCTGATTCTTCTTTCACAACATGCCTAATGTGCAAATATGTTAATGACTGTACATGTATCGCCTATATCAGATTGCATGCCTTGGAGAGGCGGAGCAGGGAGAGAGAAAAATATTGGAACTAAAAATCTCGTAAAAGTGAATGTCAAAAACTATCTTTACATACAATTGGAAAAATAAAATACTATTAAGGGGGGGGGGGGGGGAAGAACAGGGAGTGTCAGAGCTGGAAGGGCTCTTAGAACAGAGAATACAATAAAACCAGATCCTCTGAGGTTATTATTTTGAAATTAGGATTTCAGGCAGAGTAGAAACAGGGCTTTCGCTGGGCTCTGGCTCCTACCACTTCCAATTCATGTAAAAGGTGACTCTGAACAAACTTCGGAGCTCCAGAACCCACAAAATGACACAGAGAAGCTAACCTCCTGCTGAGGATAGCCTGGCAGCCTGGCAGGGAACAGCCAGTGCAGCACTCTGGGAGCTGACCCCAGCCCCACGTGAGCCAGAGGTTTTAGCCCCAGGGTGGGCCTGACCACTGGCTGGAGGGACTTCAGATCACCAGCACCTGTGGTGGTTTCCAGAATTATCAACCCATAGATGCTAAGGACATAGTGAGAGGGTGGAGGTCCTGGGTGTGTTACCAGCTTGCCAGAGTGTGTGAAGGCTTCAGAGATGGCACCTAACTAATAACTCCGGCAGCTGAGAAAACCCCAGCATTTGGTATGAAGCTCCCCTGTCTGGTGGCAGAGTCCTACTGTGGCAAAAAGCCCAAAAGTCAAGTAATTGAGTAGCAACATGAGTAAATGAGGGAAGCAAAGCAAACAGAGGAATCCAACATTAGACTCCTATTTTGGGGACAAAAGGGATCAAAGCATGGAACAGGAGGAAGACAGTGAAGTCAGAACTCCTGCACCAAAAGCTTCCAGGAAAATTCGAGCTGCTTACAGGCCATAGAGGAGCTTAAGAAGGATTTTTTTTGGTGTTCTTTTTTTTTCAAATGCTTTATTAATTTCTGATTTACATCATTGATTTCTGCCATATTTTGGGTTACAAATTTTCTCCCCATTTTCCCCCTACCCACCACCCCAAAATAGCAGTCCCACAGGATATCCCCTCCTCCAATCTGCTCTCTCCCATATTTTCTCCCATACCCATTTCGACTTTTCCAGTGGATCTCTATGCCCCAGTGCCTGTATATCTTATTTCTACTATTATTAAAATAGTATTAATAATAGTATATATATTTGAATATTTGATTTTAAAACTTTGAATTCCAGATTCCTTCCTCCCTTGTCACCCACCCTTACTGGGAAGAAAAGCAGTTCAGTATAGGTTGTACATGTGTGGCTAATGCAAAACAAGAACATAGTAGATATATAGTAAAAGACTGACTATATTTCCCTCCCTCCTATCCCACCTCCCACTTGTTCTATTCTGTACTTTGATTCCATCCCTTTTCTTTTTTTTTAATTTTTAATCTTTTTTTTAATTAATTTGTTTGTTTCCTTTTAATTTACAGGATTCAATTCCTTGTTCACATTTTGTCCCCCTTCCCCCTCCCTCCTCTCCCCGCCATGGCGGCTTATAGTCAAGTATAGGATTTGTAAATACTTTCACATTATACATTAGTCAGGTTATAAGGACAGATTGTACCAGCTGGAATGAAAAATGGTAAAGAGGACATAAAACCAAATAAGCGAAGGAAAAAGATCAGGTATTTTGCTTACACCTGGATATAAACTTAGTTCTTTCTAGTTCTTTCTCTGGATGCACATATTTCTCTCCATCATGAGTCTTTTGGGATTGACTTATATCACTGCATTGCTGAGAAGAGTCCATCTATCAAAGTTGGTCATCACACATACGTTGTGTCTATAATTGTGTACAAATTTCTCCTGGTTATACTCTTCTCACTCAGCATCAGTTCTTTTAAGCCTCTCCAGGTAAATATGAAGACCGCCTGCTCCCCGTTTCTTATAGCACAATAGTATTCCATAACATGCATATACCACAACTTGTTCAGCTATTCCACAATTGATGGGCACCCCCTTAATTTCCAATTCTTTGCTACCACAAAAAGAGCTGCTATAAACATTTTTGTACATATGGGACTTTCTCCCATTTCTATAATCTCCTTGGGATATAACCCTAGGAGTGGTATTACTGGATCAAAGGGTATGAAAGTATTTATAGCCCTTTGGGCATAATTCCAGATTGCTCTCCAGAAAGGCTGGATCAGTTCACAACTCCACCAGCAACGCATTAGTGTTCCAATTTGCCCACATCCTCTCCAGCATTTGTCATTTTCCTGTTTTGTCATCTTAACCAATCTGACTGGTGAGATGTGGTACCTCAGAGTTGTTTTGACTTGCATTTCTCTAATCAATAGTGAATTATTAAGAAGGATTTTGAAAACCAAATAAGAGAAGTGGAGGAAAAGTTGGGAAGAGAAAAGAGAAAGATGCAAGAAAATTATGAAATGAGAGTCAACAACCTGACTGAAGAAAATTATACCTTAAAAAATAGACTAACTCAAATGGCAAAAGAGGCTCAAACAGCCAACGAGGAGAAGAATGCCTTAAAAAGCTGAATTTGCCAGATAGAAAAAGAATCTCAAAAGCTCACTGAAGAGATTCATTCCTTCAGAATTAGATTGGAGCAAATGGAAGCTAGTGACTATATGAGAAATCAAGATACTATTAAACAGATCAAAACAAATGGAAAAAAAATAGAAGGCAATGTGAAATATCTCATTGGGAAAACCACTGACCTGGTAAATAGATCCAGGAGAGATAATTTAAAAATTATCGGACTACATGAAAGCCATGATCCAAAAAAGAACCTAGAAATCATCCTTCAAGAAATTCTCAAGGAAAATTGTCCTGATGTTTTAGAACCAGAGGGCAAAATAGAGGATCCTCTTATCACTTCCTGAAAAAGATCCCAAAAAGCAAACTCCTAGGAATATTACAGCCAGGTTCCAGAATTTCCAGATCAAGGAGAAAATATTATAAGCAGCCAGGAAGAAACAATTTGAATATTGTGGAAACACGATCAGGATAACCCAGGATCTGGCAGCTTCTACACTGAGGGATTGAAGGGCTTGGAATATGATATTTCGGAGGGCAAAGGAGCTGGGATTAAAACCAAGAATCACCTACCCAGCAAAACTGAGTATCATGTTTCAGGGAAAAATATGGTCATTCAGTGGAATAGAGAACTTTCAAGCATTCTTGATGAAAAAAACGGAATTGAACAGAAAATTTGACATTGAGATACAAGAAGCAAGAGAAGCATGAGAAGGTAAACAGGGAAAAGAAATCATAAGGAACTTATCAAAGTTGAACTTTGAACTTGTAAGAATGTAAATATTCCTACAAGGAAAAATAATAATTGTTAACTTATGAAACTTTTCTCAGTATGAGAATAATTGAAGGTAATAGAAATGTGTATATATCTATATAGGAGGGTATGTGGGTGTATGAATACATATGTGAATGTGTGTATAAATGTGTACAGGTATACATAGAGGGCACAGGACCAGTTTAATAGGAAGGGATGATACTTAAAAGGTGAAAGTAAGAGGTGAGAGAGGAATATAATGAGAGGAGATGGGGAGAGACAAATTGAGGTAAACTCTCTCATATAGAAGAGGCAAGGGAATATGGTTACAATGGAGGGGAAGAATAGGAAGGCAAAAGGGAATGGGTCAACCTTATTCTCATTGAGTTTGGCTCAGGGAGGGAATGAAATACACACTAAATAGGGTATCTCACCCTACAGGAGAGTAGGGGAGAAGGGGATGAGAAGGAGGATGATGGAAGGGAGAGCAGGCTGGGGTAGAGGGAAGTTGGAAGCACCCACTTTTGAAAAGGGACAGGATCAAAGCAGAGAATAGAACAAGTGAGAGTTGGGATAGGATGGAGGGAAATATAGTCAGTCTTTTACAATGTATCTACTACGGAAATGTTTTGCATTAACCACACATGTACAACCTATACTGAATTGCTTATCTTCCCAGTAATGGTGGGTGACGAAGGGAATGAATCTGGAATTAAAAATTTTTAAATCAAATTTAAAATACACACACACACTTATCAATATTATTTTACATGTAAATGGGAAATAAGATATACAGGCATTGGGGCATAGAGATCCACCATGCCCTACTGGAAAGTTGGAGGGGGTATGGGAGAAGATATGGGACAGAGAAGATTGGAGTGAGATCGCTATTTTGGGGTGGTGGGTAGGGGAAAAACGGGGAGGAAATTTGTAACTCAAAATCTTGCGGAAATGAATGATGTAAACTAGAAGTTAAAGTATGTGATTAAAAAAAGGAATTAGGATTTCTATTGTGGTGTTTGATTTGCAATTTTGTGCTTTTAGTTGCATGCTCAATTCATTGATCAGCTGTTTCTCTTTTATTGATCTAAGTTTAGAGAGAAAACATTTCCTTTTTTTTTAGGGCAATTGGGGTTAAGTGACTTGCCCAAGGTCACACGGCTAGCTTTGTGTGTGTGTGTGTTAAGTGTCTGAGGCCAAATTTGAACTCAGGTCCTCCTGACTCCAGGGCTGGTGCTCTATTCGCTGCACCACCTAGCCGCCCCAAAAACATTTCCTTTCAATACTGCTTTATCTACATCCAACAAATTTTGGTATATTGTCTCATTGTTGTGAATATCAATTTTTCTATGACTTGTTCTTTAACCCACTCATTCTAGTTTCTAATTTTTAATCTATGCTTCAAAGGCCCCTTATTGAATATAATTTTTATTGCATTATGGTCCAAAAACAGCATTTTAGATATTTCTGCTTTTCTGCATTTCCATATGATATTTTTGCCCATAGTTAATTTTTCTGAAGGTGCCATTTGCAGCTGATAGGTATACTCCTTTCTATTCTTATTTGATATTCTCTATATATCTAAATTTTCTAAAAGTCTATTCCCCTCCTTAACTTCTTTCTTATTTTATGGTTAGATTTATCTAGGTCTTAGAGGGGGTAAATTGGAGTTCCCTATGAGTATATACTTTTTCTCTTGTAATATTTAACTTTTCCTCCAAAAACTTGGATGCTGTGCTATTTTGTGCATCTATTTTCAATATTGGTATCATCTATGGTACCTCTTAGCGAGATGTATTTTCCTAAATCTTTTTTAGTTAAATCTATTTTTTGCTTTTGTTTTGTCTGAGAACACAATTGCCACTCCTGCCTCTTTCACTTAAGCTGATGCATAACAGATTTTGCTCCAACCCCTTATTTTAACTGTGTCTTTGTTTCAAGAGTGAAATGGAAACAACGTATTGTTGGATTCTGGCTTCTGATCCATTCTGCTTTTTGTTTTATGGGTGAGTTCATTCCATTCAAAGCTATGATTGCTAACTATCTACTTCCCTTCATCCTGTTTTCTTCTATTTAAACTTCTTGTACCTTCCTCAAAATGGTTTTGCTTCTGACCACTGCCTCCCTAATTCACACCCCGAGTCCTTTTCTTATCCTGTCCCCTCACCCCCATTTCTCTGTAATTCAAGACTTTTGTACCCTTGTAGACATGCTATTTCCTCTTTAACTGAGTTCTGATGAGAATAAGATTCTAGCACTACCAACTCTCTACCTTCCTTCTGCCCTCCACTGTATCAGTCCTTGCATCCACATGTCATCTGTATGCTGTAATTGCTATATTTTACCTCTCCCTCTCAACTTTATCTTTTAGGATCATCCCACCAGACTCAACTCAACCCCAAACCTTCTATGTTCTTTCAAACCATTCAAGTAATAACATTCTTAATTAGCTAACATTTTCCCATATAAGAAGTAAACTATTTGACCTTATTAAATCCCTTATAACTAGACTTTCATCTTTACATTATGTTTCTCCTGATTCTTGCAGGTCAAATATTCCATTCAGTCCTAGTCTCCTTATGAACAACTGAGTCACCCATTTTTCCCCCACGCAGGATTACACTCAGCTTTGCTGGACAAGTTGTTCTTGGTTGCAAACCCAGTTCCTTTAGCCTTCGGAATCATGTTCCATGCCCTTTGGTCTTTTGTTGTAGAAGCTGCTAAATCTTATCGTGACTGTAGCTCCACAGTATTAAGTCATTTCCTGCATTTCACATTTTCTTCCCTTTTGTTCCTTCAGTCTTTTTTGTTTTATTGTTTCTTGATGTCTCATGGAGTCATTAGCTTCCACTTGGCCAATTATGATTTTTAAGGAGTTATTTTCTTCAGTACTTTCTTTTGCACCTTTTTACCAAGCTGTTAATTCTCTTTTCAAAATCTGCTTGTATAGCTCTCATTTCTTTTCCCAATTTTTCCTCTACTGCTTTTTAAAATGTGTATACACACATCTTTATTTCTCTCTTTAGCTCTTCTAGGAAGAGGTTTTGGGGTTTGTATCCAATCATCCTTTTTCTTTGAGTCTTTGCTTGCAGATGTTTTCATGCGATTGTCTTCTGAGTTGTTCTTCACCTTCCCTGTCACCAGAGTAGATATTTAAGATCAGGTTCTTTTTTTATTGTTTGCTCACCTCTTTCAGCAGCTAGGTGACACAACAGATGGAGTACCAGACCTGGAGTAAGTTAGACCTGAATACAAATCCAGGCCCAGACACTTAGTAGCTGCATGACTCTAGGCAAGTCACTTAACTCTGTTTCCCCAATCTCATCTGCAAAATGAGCTTGAGAAGTAAATGGCAAACCAATCCAGTATCTTTGCTAAGAAAATTCCAAATGATGTCAAAAAAGTTGTATACGACAAAAATATTTTCTTTTTAAAGCCCACTTGCTCCCAGTGCTAGTACAGGAGTCCCTTACTGTCCCTGGGAGCCAGTGCTGCTGTCACCCTTTGCTTCCCCCTCCTCCTGGCCAGCCCTTATCCCAGTGTCCACAGATCATTTTTTCTTGTCCTCCTAAGATGCTCTGGGCTGAAAAAATCACTATGACTTTTTAGCTCAGAAATCTGTTTGGTGTTTCCTGTGTTCATTTGGTAGGTGAGGTAACAGTTCTGACCTTTCATTTTGCCATCTTGATTCTGCCTAAGAACAGAAAATATTAATGCTACAAGTGCCCTTGGCACAGAGCCCATCAGAACTGAGGACTTGTAACTGCTAGTCCCAGCCCCTGAAGCTCCTCCTCATGCAACTGCTGCTCAGTGAACCCTACCCTCAAAGAGAGGCCACCTGCACCGACTCCTACCCCATTCTGTCAGAAAGTCATACGAGCAACTGAACAAAGTGTCTTTTATTTGTAACATACAAATAAAACCAATGCAAAAGGTTTGCTTTTTTTCCCTTTGATTCCACTAAGAATTTACTAAGGAAAAAAAAAATATATATATATATATCAAGAGTAGGGGTCTGCTTTCAAATTTTCCTCTAAAAACCAGAAAGGGTTAAAAAGAATCCCACTCACCCGAGCACAGACACACTCCCACACACGCACATACACAGACACACCAACAGAAGTGGCCCAGCACGGGCAAAAGATGGACACAACTGAAAGAAGACATCCTTAACAAAAATACTTCAATGGGTCCCAAACAAAACAATGATACAGTTCAAACAGAGAGCTACATTTCTCAAAAACTAGACTTAGTCAAAGTTGAGGTGAGACACTGATGTGAGAGAGGGCTGAGGGAATCTCAGAACGGGAAAACCAAACTGAGGAATGACTTGCCAGTCCTTCAATGCTGCCATCAGCTGAGTCAACAGAAGGGCGCTGGGATAAAGATGGGGCAACCTCAATGTCACCACCCCTCAAACGAGTTTGATAACTGGGGTCTGGTTATCAGGAAGAGGTCAAGAAGTAAATAAAAGAGAGACAATGAACTCAAGTTACTTGGGATTTTTGTTGGGGGTTCTTTTGGAATTCTGGGGCTATAAAGTCAGAAATCCATGATGTGAGGCCCAAAATGTTTTGGTTCATATCCCTGGAGAGGAGAAGGGAAACTCTTCAAAGGTACTTCACTAGCTCCTAGTGTGAGGGAGCCCAAATCAGCCCCTTCAATGACCTAGAAAATCCACTCTGGGGCAGGAGCTTCTCTGGGAGACGTGGGGTGGAGGAGTGGGGATTTAATCCAGTGTAAAAGCTGCAAAGGCGTCTTAAAAAAACAAAACAAAACAAAACAAAACAACAAAAAAGCCCTGGCCCTTTCCAAGGGAAAGCAGGGTGTGAGCTGAAGAGGGGAGTGTAAGCCCAGTGCCCAGGGTCCCTGTCTCCAGCAGCTCACAGGCTGGTGTTTTGTAGGATGACACACTGCATGTGTGTCCGTGCTCCCAAACAGAGGGGTAGGGGGAGAAGGGAGAGAAAGGGCAAGGGGAAGAGGCTTTCAGGGGAGATTCCTAGAACAGGCAAGCACAGCTGCCTCCTGAGTTGGGGCAATGCAGGTGTGAGGAAAATCTGAGGTCAGGTCCAAGGATAGACCTTCTACAAGAACCTTCACAGAGGTTAAAACTTTAAAGACGCTCCCTACCAAGGGGCTTCAAAGGAGTCATGCCAGGGGAGATGTGGGTTTGGTAGCCCCTGCCCCAGGCAGGGGGCAAGAGGAGCCCTGGAGGACAAGCGAGGGAGGGAGTTCAGCATCTGAAAAGCCAGGTAAGATAAAGCCCCCTCTCCCAAACCCTCAGCAGGGTCCTTCTCTCCGCCCTGTTTCAACATCCTAGGAAGGACAGAGTGCTGAGAAGTTCTGGCTGGATGGTAGCAGGTCAGAGTGCATCCCTGAAAGAAATGAACAGAGGCCAGACCCAGCTGCCCTCTAGTCCACAGACAGCTGGTGGAGTCTGAACAGGGTCAGCATCACTGTTGCCTCACTGAGGCAGAGGAGGGAAAGGCCCCAGGGGAGTAGAAGCGGGGCCTGCTGCTGGGAGGGGGAGGGGAAGAATCAGCACCAAAGTACAGAGGAAATGGCATTGAACATGCAGACAGGAGCTAGGCCTCTTTCCAGAGGAAGCCTGGGGATTCCCTGATGTCGTTTCCCTGGGGCAGCAGCACTTTGGGGAAGGGGCAGAGCAGAGGACAAGCACAAGACCAGCTGGTGTCGTTGACTGTCATGGGCCTAAAACCAGTGGCCCAAATGTCTGCCCAGGGGGTTGGGCCTTCCCAGGCCTCTCAGCTCAGGCCCAGCTGGTAACCGGGCCTGATGGAGAGAAGAGTCAGGACCAACGCCCCAGTGGTTCCCACAGGGGTCTGAGGGACCCCTGGGGTCCATTTTACTCTGTACTTCTGCAAACACACACCTTCCACAAGGGCTCGCCCTCCCCTGGGCCGACTTCTTTTACCACAAAAGGTCTTTGCTCTGGGAGGAGGCCTTTTCTGAGGAAACTACAAACCCAATGCCTTTTTTCTTAGCCAGACTTTGGGCATTCTCGTATCCCCTCAGGGATGCATAGGAAACCCACTTCTCCTTTCTTCCTCTGCGGGGGAGCCCAGCAGTGCCTAGCTGCTGTTCTACAAGCAATGGGGTCTTGCTGTGGGGGTCTGGGGTTCTGGCTAAGTAGAGCTCCTTCCAAAAACATGGCTTGGCAATAAGCCTGTCTTGCATCACAGGCTAGCAAAGAGCCCCAATAGGCCACCTTGAGAAACGGGACGGCTCTTCCCCAGCCCTGATGCCCTGTCCTGCTCACCAATGCTGTGGTGAGGGCAGGGGGAGGGGCAGTGCCTTTGGGGGTGTACCCTGGCAGCCTTCCCTGCTGAGAACACTTCCCTGAGGGACCTGAAAGGTGAGAGGCAGCTGAGAATGCGTGGAGTGATGGGAAACAAGGGAAGGGAGCAGGCCAGGGGGAGAGGTGGCTCGGGGGCCTGGTGTGGCCTCAGTGGCAGCAGCCGCCACAGTGCCCACCCGAGTGGGCATGCTGGCTGTCCCCAAACTTTGTCCTCCGGCTCAGGATCTCATAGGCACAGTCTTCACCACAGCAGCCGGACATGCTGGGAGAGGTGTCATCAATCTCAAACCTGCAGGGTAGGGGGTTCCTTAGGTAAGGCACACAAGCCCCTCATAGCTGGAAGGAGCTCTGTGTGTGAACTTGGGACCCTCACAACCATCCTGTGAGGCAGGTGCTGTGGGCATCCCTCACTCACAGAAGAGGAAAGTGGGACATGGCCAGGGTGTGCTGGGCCTGCAGCCCCATGGGACTCCCTCCCTCAAAGCTCAAGGGGCCCGAGTCACAGGGAGCTAAGCACCTTGGTGCCCTGCCAAGAGACCTGAGCACCGAAACAGGAAGAACAAATGAAGGAGAAAGAGCCCCTGAGCAGGAAGGGACTGTCTGCTCCCACAATCTGCCAGCCAGTGGTCAGTGAGCCCGGACTGAATGCTAACGTCATGGACAAAGCCCAGCTGCCTCAGACCAGCTCAGGCCAGAGGGGAGGGAGGGCAGGGAGGAAGGGAAGCCTGAGGGCTGCTCCCTCTCAGGTCAGGGCCCCAGGACTTACTGCAAGGCTTCTCTGAAAAACTGGTACGCTCCATGGTTGTGTTTGAACACTGTTAGCATGACTTTCTTCATCTGGGTGCTAAGGGAAAGGAGAGGCGGGCATGTTTCTGGGCTCCACAGCCCAAAGTGAGCAGGGCAGTCCCCCCAGCCCGAGTGCAAGGACAGCAATGCCCTTTGTTGGAGGGTGGGAGTGCCTGGGGGTTTGTGTCCAAACAAAATACTTTAACATATGAAAACACCAGAAGGTTCATCCTACCCAGAATTTAATTCCATAATGCAAGTCCAAGCCTTCAAAGGGACTGCCCTTTGTGGACAGGGCATGGAGGCAGGAGGGCCACCCCACAACCCCCCCTTACCTGTTGGCCACAAGCTGCAGAATTTGGATCAGAAACTTGCCCAGACCTTTCCTCCGCACTTTGCTCTCCAACTGTACCTCATAGCTGGAGGAAGAGGGAGTGATGGTGAGCCCGAGCAACCGCACGAGGGAGAATGCCCTCAATGGGCAATTTCAAGGAGGCAGGACCAGACCCATCCATGTACAAGGATAAGAAGGGATAGGAGGGGGGGAAGGGAAGAAGAGACAGAGAGCTGGGAGGGAGCAGGGGATATAAGGGGACAAGAAGACACACACTCACATCTAGGTCAAGCACCCCATACAAGCTGCCGAGCTTGGCCACGGAGCCCATGGAGGCTGCCAGGCTGCCCAATGGGTAGAGCCCCAGACCTCAAGTCAGAAAGACCTGAATCTGCATACTGCTTCAGATACTTCTCTACAGAGTGACCCTGTGCGGGTCTCTTAACTTGTGATGAGGATAAACCAGGATAGTGAACACCCTAAAAGCACTCCAGAAACGCCAGCTCCAACCAATGTGCTGAACGCCCGGGGCGAGGAGCCCCCCCACCCCCCAGAAGTGGAGGGGACAGCAGCTCCAGAGCCCCAGGCCCTCTCCTCTAGGACAGGACCCCCCTCCCCCAGCCGGGAGCTCGTACCAGTACAGAACTTCGTCCCCACACTCCACATCGAAACGGAAGTGTGAGAAGGCAACTGGGACAGCGCTCTCTTCCCAAGCAATGAGGTACCAGGCCCGGTCATCTGTCATCTCTTCCCTCTTCTCTCGATCCTTCCAGCCCCATTCACTTTGTTCGTAGCTGGCAAATGGGAGGAAGATGAGGGTGTGAGGAGCTACGTGGGCCAGCAGGAGAAGGCACCCAGTGCTTCAGGGGACACTTACAGGGTCTGCATGTTGGTTTTGGTGAGGTCAAAGGCCCAGTTCACTGTTGCCTGCTCCAGCCCCGACACTCGCTTACACTCGATGGAGACGTTTAATCTGTGGGGAGACAAGTGGACCAAGCTGCGGGGTGGGCCGGGGTCCCACCTCTCATCTGGCTGAGGTCTCCAAGCCCCTACGAGGTCACCCTTGAGTTTCAGATTACAATTCAAACCCAGTCAGCACCCCTTGGCTGAGGCCTGACCCCTCAACCCCGTGACCTTCCCTATAACAAAAACTCCCATGGGGGGTACGTATCAAATTCCAACACTTACACTACACCTTCCTCACAACTCTAAGAGGGAAATAGTAAAAGCATCAGTATTCCCCCTTTTCAGATAAGGAAACGCAAGCAGGTCACCCTGCTAAAACCCACTCCCCACCCTCTCTCTGCGATGCCCAGCTGCCTCCCACAAATCACTTCCTGGGTGTCTGCTCCCCCACCCCAGGCCTAAATCTCGGGAATCACATCTTCCTGTTCTCCTCAGAAGGCCCTACCTTCCTCTTCCACCTCCTTTAAAGGATGCCTGCATCTTTTCCAAAATCATCTGTATTTACTCCAGCCAGATCCTGGAATGTGCCCTCAGGAGACTCCCAGCACCCCCTGCCAAGCTTCAGCAACTCCACAACCTTTTTCCTGTCTGTCCATAGGTTTGGACCCTTTCAGGTCAATTGTGCCAGGAGCCAAAGACTCGGCCACTGTCTAGTCCCAAGTTCTGTCTTCCTTGGGTACAGGAGATCACCAGACCGGCAGACTACCTCAGTTTCACCCAGCCATGGCTTTCCACCAATTCTCCACCCAACACTCTGGCTACTTAGAGCCTCTGGACTGGCGAGGGCAGGGGGAGGGGCAGTGCTCAGCACCCCCTGGGGTCGCTTCTCTGTAAGCCTAACCCTACTCTCTTACTCTGGGACCAGGCCACCTCCTTCTCCACTCACACATACAGAACCAATGGAGAAACTGAGGCGAAGTGCCCACATGAAAAACAGCGGCTTTCAGGCTCCTGAGCATGAACAGGGAGCCTAGGCGGACCATAGCACAAGGGACTGAGGCCCTGGCTGCTGTTAAAAAGAAGTCTCCAAGCCCAGAACTGTGCCCTCCCTCTTGGATCTAGACCTGTCATAGACTGCAGTTTGTACAAGTTGTTTTTCAATTAACAAAACCTATTTTCTCTCCTTACTCCCCTCTGCCCCAGCCCCATATTCAGGAAAAAAAGAAACCAAAATTCTTATGTCAAATATGTGTAGTCAAACAAACCCCCCCATTTTACCGGAACTCATCATTTCCCCTTAAACCTGCCTCCTGCCCTACCCCTCTCCACACCCAGTAAAGGGCCCGGCCGGCCCCCTCCCCCCACATCCAATATAGTGCCAAGTTCTAATGATTTTATCTCCCCAACATCTCTCAAAGATGCCCCTTCTCTCCTCTGACACTGCTCCCCCCCTGCACAGTCCCTCATCACCTCCTCAGCTGCCTCCAGTCTCTCCCCAAGGCCATCCTCTATTCAGCTTCCTAGTTATCACCCTGGGCCATATCTAGTAACCTCCTTGTGACTCCCCAAGGTCCCAGGATCAAGTGCAAAGTGCTTTGTTTTGCATTCAAAGCTCTTTATCACCTGGCCCAGCCCTTTCCAGTCTTCTGTCCAGTGACACTGGCCTCCTGGCTTTCCCATCTCCATCCCTGGGCTCCAGGCCTTCTCTCTGGTTTCCCTGAAATCCTAGCTCAAATCCTACCTCCTACAGGAAGGGCTTCCCCTACATCTTACTGCCTTCCCTCTGAGGTCACTTTCAGGCTGTACCCCATTAGACTCTGTGCTCCTTGAGGGCAGGGACCTTCTGCTGCCTTTCTTTGTATCTCCAGCCTTAGCTCAGGACTTGGCATACAGTAGGAGCCAAGCAAATGTGAGGTGGAAGACTGAGAACAGCTCCATCCCAAACAACAGTCTCCTTCTGCTCCTTTGTTCCTCTGTCAGGAGATGGCAAGCCAGGGTCCTCGGCAATTGTGTGGGGATCAATCTGCACGATCAGCCTCAAGTCTTCCCGAGTGGGGCAGTGCCCAGAGTGCTGGGCCTAGTCTCAGGGAGGCCTGAGTTCAAATCCAGCCTCAGACGCTCACAGGCCATGTGACCCTAGGCAAGCCACTTAACCTCGATTTACCTCAATTTCTTCACTTGTAAAACGGAGAGAATGCACCTGCCTCCTGGGGTTGTGAAGACTGAAGAAGATCATAACTGCCAAGCACTTAGCCAATGCCTGGCACACAGCAGGTGTCCCTTCTCCTCCCCCTTGACAGTGCTGTTCTTATTGCATACACTGTCCTTCTGGTTCTGCTCACTTTACTTGGCCTCAGATCACACAAGTCTTCCCAAGCTTCTCTGAAGTCGGCCCCTCACAACATTTCCCCATCAGACATTCTGAATCTCCTTTCAGCAGGATGTACCAGAAACGGGCGCTCGGAGGGCAAACATCGCCCAGAGTGAGGAGGGGTGGATGGGAACGCACTCTGCTTCGTCAGACCAATTGCAGGCCCAGGGTATCCAGGGGCCCATCCGCCACCCTCTTCTGACATGTCCAGTGCTGACTCTGTTACAACTCGGAGGCTCCAGACACAAGGGTCTTTGGGTGCCCAGGCTCAGGGTCTATTGGGGTAGTGGCTCCCAAAGGGCCTCTGGTTATTGTGATTCAGAAACTAGGAGAAGACATTCAAGGCCGGAAAATGTCTGAGGTGGGGCCACAAGGGCAACAGATACAGGCCCATGTCATGGTGGACAATTCAGACAGGCTGAGGTGAGAGCAAGAGCTGTACACGTACCAGGTTTGCTTTATGGGGCTGTCTTTGGGGAGCACTGGGCACGGAGCCCACTGGCGCCCTTAATTCACTGGTGACTCACATTTGACCAAATCCCGAAAAGCAGCAAAGGAGCGACTGGGCCGCCCCCCACCCCAGCCTATGTTACACTGTGGGGGAGAAAGAAAGGGAAAGTACTTAACTCCAGGCTCCCCAAGCAAGTTCAGGACCAGGACAAGGCAGAGAATTCTGTGGCCCTAAAAGGGAAAATGGAGGCCAGGCCACAGTCTCTAAAGAACCAGGAGCTTCTTTCCAAGTCAAAGCTCCCTAAATCCGTGACTCCCAGCTTTCAGCACAAGGCTTGGCACACACTAGCTTCTTCACAAGGAAGCAAGTGGGCAGGCTTCTAAAGGCCCCTGGAAGGTGGAGGTGAGCAAAGGCTCTGGGACTCACCCATTCCGGTCATATTTCTTGAACACTGGAAAGGCCTCTAGGGGATCTTCGAGCTAAAGAGAAAAGGGAGTGAAGTGTTAGCGCTAAGATGGGCAGAGCCCTTGATGCTGTCTCAGCACGGCCAGGAGTCTGCCCCTGCTCTACATGGACACCCATGAGGCTTCAGCAGCCAGACCTTGGGAGCTCATGACCGACAAACCCCTGGCTGCGGCCTGGCCTGTGGCCTTGTCCTGAAGATGGGGGCAGCAGCTGCAGGTGGTCTGGAGGCATCTTCTCCAGCAGAGACAGAGAGAATGTGGCTCCTCTCTCTGCACAGTAAAATGCAGCCTTTGCCCCGGTGGCCAAGATACCCAGGCTTCCACCATGCTGGGCAAAATCTTGAGCGGATCCATACTACCTGCTAACTAACGGGACCAGGAGCCAAAGGCAGCCTTCGAGGCTTGAGTCTTTTACAGAGAAGGACACTGAGGCGGAGGCGGGTTGGATGCTGCCTCCGGGCCTCGCCAGCCTCACCCCTCCCACATGCCACCCTCCAGCAGAGCGGACAAGCCTGCCCAGGCACAGGCCCATGCTGCCCTCTGCTCTCCATGTCTTCATCACGGGATTCACATGTTGTGTACCTTCTGGGCTGATGGCAAACTCCAGCAAGGCAGGGACCCCACCTCTGCTCAGCTCCCCACTTCCCCAGGTCTTAGTACCTAAGTGCTCTGCACACAGCAGGCACTTAATATATACTTCTGCTATCAGTGACAGGCTGGGATGGTCAGTCAAAATGCTGGCCCCTGGCTGAGGTTTTCAGGTCAGAGCCAAGCTGGTGCTCACTGAGCAATGATTAACTGAGAGTCTCCACCCCATCTCCCCCAAAACCCAAAGCACTGCCAGGCTCCAGGATGGGCCTCAGACTGAGCCCAGGAGGGGGCAGTCGGGAGGAGCCAGCCCCACCTTGTTGGCGGCTTCCACTTTGGCACAGACGGCGTCCATGGCAGCCCGCTCCTCCAACCTCTTCTGTTTCTTCTCCTTGGCTTTACTTGACTTTCTCTGCAAAAATGAGAGAAGGTTGTGCTCAGGGGTCCCAGCCAAACTCTGCCAGAAGCCAAGGGACCCCCTTGGAGGGTAATGCTTTAGAGCTCTCAGGTACTTGGATGGACTCCCTTCTCCCACTGCTAGGGAGGACCAAGAGCTCTCTCTAGGGGGGGCTCAGGGGAACTGTCACCCCTCCCATGAGGGAGGCCCACACATGGCAAGAAGTGAGGGAGCGAGCTCACTGTAACAAGAGGGAAAACCTCTTTCACCCAGGTTTTCAAGCGTGTTACTGCCAAGCCTCAACATTCTCATGTGGAACTTTTTTGACTTAAGCATCTGTGTGATTTTGTTAGTAACTTCATTTTTGCTTTTGTGCTGACAACCTTGTATATTCACAGCTGAATTCAGTAGAGAAAAAAGTGAGAGGCGCCAGAAGGTACACTGGTTTATGGGCTAGGTCCTTTGCGGGTCTGCTTCACTCTCCCGCTATGAAGAGCTCCCCCAGCCTTCACTGCATTTGTCATTGTTGGTCTTTAAGACTCAAGTTTTAGGGATGGCTAGGTGGCGCAGTGAATAGAGCACAGGCCTGGAGTCAGGAAAACGGAGTTCAAATCCAGCCTCAGACACTTAACACAAAAAACTAGCTGTGTGACCTTGGGCAAGTCACTTAACCCCAATTGCCCTACCTTACCCACTTCAAAAAAAAAAAAAAAAAGCAAAAGTAAAACTCGAGTTTTGTGCTGTGATTCTGCCCCCCAAGTGTAGTGCAAGGCCTCTGGGCCAGAAGACCAAGCCACAAAGTCAGGGATGGGGCTTAGAGGGAAAACAAAGGTATCAGAGATGCCATGTGGGACGTCTGCAGCTGCTGTAGGTGGGAGTTTGGTGATAATGACACAAAAGCACTAGAGAGAAAGAAGGTTCTGTGAGTTCCCCATCTGTGCATGGCCTTCGATGGATTATTTCATGATCACTGTGTTAAGAAATGCACATCATCAGAATGAGTGTTTTGTTAAAAATCAGATGCAGAAATGTGTATTCTCAGCAATGTCCTGAGAGCTCAGTGTTTGCTGGTCACAGCAACCTATTTCCTGGCCATTCAACGTATCATCGTTTGTGGTTTTCTAGGGATGTGAACCCCACAAAAGCTGAGGACTGACTGTGCGATCAGTTGCCCCATGGGTCTTCTGGTGGAGTTTCAGTGTTCTTGAGCAGACCATTTTCCTTCTTGTCTGATTCTGCTCGCTTCTCTGGACGCTGTATTCTCATCTTTAATCTCCACACCTCCAGAATCCAAATGTCTGTCATCATGCACATGGAACGGCCATTCCTTTGGAGGAGGTAATGGGTCCCCTCATCTGGTATTTGGAGCCAGAACTCTTGGCTCACACAGCACTCCATGAGATAGTCACAAATATCACTGTGCCCAATTTACAGATGAGGAAAACAAGACTCACCCCCAGTCACAGAGCTCTGAGGGGCAGGCACGGGCATCCAAATGAAGGCCAGCTCTGCTTTTTACCACACTTTGGGCAATGTGAACTGTGCAGCCTTCCACCAGCTCTCAGGAGCCCACCTCTACTGTTATCCCATGACCAGTGGCACTCTCTGTCTGCACTGGGACTGACCTAAGCTCAGATAGCTCAGAGCACCAAGGTCTAAGGAGCCGTCACATCGGCCTTGGCTCCGACTGCCTGGATTCTCTTAACACGTGGGCCATTTTAAGTGCTATCTGGAGGCAGGTGGGCAAACAGGCAAATGGCCCCTCTCTGCTTGCTGACTTCTCACCACCCTGGATCATAACAAAGGTTTCCTGAATACCAACCATACCTAGGCCCCGGGGTAGCAGGGAGACTACTCCTGCCCTTCAGAAGCAGACAGTCTGGGGATGTACCAACTATTAAAAGGTTTCCTTACAACTCAGGGAGCCGAAGCCAGACCTGGGGGTGAGTCCTTTTGGAGGGTGTTGTTCTCACCCCTCCCTGCCCCGGCCCTGAGTGGTCACTGGCCCCCACTCCTGAGCCAGGAGGCACCAGGCTCACCCAGTGCTGGGGAAAGGTGGCCACAATCTAGCACAAGCCAAGAGCCCACTCAAGCAGCAGGGGCAGCCGCTGCCTCAGGGACCGTTCAGGACCCATCAGCCCCTGCCCTCCTCTGCGCAGGTAAAAGTAGGCAGGAAACGCTGCTTGTCTCTTCATTGAGGCCAGTCTGATTCTGATGCTATACGGGCATCTTCTCCTTCTGGAATGGGCAGAAGAAAGAGGGGCCCTTCTGCCAACTCTGGCACTACCTGGAAGGAGCCCTGAGACACAGACATCTTTCTAAGCGCTATCTACAATACCAGCTGAGGCAGATGGTGCCAACTAATGCTCTCTCCATTTTACAGAGGAGGAATCTGAGGTTTACTGAGGGGAAATGGCCAGTCCAGAGTCACACAATTACGAAGCACACTGAGCTTGGCGCCAGGGGTCAGAGTGCATCCAGAGATGCTCCCATGACCCCACACTGCCCCTGAGCTTGGTGCAGATGGTTCTGACCTCTCTTTGGAGGATGAGCCTTGAGATGGCTCACCCAATGATAAAGTACAAGGAGGTCCTGCACTGAAAAGCAGCCTGGGCCAATGGTTCAGGCTCATTTGGTCCCAGACCACACTGCGAGAAGCTGCCAGAGGAGAGAGCACAAGGGAAGTGGGCAGGTCCCTGGCCTATGTCACTCATATATCTCTGTGACCAAGCCAGGAGTGCTCTACCATCTCTGCTCAGAGAAAAGCCTGGAGGAAGGAGACAGAGGCAGGTCATCACTAGGCCCACTGGGGTTACCTTCAGGACACCTGACTGCTGGCCACGTCCCGAGGGCTGTGACCAAGGAAGAACCACCGCCTGCAGTTCTGGGAAGGAAAGAAGCACCTACTATGTGCCTGCCCTGTGCTTGGCACTGGGACAAATAACTCATTTGATCCTTACAACAGCCCTGGGAGGCAGGGGCTCACCACCCCATTTTCTAACTGAGGAAGCTGATGTGACTTGACCAGGGTCACAGCTAGTGAGTGTCTGAGGCCACATTTGAACTCAGGACTTCTTGACTCCAGGCCCAGAGCTCTACCCACTGAGCCACCAGCTGTCTTGCGTAGACACTATAAACTCCTGGGGCCGCCTCCTGTAAGTAACAACAGGCACCCACTGACAAATACCCAACTGCCCCCTGGGTGCAATGAGAAGCAGGGGGGGGCCCTGAGGCACAAGACCAAGGTCTCCCAGCCCCAGTGCGTCCCTGGTCCCCCCCAGACCTTTCTAAAAGGCAGTTCATACTGGAGGGCAGGCACTGCAGGCCCTCTCCACCCCTTCCAGCCTATGGGTCTCCCCATTTCTGAATTCCCTGAAGGCAGACGCCCCGAGAATCCCTTTCCAACGTGCATGTGAAGGGCCAGAACCCTGGGCTGAGCAATGCCAAGCTTTTACTAGAAACATCTGTTCCAGGAGATGTGGTCAGACCATGAGAGTGCCTGAATGTCCATGCACAGAGAGGTATGGGGGAGGGGGGGGGGGGAAGGGGGTGGGGAAGGGGGGGGGGGGGGGGGGGGGGGGGAGAAGGAGCTAGGGATGGGAAGGGGGCAGGAAGGGAAGGGAGAATAGAGGAGGGGACAGAAGGGGAGGGGGAAGAGGTAAAAGGAGGAGGAAGAGGAGGGGGCCCACCAAGGCCAAGGCCAGGTCTGTATCCCTAGGGCTGACAGGCTCAAGGCAGAGGTGGGGGCTCTCCCTTGGGGTGAGAATTTAATGTCCCCAAGAACAGTCTCTTACTTTATCTTTGGTATAAAATACATCCCAAGCAAGACCAAGATGCCAACAGGACAAAGTCAGCCTCGGACCCCAGGGTGTTAGACCCTGGAACCTGGGCTCCTGCACCAGGGAAGACACTGAGAATGCTGACATTTGACTCAGTTTCCCTTGTGAAGCAGGAGATGCGTCCTGCATACTTGCCTTATTGCGTCCCTAAATGGGCACGTGAACAATTCCAGGTAGTAAGGGCCTCCCTGGCCATTCCACCTTGGAAGAGAGATTTATGGGCCCACTCTCAGGGGCAGCCTGGCCAGCATCTAAATCCAGCCCCTGTGGCCCATGTTTAACGATCCCCTTCAGCCTTCAGTTGGATAAATGGCCTTGGGAAGGGAAGCTAACTCGGGAGGCTCTGGTTGCCTAGGCCACACAAGCAGAGCGTCCCCTGAAATGTGCCCAGGTCTGGAGGATGGATGTCCTGGACATTCTGACGGGCTTGACTCTGGCTCTCGGACAAGCTGTCTCTCCAGGAGGGCATCAGGGACAGTCTGGGGAGAGACTGCCTCCCTGCCAGCACCGCCAGCCTGGCCACACCCAAGGGCCTCCTCACAACCCAGTGACTCAGTGGGATCTCCTGTGAAAGTGCCATCTAGTGAGGGGCTGACAGAGGGCAGCTGACCCCAGCCCCCCCCCCCGGGGAACCACCCCCGAAGTCCAAGCAGTCACTAAGGCACTAGTACAGAAAAGCAAAATGGATCTAGTCAGTGCACCGGCATCTAGTAAGCACCCACTGTGTGCCGGCTACGGGCCTGGATACAAAGCAAGGCAAAGACGGTGCCTGCCCCAGGGAGCTTCCACTCTGACCTGGGAGGTGGCATTTGAGGCCCGCCTGCCAACAAGGCATGCAGCGCTGGAGGTGAATGCCAGGGGCGAAGGCGGGGGAAGGGCCTCCTGCCTAACATGGGGTCTGAGCTGCAAGGCAGGGAGCAAGGACAGCCCGGACAAAGGCCCGGAGGCAGGAAAGTGGGCGCAGTGTGCAGCTGGATCATGGTGGGGAGCAGAGAGAGAGGCGGGCCAAGGCAGAAAGAGCTCCAAGTGTCCAGAGAAGGGTCTCTACTGGAAACAGAAGTGGGGAAGCCGCAGCAGCGGCTGGGGGGGGGGGGCCGGTGGAGACTTGGGGCCTGCAGCCCCCAACAGCCCTGGCGGGAGAATGTGGGCCCCCCTGGACAGAGGTGACTGGGGGGGGAAGGCCAGGCCGCGGTAGGGAGCCCACTGGCCGTGGGGGGCAGCAGCAGAGTACTCCGGGAGTCCTCTGGGCAGAGATGATCACTGGAGGTGGCTGCCAGGAGAAGAGGCCCAGACAAAGCCTGGGGGGCACCTGGGGCTTCCCACCCCCACTCTGCCAGGGGTCTGTTTTCTCAACTAGGAAATGGGGATAACACTCCCCACAAAACACACGGCTGCTCTGAGCAAAGCGCCCAGGCCCTCGGGGGGCAGGGCACGGGGGGCGCCCCAAGCACAGCGGGGAGCCAGGGGGGGCGGCTCACGGGGCCCCAGTTTCCCCTTCTGTACAAGCGCCCCCGGCCCCGGACTGGCCACCAGAGGCGGCACCCGGGGTCCGGCCCCCCGCGTTTTAAAGACAGGAAACTAAGGTCCCGAGGGTGGCTTTGCCCAAGACCCCGCTGGGGGGCGGGCAGGGCTCGAGATTCGAACCCAGGCCCCTCTGCCCCTTCTGGGTCTTCACGAAGTCACAGGCCCAGCGAGGGGAGGCCCTGCGCACTTTACCGGATGGGGAAACTGAGGCCTGTTCCTTCCCCCTCACCCATGGAGGTGGTCGGGCACAAAAGACCCCGGACCCCGGGAGCCAGGCACCATTTACAGGCGGGGAAACTGAGGCCCCAGGCGGTTCAGTGACTCTCCCAAGGTCACGTCGCCAGTGTCCAAGGCCGGGCTCGGACCCGGGCCTGGAAGCTCCAGGCGCACATGGGAATGGGGGGCGGGGTGACCCCCGAGCGTGCCGGTAATGGGGGGAGAGAAGAAAACACAAGGAGCTCGCAGCTGGGGGCGCCCCAGGGGATGACGAGAAGGGGGGGGGGAAAGCGGGGGTCACGTGGGGCCGGGGGGGTGGGGGGTCACGTGGGGGGCCCGGGGGACGGGGGGGGGGGGGGGCCGCGGGGGGGGGGGGGGGGGTCGGCTCGGCCTCACTCACCCCCATGGCGGCAGCGGCCCCGGCTCCGGCTCCTCCTTCACACACCCGGCGGCGGAAAGGAGGCGGCGGCGGCGGCAACGGCTGGGGCACCAAGCGGCGGCGGCGGCGGCGGCGGCCCACAGCGCGCATGCGCCGCAATGGCCCCCTCCCGCGCGCCCTCCCCGGTCCGCGCCGGCGCAGAGCGGCCTCGGGAAGGCTGGGCGGGAGGGGGTGGGGGGGACGCCGGTGGGACACTGGGAGGATCAGGCAGAGGAGGAGGAGGCGAGGGCTGCGCGCTCCGTGACGTCACGCGCACTGCTCCGCCCCCCCGCCTGCGTCTATCGCCATGGCAACCGCGGCTCCTGACCCAGCCCCGGGACCTGGTTTGCTCTGCTCCCCATCTGTTAAACGCTTCCCAAGCACCCTATCCGACCACGCCCTTCCCCTTCGCCGGAATCTTCTGCGATTATATTTAGAAGAATTTAAGAAATCTTAAAAAAAAAGTTTAGTGCCAGTGACAAGGGAAATGGCCCCGGAAGGAGGAGGATGGGGTCAGTGGGCAGAGATATGCATGGGGGTGGGGGCAGGGAAGAGTCCGAAAAGGCTTAGAAAAGTGAGCTGGGGGTCTAAGGGAATCAGGGGAAGCGAAGCTGAGGGGAGGCAGCGAGCCCAGGAGGACCCTTTACACACCAGCCGCAGGGACGGGCCAGAGGGTAAGCCTGAACGTTTTCAGAGCTCACATCAGTGCAAAGACCCCTGCTGCCTCCAGAGAGGCCCTGGGAGGCATGCCTCCCGCAGTGTGCTATGGGGCACAGGGAGGCGCCGGTTTGCCCACGGGCGCCGATGTGCTCCCTCGATTTCTTTGGTCCTGCATGTCTGGTACAAGGCAGTGATGGTGGGGAATCACTGGGAGATGAGGTAGATAAACAGTGTAGGTACAACGCTGAAAAAGAAATGAGCTAGACAAGTTGTGTTATAAGAATGTAATGGACCACTGTTGTGCTATAAGAAATGATGAGCAGGCAGATTTTGGAAAAACCTGGAAGGACTTACATGAACTGATGCAAAGGGAAACGAGCAGAACCAGGAGAACACTGTGCATTGATTGTGTGATGATCAACTATGACAGACTTAGCCCTTCTCAGCAACACACGATCCAAGACAATTCAAAGGACTCGTGATGGAAAAGGCTGTCCACATCCAGATAAAGAGCTGCTGGCCCCTGAATGCACAATGAAGCACTCTTTTTTCACTTTATTTTTTTTTCCCACGAATTTTCTCTTTGAATCTGTTTCTTCTTCCACAATTATGACCAATATGGAAATATGTTTTACATGATTGCCCATGTATAACCTGTATCAAATTACTTACCATTTTCAGACTAGGGGAGGGAAGGAGGGAGAAAAATGTGGAAGTTCAAATCTTTTAAAATTAATGCTAAAAATTGCCATATAAGGGGCGGCCAGGTGGCTCAGCGAGTAAGAGCACCAGCTCCAGTGTCAGGATGACCTGGGGATCAAATCTGGGCTCAGATACTCAGCACCACACCCAGAAATAACTGGCCGTGTAACCTTGAGCAAGTTACTTAACCCTGATTGCTTTTTTAAAAAATGCCATATATAATTGGGGGAAATGGTGTTTTAAATAATCAATTAAAAAGAAATAAAGAGAAAAAAGAGGTTGCTGCCAGATTGTACAAGTTTCCAATACTGGGCAGAATCATACCTATTTCACTCATTTGGTAATATGGCCAGTTTCTTTGACATGACTCATTCATCAGCATGTAACCCTTGTGTTAGAGAGACTATCACCACATGCCAATGGACCAGATAGAGTCGGGGTAATTTTCTCACTTCGTTGGCTCTTAACCCTCACTCAGGAAAAGAAGGGAAATGTCTGCCTGTGTCTCCCACTTCTTAGCAGAGACATGGTGAGTTTGGGGGAAGGAGATGCCATAGACAGGGCTGGTATGTTGGTTTGACTTAACTAGACTTCCTTGTTGCAATGGGAATAGTGATCTTTGTTCTCTTGAGGAAAATGACAACAGTCCATGGTTAATTTTTTTTCCCCCAAAGAAAACCAACTAATTTTTTTTTTGAGAAATGTCAATAGGATGCTCCCCACCCCCATAATACTGGCACAGCTTCCACACTCCTAATCACACAGTTCACACTATATAGGTTGGTTGGTTGATTGGTTACTGTCCTTCATTCTCCAAGAGGACCAGAAAGACATCACTGTGCTAGAGTCAAGTTTTGGTATGTTCCACTGTGGCTGATCGGACCAATCTGAGCTTGGAATGCTCTCTCACAGGTCGGGCACAAATAGCCCATGTGAACATTTGGGGTGGAATCTCTATATCTGCACATCTCGAATTTCCTTTGGGCTACTTCAATTCTGCTTTGCTCATAGAGCAGAGAGCCTTCTCTGATGTGGGCATGCCTGTAATGGAAATGCAAATTTAAAGATCTTCCCTGCCCCTAGGCTAAAGTGCACCTGGAGACTGGGGTGGGAGGCTTGTTTTTCAGTTGATACTTCTTGATTGGCCAGTGAGTCAATAAGGTTGTTACATTCTCTGAGCCAGGAGAAGGCTATATAAGCCCTGATGTGTAGCTTTGTTTTGGGACTCACTTTGAGAAGTGTTCTGTGAATTGATCTGAATTCTGGGAAGCCGTTGTTGAGAGTCCCCCGGCTTTGAAAAACCCAGATGTGGAAACCCAGATGTTGACTGGGTATGGATGTAATGGTTGGACAGTTTGGAAAGCTGTCTGCTTGATCTGTTAATGTCTTAATAATTCTGCCTGTATACTTTGAAGTTCGGGGTGCTGACGTTTTTGCCCTGAACAAGGTAAACGATATATGGTCTGACTGATTAAAGTAAGCTTGTTAACCCATTTTGAGTTGCTTTCCTTTAACAAAGCAGATCCAAGAACCTGTGGTAGCTGCAAACCCTGAGGACGCTTGGGGTGCTTGCTGCTACAATGCCATGCTGAGCGACCCTGTGCCTGTGTGTCCCATGTCACAAAATCAATTCCAAAATTCTTCAGAGAGACCTTGAGAGTGCCCTTGTATCACTTCTTCTGATCACTTTGTGAATGCCTCCCCATGTGAGTTCTCCACAAAATAGTCTTTTTGGCAAGCGTACATTGGGCATTCAAACAACATGGCCAGCCCATCAGAGTTGTGCTATTGTAATGGGAATGTAAATTTTAAAGATCTTCCCTGCCCCTAGGCTAAAGTGCACCTGGAGCCTGGGGTGGGAGGCTTGTTTTTCAGAAGATACTTTTTGATTGGCCAGTGGGTCCAAAAGGTTGTTACATTCTCTGAGCCAGGAGAAGGCTATATAAGCCCTGATGTGTAGCTTTGTTTTGGGGGGCTCACTTTGAGAAGTGTTCTGTGATTTGATCTGGATTCTGGGAAGCCGTTGTCTGGAGCCCCCCCGGCTTTGAAAAACCCAGATGTTGAAACCCAGATGTTGATTGGGTATGGATGTAATGGCTGGACAGTTTGGAAAGCTGTCTACTTGATCTGTTTCTGTCTTGATAATTCTGCCTGTATACTTTGAAGTTCGGGGTGCTGACCTTTTTCCCCTGAACGAGGTAAATGATATATGTGTGACTGATTAAAGCTTGTTAACCCATTTTGAGTTGCTTTCCTTTATCAAAGCAGATTCAAGAACCTGTATTGGCAGCAAACCCTGAGGATGCTTGGGGTGCTTGCCGCTACAGCTCTATATAGGACATTTTGTTAAAAGGAGGCAAAGGAAACACAGACCCTTAAGGGAATGATCACTATAAGGAAGTGATCACTATTATTATTTCTTTTGCTTTTTGGAGGAGGGAAGCAGGACAGTTGGGGTTAAGTGACTTGCCCAAGGTCACATGGCTAATTAGTGTTAAGTGTCTGAGGCTGGATTTGAACTCAGGTCCTCCTGACTCCAGGGCCGGTGCACTATTCAGTGTGCCACCTGGCCGCCCCTGATCACTGTCATTATTGATAATAATAAATAATATTATTGATAATACAACCTGACTCCACTTTCCTTTTCTAGCCCTTTTACACATTTCTCTCCTTCGCACAAATTCTACAGTCCTGTCAATCTTCTTCATCTCCAGCCTCCATGTCTTTGCATGTGCTGTCCCTCATGCTGGGACTTCACTTCCTCTCTATATCCACCCTTTAGAATCGCTAGTTTCTTTCAAGAGATAGTTTCAACAAGCTCCACATCTCCCAGGCATCCACAATCTTTTTCAGTTGAAATATCCTGCAGTTCTTCAAGATCTCTTTTATATGTTTTCTTTTAATCATTTTGAGTGGTGTGACCCTAGGCAAGTCACTTAACCACTGACTGCCTCAGTTTCCGTAACTGTGAAATGGGCCTAATAATAGCAGTTACCTCTAAGGGTTGTTGTGAGAATCAAATAAGAGAATAATTGGAAAGCTCTTAGCAAAGAGCCCGGCACATAGTATCTGCCTAAGACTTGTTCTCCTACATTTCTTTAGAATGTAAGTTCCTTAAGGACTGGGATGGTTTTGTTTGCTTATGTTTGATATTTGCAGTATTTAACACATTGCCTGGTATGTAAATGCACTACCTATCCATCAGCTATCTACCTGCCTATAAATCCATCTATATAAAGCCTTCCCGATGCTCCCAAGTGCTGGTGCCCTCCCCCCCAACAACCATATATAGATACACACATATACACATGTAAGTGTGTGTACACATATGCTTACACACACATATACACAGTGTATTAAACACACGCGTGTATATGTACACACATGCACATATACACATGTGTGTACTAAGTACATGTGCAGTGTGTATGTACATAATGCATACATACACAGGTGTGTATTAAACACGTACACACAGGTATGTGTATGTACACAATGCATATATACACGTGTGTATTAAACACACGCACACACACAGTTACGTGTATGTGCACACATGCACACATACATGTGTGTATTAAACACGCAAATATATGTGTGTTAAACACATACATGCATATGCATGCACACACGCACATACATACAGTGTGTATGAAGCACATGTACACACATCTATGTGTGTACAAGCATGAATATATACACATACACACATGTATGTATTAAACACACGCATATACACAAATATGTGTACATACACACATGCATATATACACATACATACAACACACTTATATCAAACACATGCATATATACGCATTGTATGTACACACATGCACATACACATGCGTTACACACATTGTATGTACACACATACACATTTGTATGTACACGATGCACATATACACGTGTGTATTAAACACATGCACATACACATGCATGTGTGTACACAATGCACATATACATACATATACACGTGTGCGTTAAACACATGTGCATACACATTGCGTGCATGTACACACATGTGCATTAAACACGCGCATATATGTACATGTGTGTTAAACACACGACACACATACACATGTATGTACATAAGGCACATATGCACACGCGTGTGTTAACCACATGCACACATGTATGTGTGTGTACACAATGCATATATACACGTGTGTGTTACACACTGTAATGGGAATGCAAATTTGGAAGATCTTCCCTGCCCCTAGGCTAAAATGCACCTGAAGCCTGGGGAGGGAGGCTTGTTTTTCAGTTGATACTTTTTGATTGGCCAGTGGGTCCAAAATGTTGTTTTATTCTCTGAGCCAGGAGAAGGCTATATAAGCCCTGATGGGAGGCTTTGTTTTGGGGCTCACTTTGAGAAGTGTTCTGTGATTTGATCTGAATTCTGGGAAGCCGTTGTTGAGAGTCCCCCGGCTTTGAAAAACCCAGATGTGGAAACCCAGATGTTGACTGGGTATGGATGTAATGGTTGGACAGTTTGGAAAGCTGTCTACTTGATCTGTTAATGTCTTGATAATTCTGTCTGTATATTTTGAAGTTCGGGGTGCTGACCTTTTTCCCCTGAACAAGGTAAACGATATATGTCTGACTGATTAAAGTAAGCTTGTTAACCCATTTTGAGTTGCTTTCCTTTAACAAAGCAGATCCAAGAACCTGTATGGGAAGCAAACCCTGAGGACGCGCTTGGGGTGCTTGCTGCTACACACACATGCATGTATGCACAGACACAGACTCCTGGACATAGACACACATGGCTATTGTGATATGGTATCTAGATAGCCAGCCTTGGAGGCAGGAGGAGCTGGGCCCATGTTTCACCTCTTACACATACTGGCTCTCATGGGGTCAAGTCCCCTCAAGCCTGAGTTCTACAGGCAGCTAAGCCTCCAAGTTGAAGGGGTGCATACCTGCACCAGTAGAGGGAGTTTCCTTATGTGGGAACTCCTCATACCAATGGAAGCACAAGGACAGCCCCGTCCTTACATTTTGGATACACATTTCTATGAAGAAGATAGCGCACAAGCTCCTTGGTGGCAGAGTCCGGTTCGCTTTCTTCCTCTTTGTATCTGCAATGCCTAGAACAATGCCCGGCATCCAGTAGGCACTGATTATAGCCCATGCCTTTTCTAATCTCCCAAGTATAAAACCTAGTGTCCCTTAGCTTCAGGCAGGATATCCCTCTGCTTCTGCTTTTCTCTGGCCCCCCTTTTTTTGAGGGGAGAAGGCAAGGCAATTGGGGTTAAGTAACGTGCCCAAGGTCACATAGCTAGTTAAGTGTCAAGTGTCTGAGACAGGATTTGAACTCAGGTCCTCCTGACTCCAGGGCCAGTGCTCTATTCACTGTGCCACCTAGCCTTCCCCTGTTGCCTTTTCTGAGCTCAGGTCAGAGACCAGAGTGCAGAAGACTGAGTGTTTCCTGCCCAAGGCCATATAACATATATAACATACGACAGTAGCCAGGAAGGGCATTGCTGAGACTTCTTGAAGAAGCACATGGCAGCAAGAAGCATGTGTCTGCAGCCTGACAGGACAGATGCTGAGAATAGATTTGGCAGTTACCTCATAGACAGCCCTGAGTTTGGACATTTATGCACTGGACTTTCTGAAGGAAATCCTCTAAAGGAGTTGTTTTTTTTGGAGACTGGGCTCCCCTGTCTCTCCTAGGCTGAAGCAGCCACCCACAGGTCTGGCCCCAGTGATGACTGGCACCAAAGCTCTGACCTGCTCCACCCATGCCCTTTTGCCACTCCTTCGGTGGCCTGGTGCCCCCCCCCCCCCTTTAGGGACTCACTGTATAGGTGGAACACTTGATGCAGACACTCTTTTGGTCAAAACTCCTGAGCACAGGAGATTCACCAGCCTCAGCTCCCCCAGTAACAGGGATTTCAGGAGGGCACCAACATGTCTGGCTTGAGAGATTCTTAGCCTGGAGTCAATGAAGTTGGGTTTAAAAAAATTTATTTTTGGCAACTGTATTTCAATATAATTCGTTTCCCTTGTAATTATTTTATTTTATGCATTAAGAATGTTACTTTGAGAAGTAACTGTCCAAAGGGTCCACAATACAAAAAGGGTTAAAATCCTTGATCTAGGGCAGGGGTGGGGATCCTGGGGCCTCGAGCCCACATGTGGCCCTCTAGGTCCTCAAGTCTGACCCTTTGACTGAATCCAAATTTATTTGTTCTGTGAAGTTTGGATTCAGTCAAAGGGTTGTGCTTGAGGACCTAGAGGGCCACATGTGGGCTCGAGCTCACAGGTTCCCACCTGTGAGGGGAACCACCATCATATAGTCTTGCCTTAACTTGCTATTACTAACTACCAGAGGTGGCACAGTATCTATTTCTCTGTCTCTGTCTTCTCCTCTCTCCTTCTCTACCCTTGCCAAACCCCCTTTCTCTCTTAGCCTTAAGAAGTATCCAAGGGGATGGCTAGGTGGCACAGTGAATAGAGCACTGGCCCTGGAGTCAGGGGGTCCTGAGTTCAAATCCGGCCTCAACACTTAACACAAAAACTAGCCATGTGACCTTGAGCAAGTCACTTAACCCCAGTTGCCCTCCAAAAAGCAAAAAATAAAAATTATAAAAAAAAACAAAGAAGTATCCAAAGTTGGGGCAGCTAGGTTGCACAGTGAATAGAGCACCGGCCCTGGAGTCAGGAGGACCTGAGTTCAAATCTGGCCTCAGACACTTGACACACTTACCAGTTGTGTGACCTTGGGCAAGTCACTTAACCCCAATTGCCTTGCCTTTCCCCCCCAAAAAAAATTAAAATAAAAAAAAGAAATATTCAAGGTCAAACTCAAGCCCAGGTGTTCTCATTCTCAGGCTGGATCTCTCCACTGAGTTATGTCAGTTGTATTCATGGTGCTGGGGAAGCACAGTGGGGACAAACCCTGCGAGTCTCGGCTGCACCTTCCCACTGGGGTCAGAAGGCAGTTTGCCACCTGATGATTCCTTTATGCTGACATTTTTGCCCATTGGGGTAACCTGCTTTTTTGGGTGTCATGCTTTATAGCCAAGTCACCTTCCTGGCTACTTGTAAGGAATATTAAAGGCCATCTAATGCAGCCCCTATGTGAACCCTGGCGGGGAATGCTCTCCCGCCTCCTCTCTGCCTCTCAGCTTCCCTGGCTTCTTGCAAGACCCAGCCAAACTTCCAGCTTCCCCTTCAATACCAACACCTTCCCTCGGAAATCACCTCTAATTCTGTATGTTTTTTGTTTGCCACAATCCTTTGCCCTTCCTTGCTCTCCTTACATTATAAACTCCCTGAGGGCACAGACTATTCTGGCCTTTTGTAGTACTTAGAAGAACATCTGGTGCATAGTAGGCACTTTGTAAATGTTTATGGACTTGACTTGGCTCCTTTACCCACAATGGTCACCCAGTTTCATTTTAACACCTCTAGCTGGGGCCTGAGACAGCCTATCTAAACAGGTGGAAAGGTCTATTTTTGGTCAGCTCCAGCCATATTGGGAAGTGTTTCCTCACTTGCAGTCTAACTCTGCTGCTCCAGTTTCCCCTCTCCCACTGCTTCTGGTTCTAAGCGCCAGGTCCAAGCACAGCAACATAGGTGCCAACCCCTGTTACCTATGATAGTGCTTTAAATCTGTGAAGACTGATCTGAACTTCCTGCCCTGGAATTGTTGAATCCCAGAATGTCCCATCTGGAGAGGACGATCCAGACTGTGAAGTTCAGCCTGACCTTGTGCCTGCTCTGATGGGCCCCTGGCTTCTCTCAGTCTCCTTCCCTTTCCCTATTCATCCTGGTTGCCATATAGCTCAGCCTCTGCAGAAGAGAGGTGAGGTGGCAGGACGCTGTCAGGGAACAGCACAATTGTTCTATATTCATGAGTCATTTTACCAATCCCATCTGTCCCTGTAACTCCCAAGAGCACATAGAGCACACAACCACCTGCCTCTGTGCTCAGGACTCAAATCCAGGACCCTTGGGTTCCGATCCCACGTGCTCTGGGAAGCCTTCCTCAGCCATCCCTCCTGGAGTGACCCCTCTCTCCTTTGAACCCGGAGAGCAAGGGTTCTTACTGTTTTTGCGTGCCATTCTGGTCAAGCCTATGGAGCTCTTCTCTGGAGGATGTTTTCAAGGCAGAAAATAAAACACACAGGGTTACAAAGGAAACCAATTCTTCTGTAGTACAGTCAACAAAATATTTTTTTTAAGAAACAGATTCCTGGATCCCAGGTTAAGAATCTCTGCCCTAGAGCATTTTGTGGTGCTCACCTCTAATTGAGCACTTCAAACACCCAGGGTGACCGTCACAGAATCACAGCATCACTGTGGTGGACAGGACCTTGAAGGCCATCGAGTCCAACCATAGTTACCAAGAGAGAACTTCAGCCTCGAGGCCACAGATTCTCCACCCCTGCTCTAGGCGATCCCCCAGCCTCCACTTAGGTCCTCCTGGAAGGGAGAGCTGCCTGCCCCCAGCCCCATTCCCTAACAGGGCAACCTCACCATTTCAAGCTGGCTTTCTTGGTTAGGAAGCTGTTTTCCTGCCATTAAACCTAGATGTACCTTTCTGTAACAGTTATTCATTGCTCCAAATTCTACCCTATGGGGCCAAGCTGAAAAAAATCAGATTCCTTTTCTGCATGACAGTCCTTCTGATGCTGACAGAAAGCTCTCTGTCCCCAACCTTCTCTTCTCCAGGCTAAACAGCCTCAGTCCCTTCAACAAAACTGGTCAAATCTTGTATTCAAGGTCTTTACTATCCTGGTCAATTCAATTTGAGCAATTTTAATTACATTTTAAAAGACTTTTATTGAAATCTTTTGTTTTTCTAGCATTAATTTTCAAATATATACTTTCTCCCTTTTCTACCTAATAAACCATACCTTGTAAGAAAGAAGAAATGGCAGTTTGTCAAGACCAAGCAATACATAAAGCTAGAAAGTCTAAACAATATTCTTCACCCATAGTCCTCCAGCTCTGCAAAGCAGGGAGGGATAAATAATATTCCTCACCCGTAGTCCTTCACCTCTGCAAAGAGAGGGGTGAGGCATTTTTTCTACTCTTCCCCAGGGAGCTTCCTCAACAAGCTGGGCTGCCACAGAGACATGATGGAGCCCCATGCTCAGGGCACAGACATGGAATGAAAAAGCATGTACTAAATTAAATTAAAAATAATTTGGGATGGGAAGTGTGTGTGGGGAACAACACGGTTGGGGAAAGTGAGGAAAGGGCTCCTATAGGGGATGGCCTTTAAACCAAACCTTCCAACTTAAGTTGGGGATTCCAAGAGGCAGCCCTGAGAAGGGAGAGCATCTTAGTTATCATTTCCCATGTCTCTGGCCCGGGAGTGGGAGAGACTTGGCTTGTGATTCTGCCTCTGATGGTCGCTAGTTGTGTAACCCTGGCCAAGTGCCTTAACTCCCCTAAACCTGTCTCCTCGTTTGTAAAGTGAGGCCATTCATACCTGCAATATTTGAATTTCTTCTGTTGTTCCAGTCACGTCTGACTCTTTGTGATCCCCTTTGGGGATTTTCTTGGCAAAGATACTGGAGTGGTTTGCCATTTCCTTCTCCAGTTCATTTGACAGAAGAGGACATTGAGGCCAACAGTGTGAAGCGATTTGCCCAGGGTCACACAGCTAGTAAGTATCTGAATATACACATGAAGGTCTGTGAGGGGGGGCAGGAGGGGAGGACCTATACTCATCTAATAATCAGCAGCTATCTCGCCTCCAATGTGTATATGAAGCACACCTATTTAGTGCCTACTGTGTGCCCTGGCGTCTGGGCAGTGATTCAGCTGTGTGGTACTCCACACACATGACAACCTCAGGCAGCCTCCTTTGTAAATGGAGATAGTTTCTTGGCTTCCTCCTTCCTCGGGGGTGGAGTGAGGTCTAAATGACCTAATGGAGGGTGTGGAAACCTTAAAGTGGCACATAGATGACAGATCTTATTATTTTGAGTGCAGTCAGGTGGGAGGAGGGTTAAATTTCATCCATTTGGCCCTACAGGGCAGAACTGGGAACATGGGGGGGGGATGGC
>NW_027187322.1:1111455-1141580 GCF_028583685.1 Petaurus breviceps papuanus | reverse complement strand
GTCTTGCATGTCCTGAAAACCTATTGAATGGAATTGAATCCTACCAACCCAGCAGCATGTTCTAGTCTAGTGCTAGAATGGAACCCCCTGGCAGACAAGGGCAGGGCTAGCCTTTGGTTTCTATATACCTTATAATGAGCACAGTAATTGAATCAGCTGTGGCGAAAAGCATGTAGGCAACAAAGAGCCATTGGGGAAGGCACAGCTGGGGAAAGTGGAAACATTAGCCTGGCCAAAAGCATCGGGAGGGGAGAGAGCCAGAGACCAGTTCAGAGACAATGAACGAAGACTAGGTGGAAGGATGACCAGGCCTGAACCTCGACAATGGGGTGGGCAGAGAAAGGAAGAAACAGATCAGAGTCCTGGAGAAGGCAGAGAGCCTGACTTCCCAGCTGATTGGATGGCTGAGGAAGGGAGGGGAGAGAGGAGGGAATGATGGCTCCCACTTCGGTAACTTGAGACCCTTGTCTCTTCTCCAGCTCCTGAAGTTGCCTGAGAATGGAAGCGCTATTAGCCAGGATACCCTTCACTTATCCTCACTCCAGAGGTCATGGGATGCAGTGATAATCTGCTTGTCTAAGGTGTGACTTTTACGGATGAGATCACACTTCGAGTCAGTTAGGGAGGCTGCGTGGCCAGGAGGGAGTGCCAGATCTGGGCTCAGAGCCCTCAGGTTCAAAGTTACTTACTCTAAAATGAGCTGCTTGGGCTAGATGGCCTTGGAAGTCCTTTCCAGTTTTAAATCTGTGATCCCAAGAGCAAAACCAGAATTTAACCCCCGCTGGACTGCCCTGACCACCTCAGGGACAGGGCAAGCTGAAGGATTGGTACTGTGGGCTGACAAAGCCATCCCCTTGTCTCCATGATAGGGTACTCTTGTCAGGAGGAATGGCCACTTTGGAAAGGACCTGAAAAGGAGTGACATGGTCCTCTGAGTCTGTCTGTCTGTCTCTCTCTTTTTTTCTTTTTGGAGAGGGGAAGGTAGGGCAATTGGGGTTAAGTGACTTGCCCAAGGTCACATGCCTAGTTTTGTGTTAAGTGTCTGAGGTCAGATTTGAACTCAGGACCTCCTGACTCCAGGGCCGGTGCTCTATTCACTGTGCCACTTAGCTGCCCTCTGGGTCTCTTTCTTTTCCCCTCTGACCATCCTGTGGGATCTGTGAGAGGCTCTCTTTTCCGCTAGGGGGAAGAGACTGCTTTCTTCCCCTGCTTCCAGGGGGTGGCCAGCCCATGTGCTGTCCCCAGCTGCCTCTCTAGCTTAGGTTTCTTTCTCAAGGAACCTTGGGCCAAGTGGATCCAGGGCCCAAGCCTCAGGCCTCTGACTTCATCCCAGCAGCTTCTCTTGCTGTTTTCCAACACTGGCTCAACCCAGGGCTCCCAGACTACTCATGCAAGCTCCCATCTGCTCATCTGCTCCTTTGTGGGTCCCATTTATAGATTGTCTTTCCTCATTAGAATATAAGCTCCTGGAGGTCAGGGCTCATTCTTCTTTTTGTTTATATTCCCAGCACTTACACAGGGCCTGGCATGCAGTAAGCATATGATAAATGAGTTTATCCAGCTATCATCTATCTTCCTATCTCTGCATTATCTATCTGTATACATCTTATTTCTCTGTCTCAATTTATTTATACAGTTTCTTCTCTGTCTAGCATCCTATCTATCTGCCTATCTGCTTTTATCAGATCAGACTCACTTGGAATAGGAGGCTCTCCCAGACCTAGATCATACCTTCTCCTGCTCCTGCAGTGAAGTGACCCTCCTGAGTATTTAACAACTTCCCCCTAGTATTTAACAACCATCCTCATTGCTACCAGGTTGGACCTTGAGGAAGGCCCTTGATAGTTTACCTCTTTCAATTGACCTCCCTCCAATGACCAATAACTCTCCCTGTGCTCATGCTTCAAAGCTTGGCGTACCCCCACCCCCACTGTCATCATACTCTACCCCTCCAAGGAATTTTGAACTCCTGACCATCATTGTATAAGGTCCATTACCCATCCCCCACTGCCCACTGTCTTATTTCCATCTTTCCCGCTCTGCTCTCAAGCTCCCAATCTCTCTGCCCCTTTCACTGTTTCCTCCACAGTTAACAAGCTTACTTTCATTTTTAATGATTTCCTTTCTTACTCCGCCATCTTTTGACTCTTATTGACACCTGAGTCCCTTCTGATGATATAGCTTCCCCAACCCTTCTAATCCTGGTTATACTTTCACTCAAAATTCTCCAACTCAGTGGTAGAAGTGGGAGAAGTAGAATTGCCTTGTCTTCCTGTTTCCAGGTTCTCCTTCTGCTGCCATCACTTCTCTCTGTTTAGATCTGTTCAATCCAAGCCTATCACCTGGTATCTGTGCCTCAGAATGACTGCGTTGGGTGTTCAGGAGCATGTCTTGGGTTCCTCAACCACAGCTCACTGGCTACAGGACAAGGGCATTTTGCAAAACCTCCCTTCTTTGGAGGAGCTGAGTATGGCTGAGCCACGCTCTGGTACATCACAAGATCTAAGCTGGGGGTGGGAGTTGCTGAGAACTGCAGGGCTAAAGTGAAGGTGCTGTGGTCTGTGAAATATTATGCATTTGGATGCTTTCAATCCCTCCTTCCAAGGAGAGTTCAAGAGTTACCCTTTTAAGGTTTAAGTTTTTGCCACTGTCTGCTTGCAGCTGCCTGGAGTTTCCAGGAGCAAGTACGAAATGCTCTGCTTGGCATTCAAGCTTTTCCATCACCTGCCCCCTGTCCCCCTTTCCAGTCCTCTTCTCTTTACTCCCCACACAGACTCTTCTCTGTGGTGATGCTGGCCTCCTGTCCATTCCATGAAAAAGAAGCTCCTCCTCTTAGCTCTGGGCATTTTTTCTGCCATTCTCTTCATCTTTCCCTACTGGCCTCCCTGGCTTCCTTTAAGTCCCAACTGAAAGGCCACCTTCTAAAGGAAGCCTTCCCAACCCCTCTTAATTCCAGTGCCTTCCCTCTGTTCATGATTTCCTGCCTATCTGTATAGAGCTTGCTTTGTTTATATTTGTTTGTATATCCTCTCCCTGTTAGATCGTAAGCTCTTTGAGGGCAGAGACTCTCTTTTGCCTCTTTTTGTATCCCAGTGCCTGGCACATAAAAAGTGCTCACTAAATCTTTATTGATTGATTGATTGATTATGGATCTTTTGCAACTTAAATATTTCTTCTGTATAGAAGAAATAAATAGCTATCCTATATCTAATTGACAGTGTACACTGAATAGCTTTCTCATGTCTTTGGGGGAAGATACTAGACTTGAATCAAATTTCATTTTTCTTTAAATTATTTTTCCTGGGTCCCTCATGGGACTATAAAGAGTCACAGAAAGAGAGGGAGGGAAAAAGCCTGAGCCCCCTTTTGAGAGTCTGGCAGCCCCCAGGTTGAACCCAGCTTGCTTGAATCAAAATTTAAGGCCCCTGAGTGGGAGAGGACACCCCCACAACCCTGGGCTCAGCAGTAGCTCTGGTTCTCTACTTCTAAGGCCAAGTAATTACTGGCATAGATCAGAATGGAAACGAGTTTCATGAGAGGCTCGGGTCCAGCCTGTCCAGCTTGGTAAAACTGGTCAGGCTTGGGCAGAACAGCCTCTCTCTATGCTCAGCACCCATTACACCTTATTATCCTGCAGCTTCTGAAGAGCTGTCCTCGGTGCTGCCCTCCAGCAAAGAGGTGACCTTGGTTTCTTGAAGGCTGAGAGTCCCTGAGCCCTCACTCTTGAAGGTCTGATCTTGCTGCTGAGGCTTCAAGGCCAGCCCAGTAATAAACGCCATCTGCTTTGCAAGGACCCCGCTAGCTAAGAATCTGGGTGCTCATCCCCACCTAGTCTGGTCCCTAGGCGATGGATTCTTTGGCCATGGCAACCTAGGGAACAAAGAAAATGCTGAGGGTCACAGAGCAATTTAACAAATGAATTAAGTGCATTAAATTAAGCCCAGATCAGGAATAAGGAGTGATAGTAGCACTTCCTGGCCCCACATCACACTGCTAGTGACATTTCTTCCATAGCAATTAAGTCAAAAATTCACCAATTAGCAAGAGTTTGATAAAGTCTTCGATAAAGACCTATGTTAGACTGGAAGCTTGCTGCGAGCAGCCATTGTTTGTTTCTTATGTCTCTGTATCCCCAGCATCTAGCACAGTGGCTAATCAATGTTGTTCAATTGAGTCATCATTCAACTCTCATAACACTGCCCTCCTCTAAGTTAGTTTTCATCTCTTAATTATGACACCCACTGGCCTCCCCTCTGCCCTCATCCCTCTGTTCCTCTTTGCAGCCTTTCCATTGCCCTCTTTTCGCTCTAGATTTTCATGTTGCTACTGTCCCCTGGTCTGCTGTCCTGCCTGTCTGACTCCTCCTTCTCCATCTTCACTCCATCTTCACTGCTGGATTTTTGGCCACGTCTGTAGGTCAATCAGTACCTATGATGTGCCAGCTAGTGTTCTAAGTCCTGGGAATAAAAATTCAGGCAGAGAGAAATCAAGTGAGCTCACCCCTTCCTTCAATCCTAAGGGGGAGCAGCTGAGGAGGGGTGGGATGAAGGCACCCAGCTGGGGAGCTGAGGGCTTAGTCTTGGGCGCTCTCCTCCTGGGCTCTACTGATCTCAAGAGCTCCCACGGATTCCCTTCTCATCTCAGTGTAGATGACTCTCAGATCTCTCTGCTGATCCCCACCCAGACATGACCTCCCATCTTCAGCTGCCCATTAGACACATTCAACTAGATGGTGTGCAGGTATCTTCAACTCACCATTTCCAGAACTAAGCTCCTCAGCTTTGCCCAGAGCCCTCCCCTCTTCTTCCCTTCTCTTTTACTGCCTCCTGTTAGGCTGCCTCCTCACTCCTTCTCACTCCCTCCCCATAGTCAATCAATCGATAATAAATCCATCGATCCTGTGATTCTACCTTCACACCATCCCTCATGTGTTCCCCCTTCTCTTCTCTGATGCTGCCCCAGCCCTGGCACAGGCCCTGCTCACCTCATCCCTGGACTATTGCAATATCTGGGGGGGGGGGCTGGGTGCTCAAGCCTCTCCCTACTCCAATCCATTCTCCATTCAGTCACTACAATGATTTTCCCGAAATGCGAGTCTGATGGTTGTCCCTGCCCTCCCCACCCAATAGACTTTAGTGGCTCCCTATCCCCTGCAGAAGTAAATAGCAAGCACTCTACTTGGCATTCAAAGCCATCTAGAAGCTAGTCCCCTCGTTCCTTTCCAGTCTTATACCTCACTCTCTGCATGGATTCTTCTGTCTGGTGACATCGGCCTCCCCGCTGTCCCATAAACAAGCCCCCCATTTCTCAGTGCCCGGCATTCTCTCTGTGTCTCCCCCAGACCGGGACAGGCACTGACCTCCCTGGCTCCCTTTAAATCCCAACTGAACTCCTTCCCGCTTCCCCACTATAGCCTTGGCTTTGTGTGGATCTGTTTGCACGCTGTGTCCTATGTTAGATTGTGAGCTCCTCGAGGGCAGGGACTGTCTTTGGCCCCTTGTATCCCTAGCGCCTGGCACATAGCAGGTGCTTACTAAACGTGCGCTGAATTGAGATGGGAATCCCGCCTTCTCCAGGAACCCCTTCCCGGTCCGTGTTTAGTGCTTCTCTCCGGCTCGCCCCGCGCGCAGCTTGGACACAGCGGTTAGAATGCCGAGTTCTCACTGGATCAGCGAAGTCACAGTCAGAGAGAGGAATATCATTTATTGTCATTGCTCTCTCCATCTTCGTTCAAAATGCTGATGTTGTGGGCATGTGCCCGAGCACACTAGGCAAAGGCCACCAGAGGGCGCTGGAATCACGGCAGAAACAGCCAAGGCCAAGCTAAGTGAAATCCTGGCAAGGGTGGGCAGGGCTGAGGGGCTCCCCCTTCCCTTCCTTCCCCTTCTTGTTCTCCTCCCCCATCTTTCCCCTTCCCTAAGAGGCAGGCAGGGCCCAGGAGGGGCTGAGGACCAGTTCCTCCCCGCCCCCCCATCCCATCCTCCCATCTCTGGGTCGTTTCTCCCTAGCCTTTCACCCTTGCTTCCTTCTGCCTAGGGAGTCAAATTTCCTGGACTTGGAAACCTGGTTTCTAATTTCTGACCCCTCCTCCTCCTCCTTCTCCTCCCTGAGGTGCTGGGGTGGTTCTGCCTGATCCTTGACCCCAGCCAGGCCCCATGTAGAGAGCCCCCACACCATGGCCGGAGAGGTAGCTGGTAGGATGATGGATTTGGAGCGGTGGGAAGGACAGAAGTAGCACCAGGTCACACCAGCCTGAGGTTGGGGGGGAGGGTACAGCAACGGGTTCTGCCATCCTAAGGAAGGACCTGGGAATCCCGGCACCTGGGCCCTGGGAGGAATTTTATTCCTCTAGAGCTTGGAGGTCTGGGGGGAGGGTTCAGTACATCACTCCCCAGGGGCCTCCCTCCGGAAGCCCCAGACTGGAGCCCCTTGGCTCCCTAGAAGGTGTTCCGGGGGCAGGGGTCTGGGCTGATTTGCTTCCTCTGTGAGACCACCTCTCACAAAGGCTCCAGGTCCTCTCTAGGACCTCCCATTCCCCAATGGCTCTGCCCTTCTAACTGTAACATGGCTTTCAGCCTGACTTTCCAAACTCCATCCCTTGTCCCCTAATAGGACACCCCTCCCCCTCTTCCTGACCAGCCACACAAATCTCTGGAGCTCTTGCCTCTCCTGGACCACCTCCCATCCCCCCTCAATCCTTCAGCTCACACCCCTGCCCCCCTCCTTGAATCCCCTCTGCATCAATTACCCTAAATGTCCTTCTGTCTGGGCTCACCACCTCCCCTCCCCCAATCTCCCAGCAGGCTGTCCTCTCGGCCTCCCAAATGGTTCCACCCCTCATAGTCCCCTTGGATATCCATCTCCTCCATCAGCCCCCCCACCCCATTCTCTCCACCTAATCATTTCTTAGTTTTCTCCAGCTCCTTCCCTCCCTCTCCATTCTTCCAGTCCTCTTGGGGGCCCCTCCTGAGTACCCCTTCCCAGCTGACCCCACTGCTATTGAGGTCTGGCTGTCCTTCAAGAGTGAATGCCTCCCCACCTTCCCAACCCCCTCCTGACGCCCTGGGAGCCTGGTTTCCATTACATGCTTCTACCTTTGGAGAGCTGGTCTTGTGGAGTGGGCAGAGCCTGGAAGTCCCATCCAGCTCCCAATATCTGATAGTTCTGTGGCCCTGGGCAAATAGCTTTACCACTCTGAACCTCAGTTTCATCCTCTGCAAAAGAGGCTTGTATGAAGCCTCACATGGTTCCTGTGAAGATAAAATGGGGCAAACTTTAACCCGGCAATAGAAATTTCAGTTTACAAAAAGGACCTGCAAATGTTACATTAAGTAGTCCAGTGTCTGGCATACAACAGGAGACTAATAAATGTGTCATGGCTGCCACTATAGAGAGAAGTCAGAATTGGCATGGCAATCAGAGTGGTGGGATTGTAAATCCCTTTCTAACAAGGGAGGGACGGGGGAAGAGGCAGAGGAAAGCCTCCTCATGCCTTCCAGCTCCAGGGGTCCCCACAGAGCCTTCATCTCGGGGAGCCTGAAAGCCAGATCTCTGTCCCTCTTTTCTAGTCTTTCTGATGCCATGCATCTGGGCGGGGGTGAGGGGTGGAGGGGGCTGGGGGCTCTGATTCTGCTCCTCTGGCCTAGGGAATTAAGGCCGGGGGTGAGAGTGAGGCTGGAAAAGCTGGACAGCCATGCCTTTTCAGGCAGGGTGAGGAAAAAGATGGGAGGAAGGGGGATAATGCTTAATCGTCTTGTTCCGACCTTCCTCCATCCCCAGTGGGGTGGTTGGTAGGTGAGGAGGGGGGTGCTGTCCCTTTAAGAGCCTCAGGGCTGCAGGGAGCAGATGGCCTGTGCCTGGGGCCCCTTGTCCTTTGTGTGGCTTGGCACAAAGGAGGGGGCCAGCTGGGGGGGGGGTGCTGCAGCAGGTGGGAAGGGGCGGAGTCTGCTTGCTTCCCTCCTCACCCTCCTCATCCTCCTTTTTCTCCTCCTCCTCCTCCAGGCACCCCCCCCCCAGACCTAGAGAACCCTTTCAGGGGACCTTAGGATGCTGTCCTCTCAAAGGCAATGCCCTTCCTCCCTGCACCCGGCCCATCTTCCTACTAGCCGCATGCTCAGTTTCAGCCCCAACACTCAGGGGAAGAATTTTCATTACCAAGGCCCAGGGGACCAGAAAAAGGCCAAGGTGTCCTCGCCTGTAAGGGAGGACAAAGGGAGCCTGAAGGGGGTGGGGGGATGATGGAGGCCAAGGAGGAGGCAAGATCATCCAATGCCCCCCGGGGGGAGGGGAGAGAAAAGTGGCCTCCAGCCTGACCTGAGATGGGGGGTGGGGAGGATTTGAGGTAGGTGGTGGCTGCCAATGGGGTGACCAGACTCCTAGAAAGTCCTGGAAGGGAAAGAAGGACTGGGTCAGACTCATAGCTTCTAGCCAGAGGACACACACACACACACACACACACACACACACACACACACAACTAAGCCACCCAGACTGGGGAGAGGGGTGGGGGTGGGGTACAGCCAGTTGCTCTCTTTCCTGGAGGAAGAAGCAGCTGCACTTTACTCTGAGCCCTCCATCTGCCCCTCCCCATCCCCCCTCATCCATCTTCTCCCCCCCCCAACTTCTCCCCTGATTCCTTTCTCCTTCCTTCTCCCTATAACTCTCTCTGGACCTCTGGGTTCCAACTATTCTATGCATTTTTAAAAGGCCCAGAAAAGACCTGGTTATTTTCTGAATCCTTCTCTGGGCTGTGTGTGTGTGCCCACGTGGTGGTGTGCGGATGTGGGATGGCTGGGAGTCTGCCTGGTGGCTGGACATCAGGTTGGGCTGGGCCCTGCCCTGTGTATCTGTGTGTCTGTGTACTCCTTATGGCTGGGGTGTAGGAGGACAGAAGAGGGTCCTCTTCCCTTTCTCCATCTCTGACCCATCTCCTCACCCTCCACCCATTTCAACTCTATGTCTGGGCATCTCTCAGGGAACACACCCCTGGGCCTCGCTCACACTGGCCCTGTGTCTGTAGCTCCCTTCCCCTCCAGCACACCCTGCTGGGCAGCTCCAAGAAGCCTGGCCATGGTAAGCAGAGGCCCCCAAGATCCTGGGGTGGGTCCACCCTGGGAAATCCAGAGACCACAAAAACAGGCCACAGGACCTGGGGTGGGGCGGGGGCAGCCAGTGAAGGCCAGGGGCCAGCATTTCTAAATTTAGGAAACTGATTATAGTGTAGCCAGGGCCAAGGCAAGAAGCAGAGTCAGCAGCTGCCAAGTCTGCGTGCAGGGGGTTTGCCTGAATGTAGGTATGTGTATGGGTCCATTTATACTAGGGGCACTGGGGGCAGGGAAGAGGGAGAGCTGTGACCCTGAAGCCTGACTGCCCAGCATGTGGGGTCCAGGGCTCCTCTGGGAACCCTTGAATGTCTGTGAGATCAATGCCTCTTCTGCATCTCTTGGGGAGGCGGGGTAGGACAGGGTAGCCTCCTTCCCTGGTTCCAGTTCCAAGAAGGAGAGCTTCTCCCTCCAGCTAGGCACCCCTTCCCCCCAAGATCCCAGGATTCCAAGCTACCAGGAATTTTCAACAAGCAATGCAGATAGATTGGGCACAACCTTATGATGTTCTTACTATGGGCCGGGCCCAGGGTTTTCTTCTAGAGAGACAGAAATGATAGTTCTGGAGCTGGAAGAGGAAGAGACCTTGGAAGTCAAGGTCAGTCCCTCACACCCATTTTACAGATAAAGAAATTGAGGCCCAAGAAGGCCCAGTTCACAAAGGGAGTGAATGGAAGAGCTGGGACTCCCAAACTGGTGACCCCTTCAATTAATCAACAACCATTTAGGTACCAACCATTGTAAACTAGGTGCTGGGACAAAAAGACAAATATGGAACAGTACCTGCCCTCAAAGAGTTGCCATTTTACAGGGGACAGAACATGTACACATCAATGGGTACACATCAGTGAAAAAATCCAGACCCAGTCCCATATTCTCAGGTCAGCCCTTTGTTTTACTGAAGGGGAAACTGAGACCCAGAGTGGGACAGTGGTTTGCTCAGGGTCAAACGGGTTGGACAGCTGAGACGTGAAGCCAAGCCATCGGGTTTCCATGCTCTTCATTTACACCAAAATGTCCCCAGGGAAAGCACCCGCATTTTCAGCTCCTCACCCCTAGGAGAGTGGGGGGTAACACCCAACTCCCACGCGGCTCCCGAGGCCACATCTGCACCCATAGATGTACCCAAACTCCAGGGCTCCATGAGTGAGCCCACTTTGGTCAGAAAGGTTCCTTTCTCCACAGTGGAAAGGGTGGGGAGGTCCTTGGCAGGAAAGGGCAAGGAGGGGAAACCCCCACCGCCTCCCCTTCTCTCCCCCATCCCCAGAGTGGGCACTGGGCTGCAGTAACACGTGTGCCCGATGCTTTGCGGGAGTCTGGCTCGCAGTGTCTGGGTGGGTGCCTGTCTGGGGTTGGGGGCATGTGACCTCTTGGCTACTCCCTGCTCCCTCTTATGCCCCCCCCCCCCCGGTCTCCTCTTACTGAGAAGAGATCGCCTCTTCCTCCCTCCCCCAAGACCTCCAGAGGTGGGGGGCGGGCCCTTCCCTTCCCTCAAGAAAAGTCAGGGTGCCTCAAGAGGGGAAAGGGGAGAAGAAAAAGGGGGAAAGAAATGAATTGAGGCATTCCTCTCCCCTGGTCCTGACCCCACCTCCAGAGGAAGGTTTAGCTCTGGCCCCCAGGCCCCGCCCCCAAGCCCTGCCTCCCACCCCAGGCCCAGATGTTCAGCTGGCGGAGGCATCGGCTGGGGGAGGGGTGCTGAGGCCACAGCCGGCACTACTTCCCTGCCAGCAGCTTCATTGTGTGAGCGAGGGAGCGAGGGAGCGAGGGAGCCAGGGAGGGATGGAAGGAGGCGGTGGCGGCGGCAGCGGCATCGGCAGCGGCGGCAGCGGCAGCGGCAGCAGCGGCGGCGGCGGCGGCGGCGGCGGCGGCGGCAGCAGGAGCAGCCCCAGCCCCAGCGGCCGCCTTTTCCCCGGCTCGCTGCAACTTTGCCCCCTTCTCTGAGCGCCGGCCCCCAGGGAGAGTCGCGTCCAGCCAGGTTCCCGCCCGCTGCCGCGCTGCCCCTGCCCTGCTCGGGGAAAGGGGCTAATCTAGGAGGCTGGGGTGCTGCCCTATTGAGCGAAGGGAGAGAGGCAGGCAGGCAGGCAGGTACAAGTCCAGCCAGCGGAGGAGAGCAGCAGCCAGTCTCCCAGGCAGGCTGGCTGGGGCTAGCAGAGGGACGAAGGCTGGGAGCTGGCTTCCTTTTGCTTCTGTCCCCAATTTACCTGGCCCTGACCCCAAGGTGGCGAGGACTGGACTCTCCCCACTCAGAGAGGGTAAAGAGCTGGACTTTAGGTCCTTGACTTTCCAGGGCATCCTGGCCCCACTCTCAAAGGGGAAAGGGAGCCCGAGGATCGCCCGCTTGGGACCCAGGTAGCCCGGCTCCCCAGTTCTCTCTGGAGTCCTCCGGAAACTTTTTACTGCCCTGCCCAGCGGGGGCACAACGCCTGCAGAGAAGGCGGCCTGTCTGCTTCCTTCGCTCCCTCCCTCACTGGCTCGCTTGCTGTCTCCCCAGAACCTCAGTGGCGACCCCAGCAGACTGGGCCACGGAAGGACTGGGGAGCCACTTTGCCCACGACTCTGTGTCCTCTTGGGGGCCTGTTCCGTCATTCCTTCTCTGCTGCCTCCTCTTCCCTCTAAGCCTGGGCCCAAAGCGGGCGGGAAAAAGCAAGGATGCCCTCAGTGATGGAGAAGAACAGCTCTGGATCCGTGATCCTGTCCCGGAGCCGGGCCAAGACGGCGCCCAACGGAGGCCAGCCGCACTCAGAGGAGGACAGCAGTGAGGAGGAACCCTCCCACGGTGAGAGCCTGGGACTGGGGGGGGGGGGTAGGGGGAAGGGGGTTGGGGGGGGGGGGGTAGGGCGGGTGGGGGGGGGGGGGGGGGGGGGGGGGTGGGGAGGGGGGTCTCAAGAGGGCGTTGAGGGAAGACCCGTGGGCATCCGCCATCCCCCCCCCCTCCACATATATAGAGCGCTTCCCACCTCCAGTTCCCAGTTCCCTCCCAGGACCCAGACATTCTGCCTCCTCTTTCCTGGCCTCCCAGCTTTCCCTAAGCCAGACTAGAGGGGACAAAGCTGGGGAGCGCTGAGAAGAAAGATAGCCTTCCCTCCCACCCCCACCTCCAGTCTCCTGGGAATTCGAGGTATGACCAACCTAGCTGCCTTTCCCTCCAGGTCACATTGGAAGCCTCCCCTTCGGCTCCCAGAGCTAGAACAAAGGGCTGGGGGGAGACCAAAGGACACCCACCAGTACTTTCCCCCTTCCATAATAACTTCTATTTCTTGAACACTTTAAGCTTTATAAAATGCTTTTCTCCCTACCACCCTGTGGAGGGTGGTGGGAAGATCATTATCTCCATTTTGCAGATGAGAAAACTGAGGTTCAGAGGGTTCCAGTGACCTAGCCAAGGTAGCCCAGGCAGGCAATGGCAGAGTTAGGCTCTTTTCCCATCACACTAAGCTCCTTCTCCCAACCCTCTGTGAGCAGGGCACCCTGGGGTGAGCCCAGAAGGAGGGGGCCCCCACCCCTGTTCTCTGGATTTCCTCTCTGTCCTGTCTGGAGGCTCACTTCACTTCTGCTCTTGCTTTCCACAGACAGCATGATCCGAGTAGGAACTAATTATCAGGCGGTGATTCCTGAGTGCAAGCCTGGTAAGGAGGCAGGGGCCCCACGTGGCTGTACTGGGGGCAGGGGACAGGCCTTGTGGTTGGTTGAGAGGCTGCCTCTGCTTTCCTTTCTCATTCCCTGCCCTAGACCCTAGCCAGCCATCATCCATGTGTCCCTTGCCTCCTCACACAGAGAGTCCAGCCCGGTACAGCAACAAGGAGCTGAAGGGGATGCTGGTGTGGTCACCGAATCACTGCGTGTCAGACGCCAAGTGTGAGCCAGGGCTGGGCCCGGAGTTTAGCCCTGTGGGGGAGGGGGGAATACCTGAGTTGAGCCATATCTCTGGGAACAGGGTTGCAGGCTGAGATGCCTCTGTTCACACCTCTCCCTGGGAGGGGGGACTGGGTCTTAGACCTATATCTGGGGGTTGGGGCTGGAGCCTAGGACTCCTAGGGTCAGTTTCATCCCTGGGAGGGGAGCTGCAGGGTAGGATGCCTGGATTTGTTCCTTCCCAATATCCAAAGGGGTCTCAAGGTTAGGGTACCTTAGTTCAGATGAATCTCTGGGAAGAGGGCTAAAGGCCAGGGTGCCTTGCTTTGTTCTGGGGGGAAGGGGTGGCATTGACTGAGATGCCTAGATTCAGACCCATCTGTGGGAGAGGAGCCAAGGAGGGCTAGGGTTTCATTTCTCACACCTGGGAGTTGCGATGCTTGCGTTTAGACCCATGTCTAGGAAAAGGGTTTCAGACTGGGATGCCCAGATTTGTTCCTGTCTCTGAAAAGGGGCTGAATTGGGAGCTCTGGTTTCTCTTTACCAATGGACCACTTCTTCTCCCACCAGTGGACAAGTATATTGCAATGGCCAAGGAGAAGCATGGTTATAACATTGAGCAGGTCAGTCTGGCCCTAGTCAGGGATAAAGGTGGGGGAGGCAGAGAAGAGCTCCATGGGAGAGAGGATGTGCTCCCAATGGGCAGGTGACTAAGGGCCAATCTCCCCATTTGGGATTAGGCCCTGGGCATGTTGCTGTGGCACAAGCATGATGTGGAGAAGTCTCTGGCAGACCTGGCCAACTTCACCCCTTTTCCGGATGAGTGGACCGTGGAGGACAAGGTGCTGTTTGAACAAGCCTTTGGCTTCCATGGAAAGTGCTTCCAGCGTATCCAGCAGATGGTATGCGCCTCTAGCCTGGGGGGGGAGGAGGGAACAAGACTGCCGGCATCCCTCCCTCCTTCTCCAGGGCCCCACAAGCCATCCTTAGACCTTCAGACCCCTCCTCAGGCCCCTCCATCCAGCCTCCTGCCAACCACCAGCCCTTCCTTCACAGCTGCCAGACAAGCTCATCCCCAGTCTGGTTAAATACTACTATTCTTGGAAGAAGACTAGAAGCCGTACCAGCGTCATGGACCGCCAGGCCCGGAGGCTGGGTGGCCGAAAGGACAAGGATGATAGGTGGGGTCGAAAGGACAGGGAAGCTAGGTGGAGCTGGCGGCAGCCACCGCGTTGAGGGCATCCCCAAGGAGTGAGGGGAGGCCCTGAGAACAGGAGGGTGAGGGTGGGGAGGGCCAAGAGACTGGGGGAGGGGAAGCCGAGGGCTTGGGGCTGGGGGCTGATACGTGCCTTTGGGAGGGCTTTGACTAGGATCTCATCTGCTCCCTGGACCCTCTGCCAGCAGTGATGAGTTGGAAGAGGGAAGAGGAGCCACTAGTGAGGGAGAGCCAGATGCTGGGGACCCCAAGAGAGAGGTGAGGTCCAGCTGGGCTAGACCCTGTGACCCCTAGCCCCGCTACTCAGCTCCATCCCCTACCCGTGCCTTGGCTGTCTCTCCACCTAGCTGTTCTAAATTTCCCCAACAGCCGCCCCCCACCCGCCCCCTGAATGCCCGGCCCGGCCCAGGGAAGAAGGAGGTCCAACTCTCTCAGTACCGCCACCACCCTCTTCGGACCCGGCGCCGCCCACCCAAGGGCATGTATCTGAGCCCTGAGGGCATCACGGCTGTCTCTGGCAGCCCTGACCTTGCCAGTCTCACCCTTCGGGGCCTGGATTCCCAGCTGGTCTCCCTCAAGCGCCAGGTGAGTTGCCGAAGTACCCTATCTCGAGAGGATGAAAGCAGGAGGCTGGGAGGGGTTCAGCGGGTAGGAGAAGAATCAAGTAGAGGAGGGGAGAGGGAGCCCAAAGCATGGAGGTCGGATAGGAAGTGGTCTGGCTGTGATCCCTTATGAAGGAAAGGACTACTGGACCCTCTGAGGGTCAAATCCTGGCTTTGGAAGTCACTCCTCAGCTTTTTCAATGCAAAATACTGTGATTTGGAGGTTTGGGTTTCTTCTTTCCCTCCTGAAGGGGGCAGCTAGATGGCACTGTAGTGCACATAGTGCCAGACCTGGAGTCAGGAAGACCCGAGTTCAAATTCAGCCTCAGACACTTGCTAATCTAACTACAGTCTTGCCTCAGTTTTCTCAGCTGTAAAGCAGGGCTAAGAGCACCTGCCTTTGACGGGTTGTTGGGAAGGTCCGGTGAGGCCACACTTGTGAAGGGCTGGCTGGCACAGCAGCACATACAGACATCTAATAAATGTTCACTTTTGCCTTTCAGGTACAAAGTATGAAACAGACCAACAGCAGCCTTCGCCAAGCCCTTGAGGGGGGCATTGACCCACTCCGTCCCCCTGAGGTGAGGCTGTTACTGGGGTTCCATGTACATGTGTGCAGGGGAATCAAGGCACTGGACTGGCCCAGGGCCTTGTGGGAGGGAATGCAGGCTCAGCCTATGGAAGGATGCTCTTCATTTCTTGGGTTTAAAAGTGGCTTCCTCCCTCCTCTCTCCAGGCAAATACCAAGTACAATTCCCGATGGACCACAGATGAGCAGCTTCTGGCTGTACAAGGTCAGGGGAGTGCACATGAGGGTGAGGGTGGGGAGGGATTAAAGCATTGCCTGGCCTCATTTTCTTTTTATGTAAAAACAGACAAGGTCTCCTCTGTGTCCTTGCTCTGCGCCCCCCCCCCCCCCCCCGTTTCTGGAGGTGAGTCGAGGACTCCCAGAGGCTCCATGCTTCTGAGCACCCTTCCTCCCACAGCCATCCGGAGATACGGGAAGGACTTTGGGGCCATCGCAGAGGTGATCGGGAACAAGACGCTAACCCAGGTGAAGACCTTCTTTGTGAGTTACCGCCGGCGCTTCAACCTGGAGGAGGTGCTTCAGGAGTGGGAAGCTGAGCAGGATGGGGCCCCCCCTGCCGAGGCTCGCAAGGGGCTCCCAGGTGCCGCTGCTGCCCGTGAGGAGGAGGAGGAGGTGAGGAGGGGGTGGGGGGCTAGGGCCGCATGAGGCTCATGCCCTTGGACAAATCCCCAGCTCTGAATGAGGGGCTGGACTGGCCTCATGTTCCTGCCTGTGAATTTTAGAACCAAGAGTTCCTGCCCATAAAAGGAAAAAGTTCTTTAGAGATGGAGAAGCTTGAATATAAGGGGCAGGACCCAGGTTCAAATCTCTGCCCTTTCTCCTTGCTACCTGTGATCACTGAAACTCCTCGGGCCCTCAGAATGAGGGCTGGGCTCCATACCTGTGCCCCTTGGCCCCAGCCCTCGTCTTCTCTCTTCCTACAGGTCCAGATCACGGCTGTGTCTCGGCCAGTGCCCCCTCCTCCCACCTCACTCTCTCAGCCACCCCCGCTACTTCGCCCCCCATTGCCTACAGCCCCTACCCTTCTCCGCCAGCCCCCACCACTACAGCAGGGCCGATTCCTCCAGCCAAGACTGGCTCCCAACCAACCACCCCCCCCTCTCATCCGCCCTGCCCTTGCAGCCTCCAGACATAGTACCAGGGGTGGACCCCAGCCATCACCTGCTTTACTAGGGGGGCCCTCAGAGCCCCCACCCCCTTCACTATGAGTCCTTACTCCCTCTCCCCACCCTGGGCACCAGCTGCTTCAGTGAGGACAGATGGAATGGGCATCTCAGCCCCCCACCCTGCAGATGACCACGGGCCTGTGATGGGCTCCTGGCAGACGGGAAGTGAGGCCAGCATCTGGACACTGGCATTTGTGGGGGCTGGACAGCTGCTTCCCCCTCTCCCACCCAAGTACCAGGAGTGGGATCTTTGGCTCAAGGCAGCCCCCTGGCCAACATTGGCCAACCCTGGAGCTGCCCAAGCTCCAAACTGGAATGTTGACTCTGGCTGAACTGTTTCTCTGGGATTTTCCTTCCTACTTCTCCCAGCCCTGTCTCTCCCTGGTAGTGGGTATGTTAGTGATTGTAGAGTAGAGGTAAATTAGGGCAGGCAGAAGGGTTTTAGGAGAGATGGGCTGCTCCCTTCCTTACACTCTGAAGGTCTGGGAGCCAGAGTGATGGGAGGGATAGGGAGTCACGGCAATAAGTCTGGGGGTGGGGGTGGAGGGTGGGGAGGGCGGGTGGGCATCAATGGGATGAGATCTGCCCCCCTTGGGGGAAGGGGAGGAAACCCCCTCCCACCAACGGGTGGGGAGATCTAGCTCCTTGAACCTGGTAGGTGCAGCCTCCTCAGTTTGGGACAAGGCAGCCACAAAGATGCTGGTTGGGGCTTTAAGCCTGTCTCTCTCTCCACCCATTGCTAGAGAGACAGAGACAGAGAGAGAGAGTGTGTGTGTGTGTGTGTGTGTGTGTGTGTTGAAAACAACTTCAGGCTGGAGAAAGAAAAGCCACCTAAATTTATTTTTTGTCAGTTTTTAAAATAAAACTTTTTTCAAGCTCCCTGGGTGAGGCCCTCCCTTTCCCAGTCTCAGCACACCTTGCCCTGGGGGGAGGGGCCTGCTGGGACCCCTCAGTGGCAGCAGCAGCTTCCCCTCCTCCATACCTGGTGGCTCCAGGTCTAGCCTGGGCCAGTGAGAAGAAAGGAGAGGCAGCAGCCGTGGCCCAAGGCTCAGATTCCAAACATTCTCTTTATTACGTGTGTCTGATCCAGAGGAGAAACTAAGTATGGGAAGGGGGAAGGGGGCTGAAAGGGAACTGTGAGGGGAGGTGGGGGGAAGGGAGGAGAGGGACCTGACCTGGTCCCTGGGACCCCCCCCCAGCTCCCCCCAGCTGAGCTGTTCCCCTCCTGGGTCCCACTGATCACCCAGAATGGGCTACGAGGGAGGAGGGTGGGGGCGGAGGGGTAAGCCCTTGGTCTGGAGCTGGAGCCCTCTTTTGGGCTGGCAGGGAGTTTATCAAGACTCCCTTCCTGGAACCCAGAAGCTCTGCTCACTGCTAAGCCTCAGGCTTGGAGGTGGGAGGGATGTAGTAAAGGGAGTCATCATAAATCAAAAAAAAACAAAACAAAACAAAACAAAAAACAAAATAAAATAATAATAATAAAAAATAAAACCCATCACAAAAAATGTACAACTCTGATGCGGGTGGGAGCAGCCTCTGTGCACGTCCCCTCCCTCCCCCACCTCATTTCTCAAGAACAAAAACAGCAGAGAAATAAATTAAGGGATGCAGTGGCCACCACCAGCTGAACGCCCCTGCTGCCCTTCCCGCCTCCAGTCTGGGAAAGGCCTCGAGTGCATGAGGAATGGCTTCACCCCCGAGCTCTCCGGGCCACCCTCCTCGGCCCAGATTCTCAGGCACCCCACTTCTCCCAGGGGACAACAGTGTCATGAAGCAAAGCTAGAGAGAGAAGCTTGAGGAGACAGGCAGAGAAATCCCACTGCTCCAAACCTAGCTGGTGCCCAAATTAATGCCAATGAAGAGATGGGGGAGGATGTGCTTGCAGACAAGGGTCTCTCCCAGAAAGGAAAACACCCTGTGCAGCCCAGCCTTAGGGATAGGGGCCCCACAAGAACCCGCTGCCCATTGCCAGCATCTCCCTCCCAATTTGGCAGCCCCCAGACCCATGTTCCCTAGACATTTGGCAGGGGGAGGGGGAAGCCCCAGGAATCCACCGACCCTGTCATCAGCCTCACGGGGGAGGAGAGTATGGGAGAGAAAGGCTGCACCCCTCCCCCCGAACAGCAGCTTGTGGAAAGTAAATGCCCAGCAAAGGGGGGGGGGGATTGGCAACGGTGCCATTTCCAGAAGACCTCACCCCCCCCCCCCCCCACCCCTGGCCCGAACAATCCCTTCCCTTGCCCCCAGCACCAACACCCCCCCCCCACCCCCCAGTCCTAACTATGGGCACTCAATGCTAGGGGCCTGAGTCTAGAAAGGCAACCCCTGGTGGTTTATTTAGGAGAAGCTGGAAGGCAGGGCAAAACCCCAAACTGGCCCGGTCCGGAGGATAAAGGGGCAGTGGATTCCCCCCTTCTCTCTGGGAAGAAGGTGATTCAGCCATAAGCAATTCCGAGGGGAAAAAACGCCATCAATCCAGTCTGAACTACCCCAGGAGAAGGGCAAGGAGGTGTCCGGTGCATTTTTTTTTTTTGGTAATAAAAAAATTCTTGGTTTTCGGCGAAATACTCTGTGCAACCGCAGTACCTGGGGGTACCCCGCCCCCACAACCCCCTACATTCTTTGTCTCATGTTGAGGGGTCACGGGGTGTGGGGAGGAAACGACCTTCCCCTCCCCACAAATGCGGAGGAAAAACTGAAAAGGAAAGGGGGGGCAAGCCCGGCTGCACCCCGCCCGGGCGCCCCGCCCGCGCTGGTCCCGGGTCCCGGGCCCCGCCCCCCGGCAGCCTGTTAAAGCTTGAGCTCGTTGGCAATCTTGGAGGCGATGTTCTTAAAGGCCATGGAGGTGCCCGATATCCGCTTGAAGCGCACGCCATTGAGGGAGAGGCGGGGCAGTTTGCACACCTCCATCTCCCACTGCACGAAGGTCTCGTGGCCCGGGGTCCCGTGCATGCACAGGAGCATGAACTTCTCCTGCAGCTCACACTGGCAGTTGTTAGCGTCCAGCACCTTCCGGATCTCCCGCATCATCTCGTTGGGCTCCATGGAGCTGGTGGTCTTCATGCTCCAGGTGAAGCGCAGAGAGCGCGGCTTGGCCTCCCGGTTCTCATCCTTGTCGCTGCCCCCGCCGCCCACCATGTGAGGTCTGCAGGGGCAAGAGGCGGAGGGGGTTAGGCCCGAGCACCTCGGGGCGGGAGGCTCGTTGGAGCGTGAGGCACGCACACGGGGATCGGGGGCAGGAGAGGCAGGGAGGCAAGGAGGGCGGAGGAGGGAGGGCAGCTCCGAAACCCTCCTCCCCAGGCTGGGCAGGCCCGCCAGCTCTCAGGGCACAAAAGCCTGAAACAAGAGCCCAGGATGTACAGCCTGGCCAGGGTGAGTGCGCCACAGGGACCGCTCTTAGCCCGTCTGAACACAGAGGAGCAGCTCCCAATAGTTCACGGACTCTACGGAGGCAGAGGCAGGCCTGTGAGCAGCAGCCCTGGTTCTAGAACACCCAGGCAGGTGAGGGCCCCGGGGGCAAGGGCAGAAAAGGCACCACTGGGGGAGAGACACAGAAGGAACCAAGCGGCAGAAGGAGGAGAAGAGCAGGAGGAGATCAGACGTCCCGAGGGGCCTCGCCCTCGGACCAGCTGCTGGCTCACAGCTCTCTCTCTCACCTGAGGGTTTCCACTCGGTCTTTGCTTTCGGGCTCATTCGGGTTCCTCAAAAAACAGAGCGAGGGAGAGTTTAGTTCGGGGCCTTTGGCTGCTGCCAGACCCAAGGTAAGGGGAGACGAGGGGGAGGCTCGGGGGACCCTGCCCCAAGGACGGGACTCGGCCTAGAGGTCTTTGCTTGACCCCCAACAAAGCTTTTTCAACATGAATCCGAAGGAACTGTCTCTAACTTGAAGGTGCTGCTTCTCCCCAGTCCCTCCCAGCCTAGCGCTAGGAAATGCGAACACTTATATCCCAGGATCTGAAGGTGGGAAGAGCCAGGCCTATGTGTCCCCACGGTCGGGGACAGAGACCCCCTCCCAGCCCTCTGCTCCCCGTCTCCTGGGCCTAGCAGACACCCAGGCTGGAGACATAGAGATCTATCTGTTTGCAGATGTGGGGCTCTGAGCATCTGTCAGGGCTTCTGACAAGAAAGACCAAGAAAATCAACAGCAGAGAGGGAGGGAGAGCAGGTGGTTTCTGCCATTTGGAATCATGAGGGGAAACTTGGAGCTACCTGATTGGGCACCAAGCGAATGTCACTTGGCAGGGAGGGGAGGTGAGGAGAGGAAGGGAAGAGGAAGCAGACACTGGCCATGGCTACCTGGGATCCCTGGGGAGAATAATTCTCCCCCCCTGCCAGCCAGACCGAGCGGCCATCTGCCAAGGCCCAGGGGCGCACGGGCTGCGGAGATATCCCTGGGGGTGGCCACACCCTTTGGGTGCTTCTGGCCCCGCTGAGCGGCTTCTCTGGGGTGGAGGGAGGGGCATGTGGGGGGAGCACAGAGACCCACAGACACACAAATAGCACACGAGAACACACTAAGAAGAGACTGGGGCAGAGAGAGCAGGGGCATGTCCACCGGAAAGGAAGGCATCCTCACGCTGGGAAGGAAAGTCATTGCTTTCTCTGCCCCTTGGCCTCCTGAGCCCTCAGGGGAGCCTGCCAGGCCAGCTCCTGATGGACCAGGGCCAAGGGGGGAACCTCTCTACAGGGACGCCCCAGGAGGTGGCGGGAGGGCGGAACGCAGGCTTTCCACCCTGCCTCCACAGCCTCTGTCCCATCTCCTGGTGTTTGTGAGGCTTTCAAAAGCTATCCAGGTAGGAATGGAGAAAGGACATCTGAGAGCAAGGGCCAGCAGGCAGCTGGCACCAGCGGCCTACCAGAAGAGGGTACTGTTGCTCCCCATACCTCACCCTCTGAGGGATCCCTGGCCCGGCCCTGTGTCCCCATGACCACAGGGGTACAAGACCCTTGGAGGTGGGCAGGGAGCAGAGGAGGGCACAAACACCAGAAGGAAAGCAGGTCAGAGATGAATGGGGAAGAGCCTCCAGCCTCCTTGTCTCTGCATGCACACAGGGTCGAGGGAGAGAAGAGAAAGCACACCTGTGACCCAGACCCAGGGACAGGAAGGGCATGACAATCTTAAAGGGAGGGTCCTCTGGAGCCTTTCCTGGCACCTGGGGGAGGGGGCCACGAGGATCCCCAGCCTAGCACGAGGGCTCAGAACTGTCCTCTTGCCTTCCCCAGCCAAGGGCAGGACTGGCAGTCTAAACCAGCCGCTCCTCCTGGAAGGCTCCCCCAGGGCTGCTGTTCTCCTGGCCCAGCCTCTGACAAGTGGAGGCCCCTGAAGCTAGCTATGACATTCCCTGAGCAGCCCAGAGGTCAGGGCCCTCATGCCGGAGCCAGCCATCCTGAACTTTTAAGAGCTCCAAGGCCCTAGTCAGTCCCCAACCAAAACCCTTCTTCACCCCTCCTTGTCCCAAACATCTGCTCTGTAGGATGCTGGGGCGGGCAGGCCCCAATCAACCAGCCAGTGTCCCTTTAAGATGTCTGCTGGGAGCCAGAGGCCACACAGACTCCATTAGAAGATGGCAGAGGAAAGAGGAGTTAGTGACAGAGACAGGACACGGGGCACAGACACACACAGCGGGCTCAACGCCTACCTTCTGGCAAACCTGAAAGACAGATTTCTAAAAAAAAAAAAAACAAAAAACAAAACAAAACAAAACAGACAAAAAAGACAAAATAAAAAAGAAATAAAATAAAAAAACCAACAAGAACAAGACGGCATGTGGATAAGCAGGTAGGGAGGGGGCCCTTCTGAACCAGGCGCCGCCCTACTCTAGGGAGAGCCACTCAGCAAGACGAGATGCCTGGGCTGGGGCCTGCAAGGGGCAGGCGCTCAGAGCCACGGCATACGTGGGCATGTGTGAACCCGAGCCATCCCCAAAGCACCCAGGGGAAAAAACCCTTAGCCGGAGATGGCCCTGGCTGGCAGGAAGCTCCTTCTGAGGCTCCCCCTGGCACCTGCCCAGGCCCCAGGCTGTGGCCGCAGTGGCAGGGAGGCCATGCACTGAGCAGCTGAGAGCAGAGGCCAGAAGGCGGCAGAGTTCTCTCTTCCTGCCCCAGCGCCTTTAGCTCACGACTGCAGCTGCGTCACCAGGATATGAGTTTCCATGGGAACTCAGGAGAGAAGAGGGGGCTTTTATTTTAGCATCCAAGTTCACACTCCCAGGGAGGAGGCGGCATTGGCCATCTGCTTGGGGCTGGGAGTGATGAGTATGTGAAGGAGGGAAGGGAGGTGGGGAGCATGGGAGATCTGGGTGGTCAGCAGAAGAGACAGAAGGCTCCTGGCCTAGGGCACCCCCCAGGTCCTAGTCCTGGCCACTGCTGGGCAGGCACCAGTGCTGAAGGCCTGGTCACCTCTGGCTCAGGCCCCCCACCCCAGGTCTCGGCCCCCACTCACCTGCGAACAAACTTGGAAGTGAATTTGCTGAAGATGCTGCCGGAGGCCCCCCGTCGGCCTTGGCTGTGGCCAGAAGGAGAGGCAGGCGTGACCCCGTAGGGCAGGTTCTGTTGATCCCGCACCTGGCGAAGCTGCCCGGCGTGGAAAGTGCTTCTGCTCGACACGCCCCGGGGGAAGTTGGTCCGTTCCGGAGCTCCCCCACTGCTGCTGATGTTGTGGGCTGAGGGGGAGGCCACGGGGACCCTCTGAGGAGCGGTACTGTAGGGAGAGGGGCAGGGTCAGAGGGCAGGCACACTCACCCAAGAACCCTTTCCACAAGACCTAAAGCAGGATTTGGTTGGGGTGACGGGAGAAGGGAGGCAGCCACGGCAAAGGGAAGCAACTGGGGGCCACGGGGAGGAGAGCCGGGCATGAGGAGGAAGTGTGAGTGGCTTGAGGTGTGCAGGGGGAGGGATCACTCTAATGGAGTCCCCCAAGAGAAGCTGAGAGAGGCCTGGGATTCACAGTTCCTGGGAAGAACCCTGGGCTACCTGCACAGAGCCTGCGATCAGGGGCCGAGCCCCTGGGCCATCCTCCTCAGCCCTCTCTAGTTCCCACCAGGCTGACTGGGACCGAGCAGATCCCGTCCAGGAGGAACAGTCCAGCACACTTGCCTGGGCCTAGGCACCTCACAGTTACTGTCTGTCGGGGGCAGCCCCGAGGCCTTGTTGGGGTGCACGGAGGCCGACATGGACTTCTGGTGCTGGCGGGGCCGGGCCGCAGAGACAGCGGCGGAGGCGGAGGCTGTGGAGGCCCGGGAGCCCGGCATGGTTAGGCTAGGAGACAAAAAGCAGCCGAGATGCGCAAGGTTGGTTAGGCGGGGTGGCAGGGGAGGCAGTGGGCCCGAAGCCTGGACCAGGGCAGAGCGAGGGGGAGCGAAGGGATGGCAAAGGCCAAATCCTGGGTCAGGGGACAAAGGAAGAAAGTGAAGGCCAAGGATGGCAGTCAGCAGAGTAGCCCCCACCCCATCCCAGTGCTCTGTGGAAACTATGTCTTAACTGAGCCCAGAGCTGGTAGACCTCCCTGGCCAGATGCCCTCTGACTAAAGGGAACCAGGGGACTCAGATCACCCTTGGCCAGTCTGTTCAAGCCAAAGGTCCTTCCACAAGGCAGCCAGGACCCAAGCAGCTCAGCCTTGGCCTCAACTCTTCACAGAGCAATGTGCCAGAGACACCCCCCTGTAAAGAACAGGGCAGCTGCGATGCTCAGGTGCCTCTGGGAGGAGGAGAGAGGGAGAGAAAGCAGAGACAAAGGGGCTGATGGGGAGCAGCAGGTGCTCACTCACCTGTCCTTGCCATTCTGGACGGAGCTCTGGCCTAAGCTGGCCCGCTCTAACAGTGGGGAGTTCCGACTCCTGTTTGTGCTGGCAGAGAGCACGCTGTTCTGTGGGGCACAGAGGGGGGAGGGACAGAGAGGCACTGAGGGGGAGCCCCTGGGGTTCATGCCTTCATGCTGAAACAGTTTCTCAATGATGAGTAGGAGATCTTGCCTACCACCTCCCCCAGATCGAGATGAACCCCTGGCATTCAGTTGCACTGGCGGTGGAAGGCGGGGGACTCACCGTGGAAGGGGTGGGAGTGGTCTTCTTTCTCTCCAGGCCCGGCAGGGGGCTGGCGGGTACCTTGGCCGTGCTGCTGGCCTTTCGCCCAGACTCCCGCTCCTCCTCAGGCCGCTTGTTCTCCGCATTGTTGCTCTGTGTCTTCTTCGAGTAGGAATTGGAGGTGGGGATGGCAGGACCAGCTACGAGCAGAGCAGGGGGCCACGAGTGAGGGGGAGGTAGCCCCTGAAGCACGGGGAGAGGCCCTGCCCCAGGCCCCGCGAGCACTCACCCTGATCACTGAAGCGCCGCTGCTTAGGGTTGGCAGAGACGCTACGCTGTACCTTGTGGGAGGGGGACGGGGCACTGCTGGTGGTCAGTTCCGCCGACGGACGTGGCTTCAGCGTGATCGTCTCACCCTCCAGCTGCAAGCCAAGCAGAGCGCCGGGGCAGAAGGAACATGGCAAATGACAAGACGGATTCACAGTGAGACAGGCACCTCCACGAACGCCTGGGCAGGGCACTAAGGACCCTGTGGCGCGCGCGTGTGTGCACACATTTCAGGGGCCCACTCACCTCCGAGCTCTTGTAGCCCAGGAGCAGATAGGTGGCCATCACCTCGTTGTACTTCTGGCCCACCAGCGAGTCCTGGATCTCATCCCTCGTGTAGCCCATGGACACCATCAGCTCTAGGAAGCGGCACAGGCTGGTGAGGTCCCTGCCCTCTCACCCCAGGGCCACCCCGCAGCTGCCCCTCCTGAGCCCTCACCTGTCCGCCGGGGGTCCTTGTAGTCTGGCAGTGGCTCCGTGTACGGCTTGAGCTCATCTTCTTCGTGGCCCACATTCATCCACCGGTCTTTCATGATTTGCTGGGGGTAAAGGTGGAAAACAAGGGTTAGAGATCACAGGCACATGCTCAGAGCCCCCTGCCCATTCCCCTGCCAGGCAGCAGCCCCCTCACCTCTAAAGTGCCCCTCTTGCTGGGGTTGAGAATGAGGAATTTCTTGAGCAGGTTTTCGCAGTCTGTGGACATGTAGAACGGGATGCGGTACTTCCCTCGCAGGACCCGCTCCCGAAGTTCCTGGAAGGGAAGCCAGGGGCTCAGGGTAGAGAAGGTGTCCATCCCTGCTCCCCTTTAGGACCCCTCCCCACCACTGAGGCAGAAGAGACCACCCAGGGCAGCTCCCATGCCTTGGGAAGGAAGGGAAGAAGGAAGGGCGGCAGTCACAGCTGAGACTGCAGAGGAGAAGGACCGCAAGGACAGCGCGTGCCTGCACCTTGCCCCACCTTGAGGTTCTGGCCGTCAAAAGGCAGGGAGCCGCTGACCAGCGTGTAGAGGATGACCCCGAGGCTCCAGACGTCTACCTCGGGCCCGTCGTACTTCTTGCCTTGGAAGAGCTCTGGGGCGGCATAGGGGGGGCTGCCACAGAAGGTGTCCAGCTTCGTGCCAAAGGTAAACTCGTTACTGAAGCCAAAGTCGGCAATTTTAATGTTCATGTCAGCATCCAGGAGCAAGTTTTCTGCCTGGGAGGAATGGGGAGAGGCAAGACAAAGGTCTAGGTCGCAAGAGGGTGAAAACAGCACGAGCCCTCTCTGGCAGAGCCGAGGGGCAAAGGGAGTCACTGATGGCGATGGAGGAAACCAGTGCAAAGCTGGAAGGTTTTAAATGAACTCGGAGTGTTAGAAACAAAACCCAAAGGCCAATCTCAGCAAGTGGAAAAGGAGTCATACATGGAGGCCCTGAAGACCCACTGCCCAACATCCCAAAGGAGGGAGAAGGGCCGTGTGCGTCCCCTCTCCTTGAGCGGGGAGCCCGATGCGGCCTCAGATGACTTATTAGTAGTGTCCAAAGGGATCTTTGAAGGCCTTTCCGGAAGGGGCTGTGATGGTCTTTTAAAATAAAATCCCCGCCAGGTGGGTCTACTGCTTCCCTCTGAGGCAGAATAAACTCCACTGGGTGGGATCACTGCCTCAGGGAATGAGTAACAAATGGGGGCACACATGGTCACTGCAGCTACGGAGGAGAGGCCTCAAGGACACCGGTGGGGGTGGCAGGAGAGACGGGCTCCAGCTTCCAGGGCTCTCAGCCACAGTGGAGCTGGGCCAGCATGGGCAACACTCTGAACGCCACCTGATGGGGAGCCACATAAAGGGGTGCCTCAGGGTTCTCTGCCACGGTATGTGCTCTCTTTTAGTCTCCTGACCACCTCCCACGGCGTAAGAAGCATGTGCTGGGGTCCCTGCAAAAGCAGCAGGGAGATGGGGGTTTCAAAGGGCCAGGCAAGCCCTCAGCCCAACCGCCAGCTGAGGACTCTCACCTTCAAGTCTCTATGCACAATGAACTTCTGATGACAATACTGTACAGCCGATACTATCTGGAAGAGAGAGAGGAAGGTGAAGTCAGGGGTGTCTGAGGCCCAAAGTCGGGGCTGGGCCTGGGAGAAGGAGCTAAGCTTGGATGCCAGGCTCCAACCAAGACGGAGACGGAACAGCAACCAGGAGCTGCATCCATTGCCCCATGACCCTCCCTACCAGGCCTTGACCAAGTGCATGCCAAGGGGGCAGGAGAACCCACCTGTCGGAACTTGGCTCGGGCCTCTTTTTCCTTCATCCTGCCATGAGCTACCAGGTAATCAAACACCTCTCCTGAAGGAAACAGGGACAAGAAAGGTCATGGGCCTGGGAGAGCTCAGGGTGGCAGGTGAGACAGAAGGGAAAGAAGGAAGAAAGGGTCCTATACTCACCTCCACTAGCATACTCCATTACAAGATAAAGGGTCTTCTCTGTCTCAATAACTTCAAATAATTTAACTGAAAAAAAGGGCAGCACAGAAGATGGATCTCTGAAGAATCTGGGTCTGCACATCCAGCCTAGGCGTGCAGACAACACCCTGAGGAAAAGACTCCCTCCCTCCTGCCCGAATTCACAGCCAAAACCAACGCCATGTTAACAAAGTGCTTTACAGTTGATGAAGGACTTTGACCGCAATCCCATGCAGTAGTCAGTGAGGATATTTTCCTTTCCACTCCACAAATTAAGACAACAGGGACCCCTGCTAGCAATGGGCTAGCAGGACCAGGATTCTTCTGATGCCCAACACTCTCCCCGGCACCCCCTGGTCTCTCCATGTAAACTAAGTGGCCCTGTCATTTCAGAGACTTCGAGTCCCTGGGAGAGTCTTTATTCATCTGTGCCTCAGTTCCCTTATTTGTTAAATGAGGGTAATGATCTCTCTCTCTCTCTAGCCATCACACATGGCTGTGAGCAAAGTGCTTTAAAAATGTGAGTTATGCTATCCCTCAAATCAGGACTGCCCAGGAAGATGTGCTGAACTTGTGGAGATATAGCCCTGCTGGAGGAAAAAGCGCACCCGGGAACCTGGCTCTCACCTATGTTGGGATGATTCAAAACCTTCATTATTCTTACTTCCCGGAACAGCTGGAAAATAAAAGACTGAGGGTCACCCTTCTTCCACTTGGGACCTTCTGTTCCGCTCCACCCCCCAACTGAGCCTTAGCTCCTTGTCAAGCAAAAAAAAAAAAAAAACCCAATCCCCCAAAACAAAAACGCACACAAAAGAGAAAAGATACAAAGTGTGTGCCCTGCTCCTTCCCAGCCTTCTACTGAGCTCTGTCCTCCAGTCCAAAGCTGCATGGTCAGGGCAAACAGCAGGCTGGGGGTGGGGGTGAGGGGAGAAAAGCAGCAGGACAGACAGCAAGATCACCCCAGTACTCTCCCAGCAAGCTAAACCTTCTGTCTTCTTTCCATTGCCTTCCTTACCCAGAGGCCTTGTGCCCAAAGAAGGGTATATCACCACCCTCCCCCCTTGGGCCCAGCCCAATCCAATGAGGGCAGATATACAGGATTTCCAAGGTGGGAAGCTGGGGAAGGGGAGGGAGAAAAGGGGAAAGGGGAGGAGACAGAAAGAGAGAGAGAGAAAGGGAAGAAGAGGAGAGACAAGGAAAGAGAAGAGACAGAGAAAATGAAGAAAAGGAAAGGGACCAAGAGGGGAGAGAGAGAGAGAAGTGAGAGGGAGATAGAAAAGAGATAGTGAAACAGAGGGGGAGAAAAAGAGTGAGACAGAAAGGCCCCACTGCTCCCTGGCAAGCATGAGGGAGTTCCTAGCAGTGGGCACTGATAGCCCTAGGCCAGTCCAGGGGCAGGGAATGGAAAGGAACGGATGCTCCCAAGTTCCTGAGGGCCCCCCACCCCCCCCGGTCAGAAGGACCTCCAATTTTCTCTCCTTGTGCTGCACCACCCTTGGCATTCTCTGGCAAGCACAGAGCCCTGGTCTGGTTAGAAGAAGCTGCTCCTATATATAGCTGATGCCAATTTTAATTAAATCCACCTGCACACATTCACTCCCTTTGTGAAACAAAAATGGGGGCTCTAAAACCATCCATCTCCAGGAAGATGAAAAGGACAAGGTCAATTCTGTAGGTCCAGGGGGTACTTCCAGGGGAGGCCAACTCGGCTTGGTCTAAGCTAAGCAGCAGGAAGGCCTCAGGACCCCCAGTTCAGGGAATGGTTAATGCCTAATCCTTGAAAGGAGCTCACAGAGGGATTTCTTTTTTGAGGAGAGAGGGCAGCTTTTGTATGCTTTCAGGTGTCTGCCTCTTCAGCTCCCCGTCTGCTCCCAGTCATTTCCCAAGGTTTCCCCCCGGCCCCACTGAATGACGATCAAATCTTGGGCAGGAACTCAGAAAAGAGAGCAGTAACGGGGACTTGCCCGTCTAGCGCTTGTAATGGGACAGAATGCCAAGGCGCAGCACTGGAAAAGTCAATCCAGGCTCACACCTCCCCCTCCCAGGTCAAACCCAGAAAAGGCACCAAAGTGAGGGGACCCAGGACCCTGCATGTCCTGCTGTGGGGCCAGCCTTGTCAGAGGCCATGGGTCACCAGAAGGATGGAGGTCTAGATTCAGACTAGCCTTGGTAAAACAATGAGCTGAAAGGCCATTTAACTGGCTTTGTCTTACTGGTGGCAAAGGCAAAGCGCAGGGGGGAGTCAAACTACTTGGCTTCTTGAAGGGTCACAAGATGGCAATCCAAAGGACGTGCCAGGCCAGCTTCTTCTAAGGGCTAAGGCCACAAACCGTGCCGGCTTCTATTGCGATGAGAGGGGGAAGGCTGTTGCCGTAGCAAGCCAAATACAGTCCTTCTCTTCCTCACTCCAAGAAGGCCCTTCAGAAAGCCCAAAGCAGGGAGGCTGGAAAAACCCTGGGGATGGCAGTTAACATTCGGGACTTACACAGAAGGAATTCCCACTTCTTAGTGCTGGCTCTCAATGTATCAGGTAAGCCAACACTCTCATCCAATTCCCTGACTGAACCACCCTTGCCTTGACCCCAGCTTTGGCAACCTTGCAATTTTGCTAGTCCTGGTTCTGTGAGCTCAGGTCCCAGCCCCTTCCCCAAGATCAGAACCCAAGCCCCCCACCCAGCAGAAAGAGAATGGAGCCAAGTGGCTGCATTTTGGTGGCCTAGAAAATGAGGCTACCCAGATCAGATCAGGCAGAAACAGAGCGACCCCCCCCAGGCCTAGAGGAGAGAGTTCCCACTCCTACTGTTGCTACGACAACC
>NW_027187322.1:1110196-1111055 GCF_028583685.1 Petaurus breviceps papuanus | reverse complement strand
CCTACTGTTGCTACGACAACCAGCCACTGGCAAGCTTTTTCCCTTCTGCAAATAAAAAGCTGGCTCCTTTTTCTCCTTACCGGCAGCTTCTCAGCTTCTGGGGCCAAAATAACTACAATCTGTCTAGGGGCTCTCCCCAGTGGCTAAGGCAGAGAGGAAGCAAAGGCCCCACCCCAGTGATCCCTAACACAGAGGGGCTGCAAAACCACAAGGGGCAATGAAGGCTGCCCATCCCTAAACTCCATCTGCCACCTCAGGTTTGGACCAGAGCAGAGCTTCTAAATTTGATTATGGAGTCACTCACTCCCTATCCCTGCTCAGGCCCCCCCCCCCAACACTCCCTGTGTCTCCGTCCCCTCAAAGTACTTGGCTTGTGCAAGAAACTGGCCGTGAACTAGAGACTGGGGTGCTTTAGAAAGAAGGCCAGGGAAGGAAACCAAGTTAGCCAACCAGACTGTCTAAAGCTTTAGAGGAAAAGGAGCCCATGTGGTAGCAGTTAGCCTGGGGATATGACCATAGCTGGGAAGGCCCATAGGGCAAGGGAGAAGGCAAGCTTTTGGCAGGAAGGGTCAAAGAGGGGGTCTTGTCTCTGGGCTCCAAGGTGTATAGGGCCAGTCGGTGCTGTCTGCTTACTTTCTGTAGGCTGGAAGAATTGAGCTGGGTCTTGTCAATGATCTTCACCGCCACCTGAAGGGAATGAGACACAAAAGGCTTTGGCCCAAGGGCAGAACCAAGAACTTGGAACCATCCTCTTTCCCATGCTCACTTTGCTGTTCAGGCCAGAGATCAGGCATCTGATGCAGGGAGGCGATCACCCCCCCCCCCCCCCCCCCCCCCCCCCCCCCCCCCCCCCCCCCCC
>NW_027187322.1:1035560-1110096 GCF_028583685.1 Petaurus breviceps papuanus | reverse complement strand
CCTCCCCCCATGTCCCGGCTCACCTCCTTGCCCGTCAGGACGTGCCGAGCCAGCTTCACCTTGGCGAAGTTGCCTTTGCCGATGGTCTTGAGCAGGCGATAATTGCCGATGTGCGGCTGCTCGTCAGCGGAGGTGGCCGAGTTGCGGCCCCGGAGCATGTTGGCCTTACTGCTGGGCTTGGCGTCCAGGTGTCCGAGGGCCGGCTGTAGGAAAGAGATACGGAGGGTTACCAAGCTGCCTTCTGCCTCTATGACCTCTCCCCTCCAGGGGTAGGAAGGAGCCCCAGGAGGGAAGAAGAACGTGCAGCAGCATGGCTCCTTTCCCAGCGCCCCAGGACTAGCCTTCTGCAAGCTGGGGGGCCTCCTGGAAAGTCTGTCTCTACTCCGTCCTGTACCAGACTCATCTCATCTTAGCTACACTCTCCTCAGAACTTCTCAATGGCTCCCTAGTACAGCCCACAAGGGAAGGCCAAGCTCCTCTGCCCCTGAGGGGTCTGCTCCAGCCACCTCCCAAGCCCCTGCCTCAGCTGTGGGCCACCCCCCCCCTTACCTGGCTGACCCTTTTGTAAAGTTCAACTCAAATGAAATCCTGCCTAGCCTTCCTTCCTTGGTGCCTCCAACAGATCAAACACAACCCCCCACTCTGTATCCACACGAATGGATGTGCCGTGAGCCTTCAGACCACAGGCTCTTGGAGCAGGGATCCTGGTCTGCACCCTAGTATGTAGAGGGCTTTGCACGCAGTAAGAGCTGAAGTACTTGCTAAATTTAACTGAGTAGCTGTGAACAAGTGAAGTAACTTAGGCAAATGGAAGGAACGGGAAAGAGTTCTGGGTTCAAGTCCTGGCCCACACATTCCCATACTAGCTGGTGGCTCTTGGAAACTCAGGATCTTCACCAAGAGTCGCACCAGGGTGGAGGGGGGTTTCAGGCCTGGGCAGGCACTGTGAGGTCCAGGGGGTCTCTCCCATCTAGGCAGAATGGAAGTACCTTGGCAGGCAGGCCATGGTTTTCCTGTTCCTTTGTATTCCTAGTTGAGCTTGGATGGCAGGTGGGATCATTTTTCCGCCAGCCCTTATTAAGTGCCCTAGCCCCATCCAAAATCCACTAGCTTCCAAAAAACCTAACACATTCAAATGGAGAGAAACCTGCCCCCTTGACCAGGTTTCCTGGGCCCTAGGGAGGTCTCAAAGCTTCCAGGGCGGGAGAGACAGAAGGCAGGAAGGCTGGAGAGCCAAGCCCCTCAGGTCTGGGCTAACTAGCCTCAAGGACTTCTCTCAGGCCCATTCTACCGCTAAAATCTATGATTTTGTGACTTCTATGAAGCCGATGACTGGAAGGGCTGGAAACCTCTTGGACTCCAAGTCTGGGAAGGAGAAGAGGAGTCCTTGACTAGGTCAGGTGCACTCTAGCTTTAAGACATTTTGTAAGTAGAGTCCCATGGGGCCTTGCCTCTTATGGTCCATTTAGTAAAAGCTGATCTTGGCCCATAATTTGAGGGCAATCTGGAGCTCCCCTTGCATGATGGGTAACACACAAAACTGGGTTCAGTGGATCTTTTCATATTGTATCACTCCAATGACAAGCCTGGAGGCCTCAGAAAACACGGGGAGGGTTCCCACGAGAGAAGTGGGAAAGATTCGAAACCCAAACATCTTTCAAGTCGAAAACTTTTCTTGATCCAACATAGACAAATTTAACCAAGCAATAAAACACACATCCTAAGTGAGGGGAAGCCAGGCCTGGGGTCAGGAAGACTCTGCTTCCCAAGTTCAATTCTGGCCTCAGACACTTCCTAGCTGTGTGACCCTGGGCATGTCATTTCACCCCGTTTGCCTCAGTCTCCTCATCTGTAAAATGAGTCAAAGAAGGAAATGGCAAAACCACTCCAGTATTTCTGCCAAGAAAACCTCAAATGGGGTCATGAAGAGTCAGACATGATTCAACAACCACCTCTGCCATGAAGCCTTCTCTCCTTCCTTTGGACTCAATGTATTCTAAAGAGGGTTAGCTTAGTTCTGTGTCCAAGATAAGTGTTCAATAAATATTTATTTAATGAATGAATAAAACCAAGGAAGGTTCCTATCCAACAGAGAGTATGGCACAGCAGGGACCTAGAGATCTGGACTTTCTAGTCCATGTGCAAGTTAAGGTCAAACCTGTCCTTGGCTCACCCTAGGAGGACTTCCCAGAGGTCTGGTTCTCGGGGACACTGGGAGAAGAGGGCTGCCTCTCCCCCAAACTTCCCTAGAGCCTAGAAATGCATCAGGACAGCAGAGAATAGCATGGTGGCTCCAGAGACAGCTAAGAGGGCCTCGAGTCCACATCCTTTTTGACCTGGGGTGAGTTCCCACAGCCCTCTCCCCACTCCCACCCCCGTGCCCCAGGGGGCCCTAAGGCTCCTAGAAGTCTACTGGTAGAGAGAGAGCTTCCTCACTGAGAGATCCCCAGATAGAACAGAGAGAAGCCCAGGTCCATCCTCCCCTCACTCTCACCTCCTCTCCAAGAATAAGGAATGGGAACAACATCCTAAACTAGGAGAGAGAGCTAGGAAAATGGGGCATTCAATGAGATTCTTTAGGCCTACGACTATTCCTACGAAGGGCTTCAAGGTTTGCAAAGTGCTTTACGTCTGGTCTCCTTGGATTTGAGAATGACTGAGCAACTGTCCTCCTCCCTCCCAATAACCACCACAAAAACCCAACACTCCATCCAGAAGGCAGCATGAAGCAAGGCCCAGACCCAGGAGATAGTGTGGCGGGCACCTGGGCCCTTTACCTCCCAGAAGCCAGGCCTCAGTTCAGCATCTGGTCCAGGAGGTGGAGGGCCTGTCTTCCAGCAGGCACTGTCACTGGCACCAGCATGGGCCACAGATCTCAAGCACACTGGTTCCTCTTTCTGAGTGTTCCAGAGGGAACCAGGACTGTGCCAACAGGAGCACTCCTTGAGGGGGCAAAGTCAGCACAGTTTCAATGGAGAGCTCAGCCCCAAGAGCCAATGTTTGGACTCATGTCCCAGGGTTCCCCACTGGCCCACAAAGAACTCCACGCTTCCAGCCTTCATTCCTTTAGGCCAGAGGGAGAAGAACCTTTAGTCACTCCACATGACTAGCAACTGTGTCCTCTGTTTGAGTTATCACCCAGTCAAAAGTTCTCACCAAGTGAGATCTCCAGGGAAGTGACCAGATGCCCTCAGGGGCTGACTGGAGGCTCCAAGCCCCCTCTTTCTCTGTGGCCTCCTTCCACCCTAGCACCGCACACCCTGCATCGCTCTAAGGTTTCCTGTGTGTTCTTTCAGTCAGGTAACTCAGACTGAAGCTCAACTCCAAGTAAGAGCAGTGCTCTCTGACAAGCCCAGAAAGGTCTGGCTAAGTTGGCCTGCCATCAGTATGACATGGCTGAGGGAGCCTTGGCCTGAGAGTCAGAAGTGGATTCAAGTCCCAGCATGGTCACTGACAGGAGAAGCCATTGTAAGAACCTCTCCGTTTCCTCGTTTGCAGAATGAGGAGACTGGACTAAGGCTCCTTCGCCCTCTGACACTTCAGAACTCAGAGAGCAGGGAAGCTGCGGCAGCACTGCCAGCCTGCCCCTGTTGCCCTTATTTTTTCAGGAAAACAAAAACCTGGATTTTTATTTAACTGTTTGGGGGTGTGGTCGAGACAAAAAGGAGTTCCTTTCTCTCAATCCCTAGGCAAAGCAACTCACTGGAAATTCTTGGGAAATCTATCTGTAGTCGAGCCCTGGCTCCCGAACCAAAGTGGTCACTAGAAGAGAGAACTTGGGGCCCAGAGGACAGAACCAGCACCTGAAAAGTCTGGGAAAAGGCCAGAGGCTAAGAGAGAAGGAAGAGGGCCCAATGAGCCTGGGATCCCACAGCTCCTTCCAGGCAGAGTGCCAGGTTCGCCCGGAAGACTGCTCCACCCTAGGAGGACAGGCCCTGACTCAGGCAGGCAGCGCCCCTTCCCTAATGGCAGAAGTTTTCCCCAACAGTTCCTCACCTGGCCTTCTACAGGAAGGGCTCACCTAAGGTACCATGGGGGAGGGGGGTACCAGAGAGTGGCAGGGTAGGAAGGAGGCTGGGGAACTCTTGAGAAGGATCAGTCAGGTTTCGCTGGGAGAGAGGAGCCCCCTTCCAGTTACTGAAGCCAAGCAGTGGGCCTGGGGGCAGTGACCCTAGAATGCCAATACATGCCCTACTCCAATGTTTATAATTATAATCATGCTTCCTGGTCATTTAATCTGTCTGGGGACCCCCTTCCCCGCTTCTCTCTGCCCAGGCAGCTTATGACAGTAACTGTGACAGGAGGGGGAGGGGGTATATTCTCCCTTCTAATTTGCCTGTTCTCTTTCCTCAATTACTAAGTTGTCCCCTTGCTCCAAGAAAGGTTTCCCAGCAGCTCTCCCCAGCCTATACTGGCCCTCAGGTCTTTAGCAACTGCTGAAAGCCTCAATTCTACAGGGTTCTAAGTTGCGAAGAGGTGAAAACATACCCGTTCTGAGAAAGGGGCAGACAAGGGCGACTTCCATTCAGCAGGGCCCAGGAGAACCTGTCAGGCAGCGAGGGCAAAGTACAGAGGCCTCGAAGAGCCAGGCCCTGGGTGGGGGAGCTGGCTCCACCGCCTCCCGGCAACACCTTCCACCACCTCCTCAGTGAAAAGTGATGAGCGGCTTCAGCCCGGCAACTTAAGCTGTGTCGCAACCGAAACCAGCACTAGCCGTGAGAGACCAGGTTTAGCAGGGGGAGGCCTGGGAGCCAAGCAGGAGGCTTTCCCCAGAGCCCCAGCCGCCAGGAAGTGTAGTCCCGGAGAACTTCACAAGGAGCCAGGTGGGAGGAAAGGGGCGGGAGAGGAGGGGAGAAGGGAGGGAGGGAGAGAAAGAGAAAGAGAGGAGGACTTAGAGCAACTTCCTGCTCCCTCTCCCTCCCCCCAGGAAGTGGCTTGCCCCACCCTCCTAAGGTGAGTTGCTGGGACTAGAGATGACGGAGCCAGCCAGGGACCATCATCAAGTCCTTATCTCACCTTCAGCAGGTGGGCCCTGCCACCCGAGGTCACGCCCTAAAGGAGATAGAGAAGAACTGGAGATCATGGGTTTAGAATTAGAATGGACCCAGAGTGCCATCATTTCAGAGATAACCAAACTGTGGTCCAGTGGAGTGACTGGCCCAAGGGCACAAGTAGTAAGGGGGTGGGGGGCGGTGTGTGTGTGTGTGTGTGTGTGTGTGTGTGTGTGTGTGTGTGCATGCTCGCAGGAATCTGAACCCAGGCCCTCTCCAGGCCCTCTTCCTCCCAATCAAATGTTTCTTCGGCTGGACTGGACTGGATTACGCTATAGTGCTTCCGGCATATGAACCTAGGTCAGGTCCAGAAGAGGTGGGAAGGAACTTCCTGGAACCCACCAGAGGACCCTGTACAGCGCCTTGTTCCAGGCTGTCCTAATGAAATGGATGGTACTTTGGGGTCTCACTCAAGGCCTCTCCTGGGGCCTTTGACCACCCACTGCTCCCTTCCCCAGGGGGGTTGCCCAGACAGAGAACATCCTCTTCCAAAAAGGGCCTCCTGGTCTCTCCTCCATAACCACTCTGGGTCCTGGTCAAACGACTTAAATCACTCTGAACTTAGTTTCTTTGGCTGTAAAAATTAGCAAGTTGGAATAAATGATCTCCAAGAGCCTTTCTCATAATCCCATCTGCTTTCCAGTTTGGTCTCTTTCTAGATATCTCTTCAAGTAAATGGTAAAATCCTTCAAGGCTTCTGGTCCCCTCACTAGTCTCTACCCTCAGAATATTCTCCACCCAAAGATGCTCAAGCCACACATTCTTACAAATCATCGCTGCTGCACACAGTGAGGAAGGCAGTGGAATGCAAAGGCTGCTGGATAAAAGGCCAGCCCCCCTCCACAACCATCCAAACCCAAATCCACTCACTGCCTTCTCACCCAAAGCTGACTGGCAAAAGGTGAAGGGAATAACCACAGGGTTTGAGATGAGCCCTGCTACAGCTGGCTAAAACTGCCTCTTAAAGAAACATCAGAGGCAACATGGCCCAGGCAGCTGGGTTCCTTGAAAGGTCTGGTTTCCTGCCTGTTACCCCAACTGATCCCGTTTGAACCCTGGCTGATGGCATGCTGTCTCCCCCACTAGACTGTGAGCTCGTTGAGGGTAGGGATTCCCAGACCTTAGTGAGGCTGAAGCCAATGAGTAAATATTGAGTGACTGACCATTCACATCTCTCCCTGGTCCCAATGACCACACATAGACCTCTGTAAAAGCTAACTTCCTTTGGATTCTGGACTCAAACCGCTCTGTTCCAAGTCGTCTCCAAGATGCTGCAGCCCCATGGAATGGTGTAGGGTAGAAATTAAAGCTGTGCCCCACCCTCTCCCCAGCCAAGGCAATGCTGATGGCTTCTACTTGAAAGTTGGAGGGTTCAGGCCCTCTTTCTTCTAGGCTTTTAGAGGCTCATAACTTGTGAGCCGGTAACTCTGAAGCACAATTTGAGAAACAGAAATGTATTACAAATCAAAGATAACAAATTTAGGAGTAAAGAGGAAGGACCCTGGTAAGTAACACTCCAGTTCTCACTTGGAAAATCACAGAATTTCATTAACATCCAAACACAACAAAAGGTGGGAACTGAGAAAGTCAAGGTCTTGCCCCCTTTTTCCTAAGGAGGCTGCCCAGCTTCTCCAGAAGGGAAAGGCCTCACAGGTGCCAGGCATTGGGGAGAGGGGGCCGCTGGTCCTCGTAGGAAGCCCACAGCTATCCTAGCACGAGCCATGCATGCCCTTAGGACATGGGGGCAACAGGCCCCACACCACAAACAAAGAAGTTTGGACAAAAGCTAGAGTCAACCAGGGAAAGTGAGAAGGAAAAAGGTGATCCAGCTCCAGCTCCCTGGGGCCTGGAAGCTAAAATGTAATTAGCACCAAGTTCACTGCCAGCCTCGGAACCAGAAGAACATTCAGCTCTCAGTTCAGAGATGTGCCCTCCTGGGGGCATTCGGATTCACTCATAACCTCCAGATACCCTGTTTGGGAGCAAAAGTGGAGTCTGCTATAGAAACCTGCAAAGCTCTGCTGTGAATGGAGACAACGACCAGCTCCAAGGAAAGAGGAAAGGGCAGGGGGAGCGGCCCCCTTTGGGGCTTTGGGATGTTTTTTCACCTTAATGCAAAGCATGCGCTTTCCTCTTTGCTTGTGCCCCTCAGTGCCCTGGTGTGCACTCTCCTTGGCTAAAGCCTAGTTTGGCAAACCTCTGCCTGGAAAGGGTGATGGCTAAAAAGGACCCTTTCTAGCTGCCAACAAGAGCAGGTAGGTGAGAGAAGAAAGCACCTTCTCCCCAGCAACAGGCAGTTTGGAAACTCTGTCCAAGGCCCAGGCTGTGTACCTTGACCCCTCCTTCCATGATTTAGTTCTGGAACTCCTTCCTCCCATGAAAAAGCAGCACAATAGCATCACGTGGAACAAGGTGGGGGGGGCTGCTGGAAGGTGCTAGCACACACACACACTCACTTAGAGACAGTCCCTCACTTGCCTTCCTGCACTAGTGGGTTACTGTAACCATGGCAACTAACAAGTTCCTTCACATTACAGCAGAGACTGCATACTGAGGGGGGGGGTGGTGGCATGCAGACTCATGGGGAAGCTGGGGTAAACCTGGGGTTGCTCGAGATTAAGAATCATCATGGGACCTTGGGCAAGTAAGTCCTTTGGCCTCCTCAGCCCCTAAATGTCTCACCTGAGGTCTCTGCCAGTTCTATACTCTCTGGAAGGATTTAGGCCCTCTGAACTGAGAAGTCCTCTGGCCAACTCCTCTCAGTGATGGTGACTATCGACCCTGGCACATCTCTGGGACTCTGAGGGGCAACCCTGGCTTCGCTCTGTCAGCCTCCACAGGCCCTGCACAGAAACGGGATGCTGTGGGAGAGCTCGGCACTTGGCGATAAGTCTCCTTCATCCTTGTACCCTCCAATAAAAGGCAGGCATTATTTCCCTTGGCTTAAGAAAAGGAAAGGGCTTAACCTTAAATGTTCTCTCGGATGTAAAGGACCCTAGATGTGGGCATGAACAGAGCTGCTGGCTTTGCCCAGGGGGAGGAGCGATAAGTCAGTCACCCCAATTCCCCAAGCTAGTGAGTGACCAAGTCACTACGGGAACTAAGGCCTCCTGACTCTTCCTCACTTCTCTGGCCTATGGACAAGCCCTATTTCAGCCCTAATCCTGTGACCTACCTTGAATATTACCTAGTCCAACCCCATTATTTTAGAAGCTAAAGTGCATGTACAGAGTGGAGTATATGAAAGCAAAGGAATATTATTAAACCCTCAAACCCACGTATGAAGAATGCAGAGAAACGGGAAGACTTATTTGATCTCTCTCTCTCCCTCCAAGGTCACAAAATCATTAATTCTCATGGGTGGAAGATACCTCTGAAGCCACCTAGTCCAATCTAATCCCTAAGACTATCCTAACAACCATAAAGATGCCTTCCAAATTTTATTTTAAAATCTCTCAAGGGGAAAGTCTCTATAGCCCATTGCATTTTTTAGGGAATTCTGTTAGGGTTTCCTTAAAGCAATCTGGAATCTGGCTTTCTGTAGTTTCCTTTCCATTGTCCCTAATTCCTAAGATGCCCCCATCTCTCCTCTGGAGCAGGCCCTTATCACCTCTAATTTGAATAACTGCACATACCTACCTCAAGTATCTTTCCACATCCCTCATCCTCTCCCCAGCTAGCTGCCAAAATGATTTTTCTAAAGCACAGATCTAATCATGTTGCCACTCCCCCCATTCAATAAACTCCAGTGGCTCCCCCATTGTCTCCAGGATCAAATACAAAATGCTCTGTTTGGCATTCAAAGCCCTTCCCTAACCCAGCCTCCTACTTTCCCTGTCTCCTTACATCTTACTCCCCAGTGACATTGACCTCCTGACTGTTCCATCTCCTGACTCCAGACATTATTCTCCCTATCTGTCTCCCACACCCAGATTGTTCCCCCTCATCTCTACCTACTGGCTTCCTTCAAGTCTCAGCTAACATGCTACCTTTGACAGGAAGCCTCTCCCACTCCCCACTAATACTAACACCTTTCTTCAGTTGATCATCCCCCTTTTATCCTGTAAATATCTTGTTTGTACATAGTTGTTAAGACTGTGAGTTCCAGGAGGGCAGGCACTGATTTTTGCTGCTCTTTGAATCCAAAGTCAGCCAATAAGCATCATTAGGTATGTCACAGGCATTGTGCTAAGTACCAGGGCTACAAAGAAAGAACACTTGCCCTTAAAGAGCCCACAATGCAGCATGGGAGATCACGGAGAACAACTGTGTACAAACAAGATGTAGACAAGATAAATATGAAATAACCAACAGAGGGAAGGCACTAGAATGAAGAAGGATTAGCAAAAACTTGTGGGAGCAGGTGGGATTTTAGCTAGGACTTAAAGGAAACTGAGAGGTGGAGATGAGGGAGAGTGTTCCAGGCATCAGGACACAGAGAGAAAATGCTCAGAACCTAGAGACAGTGTGTCGTGTTTCAGAACAGCCAGAAAGCCAGTGCTCCTGTGCTGAAGAGGATGTTTTGGAGAGTGAGGTGTAAAAAGAATGGAAAGGCAGGAGAGGCTTAGGTAGGTTATGAAGGGCTCTGAACATCAAACAGAAGGTTTTGTATTTGATCCTGAAGGCCACAGGGAGTCTCTGGAGCTGGCTGAGTGGGGAAGTAACATGATCAGACGTGCAAAACAGGAAGATCACTCTGGCTGGAGCTGAGTGTGGACAGCAGGGTAGAGACTTGAGGCAGGCTGGGGAGATGAGGGTCTGCACTAGGATGGTGGCAATGTCAGGCGAGAGGCAGGACAGTTATGGGAAGTTGACAGGCCTTGGCAACATACTGGATGGAGGGAGTGAGACAAAGTATGGAATGCAGGATAACGCCTACGTTTCATGCTAGGAGGACTGGGAGAAGGTCATGACCTCGACAGTAATAGGGTATCTGGAAGGGGGAAAGATGGATTTACTTGTGGACATGTTGAGTTTAAGATATCTGCTGGACAATACCACTTCTAGGCATGTATCCCAAAGAGATCATAAAAATAGGAAAAGGACCCACATGTACAAAAGTATTTACAGCAGTTTTTTTGTGGTGGCCAAGAATTGGAAACTGAGGGGATGCCCATCCACTAGGGAATGGCTGGACAAGTCATGGTATATGAATGTAATGGAACAGTATCATGCTTTAAGAAATGAGGAGCAGGTGAACTTCAGAGAAACCTATAAAGACAGATGAACTGATGCAGAGTGAGGGGAGCAGAACCAGGAGAACATTGTGCATTGTGACAGCAACATTGTGCAAGAATGATCTCTCCTTTCAGCAACACCAGGATCTAAGACAATTTCAAAAGACTCGTCATGGAAAATGCCATCCACATCCAGAGAAAGAACTGCAGAGTCTAAATGCAGGTCGAAGCAGACTGTTTGCTCTCTTGCTTTTTTTCTTTTTTCTTGTGGTTTCTCCCATTAGTTCTAAATCTTCTTTACAATATAACTGATGTGAAAATATGAATGACTATGCAGAGTCTATATCAGATTGCACACCATCTTGGGGAGGGGAGGGAGGGAGAGAAAATTCAGAACTCAAAATCTTATGGAAGAGAGTGTTGAAAACTAAAAATAATTAAAAAAAAGATGTCTGCTGGATATCTAGTTCTAGAGATCTGAAAGGCAAACTGGAAGTGAGAGACTGGGTGGACAGAGAAGCTGAGGGAGAAGGAGATGTGAGAATCAGTAGCATGGAGACAGTCACTAACTCCATGGGAGCTGATGAGAACCCCAAGTGCAATCTTACTGAAGGAGAAGAGGGACCAGGACAGAACTCTGGGAGACACCCCCAGTTAGCAGGCATGAAGGAAGATCTTACAAAAGAGACCAAGGAGAGGTCAAATAGGTGGAGGGAGAATCAGAGGAAACTGGTATGTCATAAACCAAGAGGGAGAATAACAAGGGAAAGAGGGTGATCGACAGCATCAAAGGCTGCAGAGAAGTCGGGAAGGATGAAAACTGAGAAGAGACCATGGATTTGGCAAGTAAGAGATCCATGGCAATTCCTAGAATTTAGAACAGAGCCTGGAACATACAGAGAAGGCGCTTAACATATATCTGTTGACTCAACCTGACCAGTTCTGCCCTCGATCGTCAAATAGAACACATCTAGTCCCTTTTCTCCATGATGACCCTTCCAGTGTTTGAACATGACCACCCCCTGTCTTCTGGCTTCCAGGCTCTTTAGTTGCCCCTTATATGGTATGATCCCAAGGACCTTCACCACTGTGGCTGCCCTCCTCCAGATGCTCTATAGGGCATCAATGTCTTTCCTACAATGTAGTACCCAGACAGATGGTAGTAGACACAGGACCAAACCAAACCAATTTATAGAACACTTGAATATTTACAAAGTAATTCTCTCTCTCTCTCTCTCTCTCTCTCTCTCTCTGTGTAGATCTATACCTCCATTTCTCAACTCCAAGCTTTGACACTATATCATGATACCTCTCAAGTCTAAGATTTGAAAGGGACACATCTGTGAAGAGTCAGGAAGTTTTAGGGAGTGTAAGTTCTACAAGAGTCAACAGCTGAAGATAGAAGCCAAAAGAGCAATGCTACAGTCAGTCAGTCAATGTGCATCTATTAAGTGCCTTCTGTGTGCCAGCACTTAAGTGCCAGCTAAGCACTTCAACACAAAGAAAGGCTCAAGACAGTCTTCGGGTACAAGGAATGAAGAAAGAGGCCAGCATCACTGAGCAGTCTGGCATAAGGAAATGGGAAGGTAGGAAAGGGACAGGTTATGGAAGGCCTGAAAAGCTATAGAGTATCTGATCCTGGAAGCTCAAGGGAGTCACTGAAGCTGAGCAAATCAGAACAGTCTCCATTATTCCAGAGGCTACAACTTTGCTCTCCCTGGGGCCCAGGGCCCTTATCTTAGGAAGAACCTGGCTAAACTGGATGCTGTCCAAAGGAGGGTGACTAGGCTAGGGAAGGGCCTCGAGTCCACACCATATGAGAACCAGGTAAAATGTGTGAGTATTTTAAGGCTGTCATCAGGAAGGAGGCTGAATCTGAGTGGGGTTGGCCACCAGGGGCGGACGTGGGAGCACTAGATAGAAACTGCAGAGGCAGAGTTGAGTTTGCTATCAGAAAGCAGCTCATAACAAGAGAATGACCTCAAAGTGAACCAGTTGCCTTAGAAGGGAGGGGATCCCCCTCCCCAGAGCTTCCCAAAGGTTGGAGGACCACTTGTTGGGGCTACCACCGTGGGGCTTGGGGGCCCTCCCGATGCTCAGAGACTCCAGGTCATGCTCAGCCACTCATGAAGAAACCTCTTTTCCTCCTCAGGACCCAGGACAGCTGTCCAGGAAGCTCTTCATTCTAGGGCTGTGGGGTCTTTGAAGACGTCTAAGAATTTGGGAGAACAAATTTTCACCAATTCCACAAATGGTAAACTGAAGTCACCAAGAGGCAGTCACTGGATATAGGCAGCAGTTGTCCCTACATATAAACACCAACTGCTGTCAATCAAAACCACAGCACCAAAAATGAGCCTTTCTAGGGCCTGAAAAACAACAAGCACAGCCACTGCTTAAGTACCTAAGTGGAGACCATAATATTTCAGAGGTGTGGCCCACTGAGCTCCACAGGCAGCCCAGGGCCATGGCCCAAGGCTTCATCCAGGACTGAGTTTACTCCAATTGTTTCCTTTGGGTGGGCACTGTGTGACTAACGTGTCTGACTTCCAGCAGAGACTGATTTGGACTCAACCGTAAAGCTAAAATTTGTCTAGGGTCAAGAACACTAGTCCTGGTTCATTTATTCATAAAAAAGCACCTATCTGTGCCCTAAACCAAGCGGGCTAAATCAGCTACCACCACCAAAACATGACTGGTCTTAAATTCAACTATAACCCCTTAAAGACTGGCTGGAGCCATCTAAATGGTTGGGCTCTGACTCCCTAAACTGACTTTGGGGTTCCTTTTTGCCTTATGATTTCTTCTATGATTCTGTGTTATTTTGATAAGTAAATGCCAGACAATCATTCACTGGACCTAAAAAAGGTGAGGGCCCTCATCCCCTTTCCCTGAAGCCTTCATTTCATCCTGGCTATGCTGACTTGGTTCCTTCATGGGAGCACTTTCCCTGTCTATCCTTCTGAGGATCCTTAAAGCCTTCATCTAGTCCCAAATTCAATCGCTAAAACTGGAGACTTCATGTTACACGAACTCTGTTAACTAAACATTTGGCTATATATACATATACTAGGAGGTAGAGGGTAAGATGAGAATTAATACATGATCTTTTAAACTAGAAGGGCAAAGGACAGTCTCAGACCCATCTCTGAGTAGGCGTGGTGACAGAAAGAAGCCTTCTTTTATTTATTTAGGGAGGAAAGGGGCTAGTAAGAGTCTTCTGGCTGCCCAGTCTGTTGTCAGTAAGCTCTTGAGCACCTATGGAAGAAAGACACCGGCTACTCTAACTTCAAGACTCTAGTAAGCCAGCAGCAGCCCAGGGGCTAGGCTGGTGCTGAGGAATCCAAAGCTGGTTCCCAGGGATGGAGAGGGAAAGTGTCTATCTCAGGGTGCTAAGACGTGCTTCCTGGCTGTTCCTGATGACCCACAGTAATTAGGAGCTCATGGAAATCGCATCTGGAGAACAGGTGGAGCAGCTTGGACACTAAAGGCAATGGTCAGGCGGGCCTCAAATGGCTTCCGGGTCCCAAGGCTCTCACTACGCCTTTTCCTCTGCCATCTTGTCATTGTAGCTTCTCACATCACCCGATTTCTTCCACATCAGCCACTTCCATGTAACAAAAGCATCTCTCAATGCTTTAAAGTCTCTTTTGTGCTATGTTACCAAACACAGCCTGGATTTCCCCATGATAATTCATAGCAACTCTGGCCTTTCTTATCACTGCTGATCTGGAAAAGCAACAGTAGCTTATCTAAAAAATGGAGCAGACATTTATTATACTTCCACACGCTAAGAGCTCTGCTCTGATATTTCCTGTGTGAATTAATGCTCTGATTATAAGACCCTGTCCATACCATGATGCCCCAAATTACCCTTACCAACATCCCCCGACCCCCTTACCCACCCCAGCCTTGCCCAAGTGGACATGAACACGCACGTGCACTTGCGCTCTCTCTCTCCCCCCCCCCCACACCTGCCTCCTGTCCAGCTGGATAAGCCAGCACTCCCCTGCCCACCCCTCCCCCTAGCAAAGAGCCTTTTCTTTCCCAAAGGCAGAGAACTAAAAACAGCAGCTGGGGAGCTCAGTTGACTCACCCAGCATAATCATCTCCTCCCAGAATCTCCAGTCTCCTCCTGGGGTTTTTGCCAACACAAAGTAAAAATGAAACACAGGGTCTTAAAAAAAAAATCTTAGCACTTCTGAAATAATCTCTCCACCTGGGTGCAGACTAAACTCTCTGACTGAACTTTCTCCAACCGGCCTTCAGTGTGTTGGCTGGTGCTAGCCAATGCTGACGCTAAATGGACATTAGCATTACTGAGCTCTATGAGTGGCTCTTTCCATAATTCACTTTGTGCTCTGGAGTAAGATACTGGCCCTGTGCATCCACATCTGTAAAGTGGTTAGGCATGATCTAGAATGCTTTTTACTTCTCTGGGGTCCCTAATGAGGAAGGAAAAAGAGGTGAATGCTCAGCTCTTCAGGGACAAGGTCAAGATCAACACAGGGGAGTCTACTTATCCTAAAAGATGCTTATTAAGGTCAGTAATGGCAGGATGGTTCCCCTGCGCCCACCTACACATTCTTATAGCTACTCAATTTAAGTAACAATTGAAATTTCAACTGGTTGCTGTTGTAATAGGCAAAATCCCACATTGCAGCTTGCACTGACAGGCCTGTGGTTTTGTCTGCTTCATACAACAAACAGGTCACTGAAAGCCTTTCCAAGAGAGGGCATTCATACATGGGGGGGCGGTGTGTGTGGGTTGGTGGAAACCTAGGACCATGAGGCCTACCAACTTTATGGAGCTGTCAATGTCTAAAACTCCAGAAGGCTTGCCCTGCAATGCAACCAGTGAAAATAGTAATGCTGAAAAAAGCTTTAGGACTGGTTACATCAAATCCTGTAACATTACAAAGCCTCCTTGAAGTGATTTGTAACCCCTCAAAAACAGTCTAAACTGACCATATATATAGGAATGACCAAGTGGGGTGAAGACTGTCTATTGCCAAGAGATTATCAGCATTTGGATGGAAAAGCTAGCAAGAAATTAACTGAGACAATAGCTTCTATAAAGTAGCAGATCACACAACAAACCTGCAAAATCCAAAGCATTTTTATATAGCAATAACAAAATCCAGGAATGAATAACAGAAAGAGAAGTTCATTTGAAAGAACAACAAAATATATAAAATATCAGAGAGGCAATCATCTACCAAAGCACATGCAATATCTGTATAGATATTCCAAAAAGCTCCTTAAAAGAAATAAAGAACTTAAAAACTGGAAGAATGGTCAATGTTCATGGTTGGGCGGTGCCAATAAAAATACTGTGAAAATTGATTTACCATTTTAGTGTTGTAAAAATCAAACTATCAAAGGCAAACTTTATAAAATCACACAAAATAACAAAATTTATTTAGAGAAAAGAAAAAAAAGAATGAAGAGAGAATAGCAGTTCCAGACCTTAAACCATATTTTTAAAACAGTAATCATCAAAACGATTTACTACTAGTTAAAAAAAAAAAACCAGAAAAGCAAATCAATAGAACAGATAACATAAAGAAAAGCAAAAACAATCAAGACTCAGCTATGGGTATTCCACCCCCACCCTGAAAGAAAAATTTACCTGGGAAAACAACTCCTGATTTGACAAGAATTACAGGGGAAAATGAAAAGCAGTTTGGCAGAAATAAGGTGTAGACTAAAATCTTATAGTATAAACCATAATAAACTCAAAATGTAGAAGCTATCTCAATATTGAAGAGCACACCATAAAAAATTTTAAAAAGGTACGTTTCAAGCTATGGCTGCTGAAGAAAGAAATTCTTTTAAAAAGGTTTTTATAAAATGTTTTTGTTTTTGCATCCACATGGTTTTTCCCAGTATACAGCCTGAGAGTCACTTCATATAATTAACAGTATTTTTTAAAAAGACAAACAAAAAGAAAAAGACGGAGAACCCAACATAACTGATCATAAAACGAAAAAGTACAAAAACCTGGGCAACGTGTAGCCCTAGTGGGTCTTCTAACCTTCACAAAGGGGTGAGGTGGGGGCATACTCTCATTTCTTTCCTCTCAAGTCCTTCTAAATCTTGATCACTGATCACATCTGCTTTTGGTTTTTGGTATGTCATCATTCTTTCTGTTGCTATCATTGTAGTTACTGTGACCTCTCTAGTTAACTGTGTTCATTGTCTTCTCAGTTCTGCTGACTTAACTCTGTATCAGTTCATATGCCCTTTCCACACTTTTCTGTATTCATCACGATATGCATCATTTCTAAGCATACTATTACATTCATGGATCAGAATTTGTTTAGACATTCCTCAATTAATGGGCATCTACTTTGTTTCCAAATCTTTGCTAACACAAAAAGTGTTGCTGCTAATATTTTGGTGTTTATGAGGGTTTTTTTTTACAATGGTTTCCTTGGGATATAAACTCAGTAAATGAGTCTCTGGGTGAAAAAGCATGGACATTTTAGTAAATTTGCATAATTCCAAATTGCTTTCCAAAACGGTTGTATCATTTCACAGTTCCCAACAATGTATTAAGTGTGTCTATCATTCTACATATATCCCCTTAAACATTTACTTTTGTCATTTTTGCCAATTTGCAGGTGTGAGGTGAAACCACACCATGGTTTTTATTTGTATTTTTCTCATTATTAGTGATTTAGAGCATTCTTTCAAGTGGCTGTGATTACTTTGCAATTGTTCTTTTAAGAACTCTGTTCAAATCAAAGGGGTAAATCCTTAATCAAACTAAGGGCAGAGTAAATTACAAAAAAAAAAGGGCGAATTTTCAGTTATTCAGAATTTTAAAGTTTTTGCATGAACAAAAATAATGCAACTAGAAAAATAAAGGAAGTGGTCAAAGGAAAAAAAATCTTTGGATCAAATACTGAGTGTCCCAAAAGTTTTTGGGCGGATTTAATCTTTAATAGTTTAAAACTGCACTAAGACTTTGGGACATCCATTATTTCTCAAGGGTCTGATAAGCAAGATAATAAGCAACTAATTACATTAATAACATCTATATATATAACATTTATATAGGTGGAGAGGTGGGGAGGTGCTAAGGAGCAGTGCCAGGCCTGGAGTCAGAAGATCTGAGTTTAAATCTGGTCTCAGACACTTACTAGCTGTGTGACCTTGGGCCAGTCACTTCACCATGTTTGCCTCAGCTTCCAAATCTGTAAAATGAGCTGGAGAAGGAAATGGCAAACCAGTCCAGTATCTTTGCCAAGAAAACCCTCAATTGGGATGGCTAGGTGGCGCAGTGAATAGAGCACCTGCCCTGGAGTCGGGAGGACTTGAGTCAAATCTGGCCTCAGACACTTGACACACTTACTAGCCATGTGACTTTGGGCAAGTCACTTAACCCCAATTGCCCTCCAAAAAGCAAAAAACAAAAAGAAAATAAAACCCTCAAAAATGGGGTCACAAAGAGTTGGACACGACTGAAAAGACTAAACTTAAGGTTTGCAAAATGCTTTGCAAATATCTCATTTTAACCTCAAAACATCCCTCAGAGGTAGATGCTATATTATTATCTCCAGTTTATAGCTGAGGAAACTAAGGCAAACAGAGGTTAAGGGACTAGCCCTGGGTCACACAGTGAGGAGGCTGGATTTGACCTCAGGACTTCCTACCTCCAGGCCCAGGGCTTGTGCCCCTTTAGAGAAGTACAAGAAGACTCATGTGAACTGATGTCAAGGAAAGGAAGTGGAGTCAAGGCTTTAATCACACCAACAGAAAGAACAACAAAACCACTGAGAATGAGGGCTACAAAACTGGAGACTAAGTCTGGCCCCAAGGAAGGGGTCTTTGTAGAGGTGGTGGGGCTACAGGGATGGAACACCGCAGGTAACATCAGCCTTTTAAGACATGGACACTTAGTTATGCTGAGCTAGCTTTTTCTTCTTCTTTATCATTTGTTTTCTGGGAGGAGGAGAAATGAGGGATCCTGGGGGAATTGTAGGTGGTATAAAGACAAAATACTAATAAAAAATAGATTTTCAAAAATTCCATAAAGAAAAGGAAACCTCTAAAGCAAGTTTATTCACACATACCCATCTGGGAGAGATGGCACAGGTGCATGGTTTGGAGGAAAAGAGCAGAGTGGACTGTCTTGGGGAAATAACAAAGTTCTTTTACCACCGCCAAGCAACACTACTGCCATTCTACCCCTACTGATTTATACACAACAATCTCCAAAGAATTTTCACTGACCACACAGCCGGCCAAAGAGAAAGAGGCACCTGGTGGGTGGGAGCAGGCTGCAGCATAAAACCAATGAGGAACTCAGAAGAACAGGAGTAGAAGGTGTCACCAAGGAATTGTCTGATAGGAAGAAAAGCCAGGCTGATCACATGGTGAGGGCTAGAGACAGCAAGACGCTTCTGGCTTGTGGTGGGCCCCTGTGGCAGAATGATGGAGGATCTGGATGCCTGTATCCACAGCAACGTAAAGAATTCCCAAGGCGATGAGATCCCAGATCAGAGTGAAGGCTGTCGACCCTTCCGAAGTCTTCTGATCTGGTGATCTCTGTCACTACCACCATCCCAGTTTAGGCCATCATCACGGATCACCTGGATGAATGAAACAGCCGCTCATTGGCCATCCTGCCTTGGCTCTCCCCACCCCAGCCATCCACCACAGAGTGGCCAAAGGAATTTTCCTAAAGAGTCACATAACTGTTCTGCTCAGCCTTTTCAGCTCTTGCCAACCAGGCTCCATCTCTCCCATCCTTTCATACAGGGTTCCCCTCCCTTGCTTTCCAATCCCATCCCAGTGGTACTACTCGAGGCACCTCACACCTTGGAACTCCAGTACTTAGACAGTGCCTGGAACACAGGGAGCACTTCATACCTGCTTGTTGATGAACTGTGACCCAGCGTTCTCAAAGGAGCATCGACTCTGGCAAAGTCTTCCCAGGTTGGAGAAACTTGAAATAAAGGCTGGCAAAGGACTGCAGGTCTGTTGTCTGAGAACCACCCTCATCCAAGGTTAGCCACAGGGTGATGACTGTCCCCACAACCAGAAAACCACAGATTCACCAGGTGCCAAGATCCTTGGGCACCTGCCATATGCTACCTCATATGGCTACTGGGCTGATTTCACAGGACCTCCCAGCAGCCACAAGAAGATTGTCTCACTACTTACAAAGTCAGTATCCAATTCAAACATGTGAAGTCTAAGTGTATTTTTCCATGGAAACAAAGTTTACGTCCCAATTCCAAACACAGAGTCCAAGAAGGTCAAAGAGAAAAGAATGGCTCCCTATACACACCAATAGTTGCCAAAGCACTTTCTGTACCAGCCAAGAAGCAGAAACAAAGTCAATGCCTGTCCATTGCTCGAGGTCTGGTGTAGACACAGATGTAATGTCACTGCACTGGAAGGAAGACAACCATAAACAATCCAGAGGAGCAGGCCCAGGCCTGATCTCCACCCCTTCTTCCTCAAAGACAAACACCTTCTGCAGGGTCAAGCTAGAGGGTCCCTGTGGAGGGGAGAGGGCCTCTGAGATTCTGCAACTACTATCAAGCCAACAGTCACTGTGTCCACTGGTTTGGCCAAGCCCTTTTCTTCTTTCTCTTTCAGAATCTTTGTTACAAGAGAAGGCTTGCTGGTTGGGAGAAAGAGGACTGAGGGTCAGAGCCTAAAATTCATGTCATGCAATGATGAAAGCAACCATTATACAGAACAAAAAAGCCATCCACATTTACGGTACTTGAAGGCCAGCAAAGGGCTTTAGGCATATTATCTTGGGATCCTCACAACCACCCTGCAAGGGAGGAAAAACTAAGACTCAAGGAGAAGTTACTCCCTCAGTAAAACAGCTAGTGCCCAGGGAGGGATGTGAACATTCATCTTCTTGGCTTCCATGTACAACTCCAGTAGCTCTGCCACGATGGCTGACAGGCCAGCCAAAAAAACCTACTGAACACTAATAATAATATAACCAGCATTTATGTGATGCTTTAAGGTTTGCAAATCGATTTACAAACAAGAACTCATCGAATCCTCGCAACAACTCATGGTCCTCATTTCATGGTTGAGGAAATTGAGGTTCAGTGACTTGTCTAGTATCGTACAGCTGTGAGTGAGTGTCTGGGGTGGGATCTGAGCCGGGGCCTTCCTGAGTCCAGGCCCAACACTCTGCCTCCTGTGCCCCCCATCTGTCTTTTTTTTTTTTAAATGAGAAAATACACTGAGTTCCAAAAGGAGATAAGAGTACCTAGCAAGGGGCACTCTCTCCGCTGCCAAGCTCATGGTGGCGGCCTTCCTGAAGGCAGAGGGAGGGGGCAGCTGGATGTCTAGGAGGTTGGGGGGGAGTCTGAGCCCAGAGTCTAGTGGAATTGACAAGGCTGCAGTCAGAAAAATATGAGGCTGACCGAGGAGGAAGGCGTACAGGGATATATTCTCCCTCCTTTTCTTCATTCTGTCTTTGTTTCCTTCAAGCTGAGGGAGCAGAACATGGACCGTGGACTATGGACAGCATCTGGGCCCCTCCTCATACTTCCCCTCACCAAAAAGGAACCCTGAGCCACGAACCTAAGTGAGAGGGGCACCCTAGGAAACGATGGGTGTGGGAGGGACAGGAGCAAAGCAGTGGTTTCTAGTTACACTGGATACCTCAAGTCAAGCCAAAAGCATTTAGTAAGTACTTGCTGTGTGCCAAGTACTGGGGAGACTGAGACAAGCTCCAGCCTCCAAAAGCTCCCATTCTAAAGGGATAACAACAAACTTGGGGGTGGGGTGGGAGCCTTCTCCCCCGCAGTCCTCTGAAGTCAGGGCTGCAAGACTCACCATTTCTATTTTATAGAAGAGGAAACTGAGCCTCAGAGAGGATCAGAAGTGGAACTCAGGACTTTGGCTCAGTGCAGAGCCAGGGCTTGGGAGCTGCCTCTTTATACTCTAAAGAACATCAGAGAGGGGAACGTGCTGCAGCTGGGTTTCCTGAAGCTGTGACCGTGGGCATCTCCTCCATAAGCCTCAGTTTCTTTTTCTGTAAAATGGGGCCAAGAGCCTCCTTCACCAGGCTATTGTGAGCCCCAAAGGAGACCACGTGGACAGAATGCCTTGCAAAGCATTACAAATGCCAGCTCTTCTGGCCACTTGTCTATGTGTCCACCTTGACCTCCACTCACAAACCCCAAAATAAACCAGCACAAAGACACACGAGGTGGAAGAGACCATGATGAGTGACTCATAGTTTCAAGACAGAAGAAATGGCTTTCATTTGGGGTCAAGGAGGGAATCCGGTCTGTGTGACAGGTCATATTGGCTTTCTTTTTCTTTTTTTCCCCTATGGGGGAAGGTAGAAAGATGAATTTTTTGATTAAAAACAAAAATTAAATGTCACTTAAAAAACAGAGCAAATCACAAAATTCCCAAGTAACCCACAATTTGTACAGATTCCAAATGCTTTACTAACTCACCCAACAGAGCAACAAATCTATCTAGCAAATTCTGGGTAACTCATCCCACCTCTGGGGGTCAGGGACAGAAGCACCTATCTTTACAATCACAAGATTCAAAATTAAAAGATACCTTAGTAATCACCCACCAGCGCATTTTACAAATGAGGAAACTAAGGCCCAGAGAAATCCAATGACTTTTCCAAGGTCACGCAGTCCCCCATCACAAAGCCCTGTTCTGGTACTTTACAGGCTCACCAAGTGAACCAACAAGCCCCAGGTCCATACCCTTGGCCTCCTGCTCACTTATCTGCTCTGATATAAACACCTGAAATGCTCATCCTTTCCGCCCCTAGGGAGAAACCTGGGTGCCCACGGTCTTCCAAACAGTGTTTTATTTCCCCCAGGCAGGTCCTCTCCCTCCACTGATAAGATGTACACCTGCATTAACTACTGTGGTTCAGACAAACACATACCCTCCCCACCAGCCACTGGTGGCCATCCTTCTGGGAATACCCTTCTTTCTCTCAACTGAGCTCGGTCGTCCCTTGAACAGGGGGTGTAGGGGCCTGTACTCCAAGTCTGTCAGAGAGTGGGCTCCACTGGCATTAAGGTCACCTCCCTCCTGCATTCTGAAGCAGCAGATGGGAGGCTTCATCAGACTGATGTCACCAGGGCCTTGAGACATCCTTTGGCCAGACGACCTGGGGGACGGGGCTTCTAGTACCATCAGAACCTAACAGGAAGCAAGCTCCAGGCAGAGGGGTAAAGTGCTGGGCAGAGACCTGGCTTCCAGACTGGCCTCTGCTCCTGACGAGCTGGGGGACGGGGCTTCTAGTGCCATCAGAACCTAACAGGAAGCAAGCTCCGGGCAGAGGGGTAAAGTGCTGGGCAGAGACCTAGCTTCTAGACTGGCCTCTGCTCCTGACGAGCTGGGGGACGGGGCTTCTAGTGCCATCAGAACCTAACAGGAAGCAAGCTCCGGCAGAGGGGTAAAGTGCTGGGCAGACACCTGGCTTCCAGACTGGCTTCTGCTCCTGACGAGCTGTGCGAAATCAGCCTCCAGGCTTTGGCTCACCTCTTGGTAAGGGGGGGTAATGATGCCCACAGCGCTTACTGTACCCACCCCCTTAAGCCACGCGGTTACAGCATTGCATAAGGATAAGTTATTAGTTTGGTTACTGTCTTAATTATAATAGGTTGCTGTTAGTGGGGAAATTGGATGTGATTTTAAAATTCCTGTTTGAGGTGCAAACCCCGGGTCCATTTGCTGAAGCTCAGCTGGAGCCCAGCAGCTGAGAAGGGACGGGAAGTGTGCAAGGTGAGCCCCGCCTTCCATGAGTCCCATGATGAGCCCCCCAGGATCATTGCTTAGGGGAGGTTTTTTCTTCCCCTGTTGGGCTGTGCTGTGAACTAACCACCTGCCCCAGGGCATCCCCTCTAACACTGCAGAAGAGCACCCTTTGGAAATATCCCCCAATTGTTCTTCTAAATCCAACTAAGGAAAGTTTCATCCTGGGGTCTGCAACTCTTCTTGCAGACAGCTCTTCCCATCAAGTGACTGCAGCCTCTCCAGCTGAGATGCCAGTCATCCCGTGGGGAGATAACCAGCTCACATGAGCAGGGCAGACATGCTCTGCTCCAGCTGTTTGCAGGCAAGAGGATTAAAACAACCTGGGGAGGGGAGGGCAGGGGAGGAGAGGGGGCAAACCTGCTACACAGGGAGCCCTGGGAACACAGCATGGAGGAGTAGAAATCTCCTTGGATGCCAAGGCAGCCAACTAGGCCAAACACTGCTGAAGACTGAGTGACCTTGAGAAATTGCTCCATTTCCCACTGTTGGGGAGAGGCATGGTCAACAGCAGCATTCAGGGTTCCTGAGGAGCTCCCCGCCAATTAATTGCTAATATTCAAACTGCCAAAGTCCTTTGACAGCACTGAGCAGCCGTGTGGAGGCAGGCCAGACGTGCAGCAGTGCCAGTGGCCTGAAGGCCACCTTCCGTCAAACTGCAACTTCCCACAATGGCCCACCCAATCACAGCCTTCAAGGGCCACCTTTGGATCCTGGAACCTGAGGAGAAGACAGGCTTGAGGAATCTGACAGAGCTTCACATCTTATCTTCCCAGCAAGAAAACAAGGAGGAAGGTGAGTGGGGTGGCCCAGGGAGGCTAAACCTTGTCTCCCTCCAGCTTCTGAGCAGACTCCTCGTCCCAGCTCCCTCATTTTGGGACTGGTCCTGTAAGAGAAGCTCGTGCAATAAGAAGGGGCAGCTCAGCTCAGGAGGGGCCCTGGTCACACAGGCTGGTCCCCTTTCACTACATTCCCCATTAGAGGAGGAAGCCAAGGCTGGCCCTGACATGGCTCTCTAAGGGCTGACTACACCTCCCCTGAATGTTGCCCTGGGGGCTACGTAGGGCAACTTTACTCATGCTGGGAAAAAATAGAAGCAGCAAGTAAAGAAGTAAGGAAGTCAGCTTGGAGAGGAAGGACACTGTGGTCCTCATCAGAGTAAGAGCCCCCAAAGCAGTGGTGAGAACAGCACAAGCCTCTGCCTTGGCCCTCCACACTAAGCAGGGGCATGGGCACCAGCGAGGGCTTCTTCAGGAAGCCCCAGCTTCACTAGTGCCCAAAGGGATCCACAACTGTGACCACAAGCTCAGCCCTGAGTCAATAATGAGCTCCCAAGGGAGCTCCCCTACTCACACATCCATTAATCTTCTCTCAGATCACTGTCATCATGGGGAGCTGGGGTGAGGTGGGCGAGGCCAGGCTGGCAAGCTCCAGTTTGCTTGGCAGGAGGGAGTGATGAGGAGGGGAGATCACACTTTCCTGCTTCCAAGCACTGCCCTGCCAAGGGGGCTGAGAGACCCACAGTGCAGAGTACTTCTGGTCACTCCCCACTGCACAGATGAGGCATAATCAAACACACTGGGAAGGGGCAGGAACGGGCTGGCTGGCTGCCAGGAACTTTGGTGTTCCCATCATCAGGCCTGGAACAGAACAGGAGAGACCAGGAGGCTTATGGTCTTAGGGAGAAGGGGAGAGCCAATAGCAAGAGTTTTGCCGGGCACAAGAGAGGGAAGTCCAACTATCTGCACAGTAAGGCCCCTCCTGTGGCCAGGACAGAAACTGTGGCCCATAACAGCCTGCCTTTCCCAGCGTGGCTCTGGAGCCTGACATCCCCTGCCACAAACCTCGGCTGCAGCTTTCCCAGCCCGCCCTTGTCTGGTGCGCCCTGCCCTCTCTTCTTCAGTCTACAGTAACCACATAACGACCTGCTCCTCCTTCTACCATCCCCGGTGTGAGAACCACTGACTTCAGAGTAGCTGGGTTCTCATTGGCTAAGGGTGTGCAACACCAGCCCTGGACCAGGTCTCGGTTCCTCCTACCCCCAGCAATACCTGGGGCTGCCACAGAATGGGGCTGGTGAGTTCCAGAAAGGCTTGGGGGTGAGGGGGGATGGGAAAGAGAACAGAACCAGGAACTTGCCAGTCCACACAGACAAGCACCTGAGACCTAGCTGGGTCTGGAAGGCCCTGGGATCCCTAGTCTTCGGAGGAAAAGACCTCATGGAGAAGTCCATACAGAAAAAAAAATCTGAAATAGTCCCTGTCCAGGGCAAAACAGTCAGCATCCTAGCAGTGCTGAGGCCAGGCCAGAGCTGGAAAATATGTCCATGGTAAAAGCTCACTCTTCTACCATCATCTCACTGACCCCCAGACACTGTCAGGAACCCAAGTGGGAGCAGGGCTGCCCCAAATCTCTTCTAGAGCCAGAAAGAATACAGCTTTCCTGAAGCCTGCCCAGAAAGCCAGTCTCTTCTCCTGGGGAAGAGGCAGCGGCCAGATCCAAAAAATCTCCACCTAAATGAGGTGAGAGTTTTCTCATCACCTCTGGATCAGGACTCCAATGCCATTGGGAAGGATTCTGGGGGAAAGCAAAATGCTGTCTGTGAGAAAGGCCCAGCAGCCAAGAGTCAGCAGTGTGCTTGGCCCTCCTGCCCAGGGCCCCTCACGATGGCTCCAGCCACTTCCATCTGAAAAAAAGGGCCACAAGCTTTCAATAAATGCTTTGGGGCTCTCTGGCTTTTTTCCTCCCTTGGAGAGGCACTGGGTTGTTGGCAGGATTTCATAGTAACCCACATTAAGTAATCTGAGCTGGGCCCGATGTCCTTCCCAGCACCCTTTCCACACTTCCCCTCTTCAGAGCCTCTAAGGTGGCCGCCCTCTCCTCCCAGGAAATGTAGAGCCCCTCGATTTGGCAGCAGGAGCTCTGCCACAAACTGGGGGCCCTTCCACAGATCCCAACCCTGATGGGCCTTCATGGAGACTGGGTGACCTTCAGGCTCCCTTCAGCTCAGATGCTCTAGGAACTCTGGATGTCATTAACCCAACCTCTCAGTCATGTCGAACCAGGAAATGAAGAAGTGAACTTCTTGGGCCTGGACAGATCAGTCAAGGTAGTCCAAGGATCTAAGCCTCATTAGCAAATTGTACCTCAAATTCTCACTGGACACAAGGGAAATTATCTCGCTCAAATGTGTGTCTGTCTGTGTGTGTGTAGGGGGGGGAGGGGATGTAGAGGGAATATTTGGATTGCAGGCCCAGAAATCAAGGAAGGCCTCAAGAGGCAGCAGGGTTTAGGAATATGCTAACAACTGTCAAGCCTCCAAAAGCTAGAGACAAGGTGCTTTCAATGCCTTATCTCAGCCCAAGGGAGGCAGAGCATCCCTCCCCTGAGTACAGAGCTTGGCTTCACATCCCACTATAGATGTCACTACCTGTGGGATCACAAGCATCAATTTTCTCTCTTGTAAAATCAAAGGGCTGGACCAGATGGCCTTCCAGCCTCCTTCTGGCCCTCAGTCTGTGAGCTTCTCAAAAGTCATGGGCAACAGGGAAGGCAGGGAGGACCCTTTACCATTTTCCAGATAAGGAAACTGAGTTTCAGAAAGGTTATGACTTGCTCAGGAAGATATTTAATAAATGGCAGACTCGGGGTGGCCAGGTGGCTCAGCGAGTAAGAGCACCGGCCCCAGTGTCGAGATGACCTGGATCAAATCTGGGCTCAGACATTAAGCACCACACCCAGAAATAACTGGACGTGTAACCTTGAGCAAGTTACTTAACCCCGATTGCTTTAAAAAATGAATGAATAAACAAATAAATAAATGGCAGACCCAACACTAGAGGCCATTTTGCCTTCCATGATCCCATCAGGTCCCTCTCCTCAGCCAGCACCATGCACAGGGCTGAGCCAATGTCTCCTCTCTCTCAGCCTCCCACCCTCCCCCAGACCACATGCCAAGGCTTCTTGCTCCCTGAACCCAGCAGGGTACTATGAATCCAGGCAACAGCAGCAGCAGCAGCCCACAAAAGGGGCCAGACCTGCCTCAGGCCCACCCTGTCAGGCTGCTCTGCCAGAACCCATCCCCTATTACCATGAAGGACACACCCAGCACCTGGTCCTGGCACCTGCCCTCACCCTCCGCCCCACCCATGGTTCCCACAGCAGCCCAGGAGACTCCAGGGACTCTTGGGTGAGGAGCAGCCTTAGGCTGCATAATCTAGGGGAGAGACTGACTCAGCGGAGTTCAACAAACAGGGGTTTCAGTCTCCCTCCCCCTTTCAGGGAGGGAAAGCAGTGGGCAGGGGCAGACCAGTCTAACAGGCCCTCCATTCCACTGCACCCCACCCCCCAACATTCTCTCTCCCTCTCTCTGTCTCTCTGTCTCTGTCTCTGTCTCTGTCTCTGTCTCTCTCTCTCTGTCTCTCTGTCTCTCTCTCTCTGTCTGTCTGTCTGTCTCTCTCTCTCTCTCTATCCAGTCCTCAGGCAAGGCTCAGAAAATAAGAGAGCTAAAAGCCAGGGAGAACCTAATCACAAAGAACCCTTCACTCTCAAAGGAGGTGGGACACCAAGAAAAAACTGCCACCACAGTGATAACCCCCACTACAGGTTTGCTGCTCCCTCTCCAGTTCATGTGACCCCTCCTGGCACAAAGCCGATCTGGCCACCTCTGAACCTGGAGGGAAGCCCAAGGGCACTTTTCCTGTGACCTCATCCTCTCAGTTTCTACAGTCCCTCCTGGGACATGAGCCTGTCCTGGAACCCCGGGCAAATCTTTGTGAAAAAGAAGGAAGGAGGCACAATCCTGCTTGTCCAGGGATTCTTCACTTTGTACACTATGTCCTGGACCCCCTTCAATGGTCCAGGAAATCCCACGGACCCTTTCTCAGAATGTTTTAAAATGTATAAAATAAACTACATTACTGAAAAACAGTTATCAAAATATTTCTAAAATACATTCATGACCCCAGGTTGAAGAAGAATCCCTGTGCTAGATTAGATAAATGAGCAGAGATGCTGGCTGGGGGTGTCACTTCCTGGGCCCACCCCTCATTCCAGGCAGGTAGTCAGTGGCCGTCCTTTCCCTTCACCCATTTGGTCTTCTAAGTTTTCTCTTAACAGCATGGCACAAGAGTACAAATCCTCCTCTTTAATTCTTTTCTTCTAAGAGAGCCACATTCCACTGGGCATTAATGAACCTTCCTAGAATGACCCAGCCAGTCTAGAACAACTTCAGTCGTCAAAGAATTGGATAAAAATCAACATCAGAGACATGAATCAGCAAGAAATCAACAAGGACAAACATGTCAATCACAATTCTGCCTCCCCAAGTACGGGGGTCAAGATCGCTGGATAATCTAGAGGAAGTGGCTGATCTTTCACTCTATGACTAGGCCACACCAGCTGGGCATGTGGATCACAAAGTACCAGTGAGGGCCCTTCTCCACCTGTCCCCACACCTAATCACAAGGCCAGCAACCACCTTCCAACACGGTGCTGAGGCCTAGTTAGACTTAGGGACAGTGCACAGAGATGACTCACCAAGTTAAGAAACAGTTATCGCTAAAACAAAATCGGGGGGAGAACTGTAAACAAAAGTTGAAAGGCAGCATGGGAAAATGGAATGGGCTTCAGGATGGGGGTCAGAAGGCCTGGTTTCAAATCTGAGTTCAACTACCTGATACATGTGTTAGTGACCTGGGGCAAATCACCCGCACACTGTCTTTCTTTTCTGTAAAATGAGGGAACTGGCCTAGAACTTGAAGGAAAGTGAGGAGAAGGCCCTTCCCTCCCATCCTGGCCCAACATTCTGGCTGGCTGGACTCCTTTAATTTTCCTCCTAGACTCTCTAGGCACCTCCTAAGTGTTCTGGACTCAGGGAGCCCAGAATAAAGGGTCATTATTACTGTATGTACTGGGGACAGATAAGTATTGCCAGGGATCTCTACACACTTTCTAGCCCTTGAGATTGTCCCCACTCTGAGACTACTGCGTTCTTTAGCAGATAAAATACTGGAGGAGTCCTTCAGCCTAGAAACAGCCCTGGGGAATCGCTGGAGAATCACGTAAGCCTTTTTTCCTCTAACCTACCACATACCTATGGAAGGGAAACAGAATGGAAACCACACCAGAGGCTTGAGAAAGCTGCCAGAAACAAAACTGAAAATAAAATCTAGTTGCAGCTTCATAAGATCAGAGATCTGGTGGTGGAAAGCACCTTTGGGATCCTCCATTCTAACCCTTTTCTTTTATGAATGAGAAAACTGTGGCCTAGACTGGCAAAGGGGCAAGCCCCACGTCCTACCCTAAGCAGTAAGTCTCCCAGTCAGGACTCCAACCTTGGTCCTCATTTTCATCATATATGCCTGTTTGCTATTTCAGGATCTTTCTGGAGTGAATCTCACCTCATCATCCCAGATCCCTAGGAGGCCTTCCCTGAGGCTGCCTCTTCCACATATGATAGAAAAGAACTCAGCCTTGGGGGTCTAAGAACCTGAGCTCAAAGCTCAGTTCTGCCACTTGGACCCCAGGGATGAGTTGCGGCTAGTCCCTTCCCTCTCTCCCTTTCAATTTTCTCATCTGTCCAACAGGGTCTCCTTGCTTCTTCCAAATCAGAAACCCTATAGAGTCCCATGGCAAATCATTCTCATTATCAGCCTGAAAGCAGAAGCTGACAAGCCAGAATAGAACAGTTACAAATGAATCTATATGCTTTAAAGAGGTGACTGACCCATGACCTATACAATAGCTAGCCAACTGAAAAGGCATTTAATGTTGATTAACATTCCATATGAAATTCTGATTTCTGGGTAAGAAGTTGCAAAAACAGAAGTAGACAGAAGTACAGGAGAGGGCTGCTGGTGTATTTTGGTAGCAGTGAGGGGGAAAAACTAAGTAGTTCCTTTTGGGATCCTCAAATCTCCAAACAGTATTTCCTCCCTCCTATTTCAACTTCAAATGATAGTTAAGAGGTAAATTACAAAGCATTTTATACCTATTATCTCGTTTGAGGCCAACAATCCTGTAAAAGAAGAGATATTTTATGGATGAGGAAACTGAGGCAAAAGGAGGGGAAGTGGGCATAGGCCCTGCTCTGGACATGGCAAAGCCTCCAGGGCTCTCTCCCTCCAACAGTCAGTCTCCTTTCCCATGGCCTCAAGGCTGTTCTTGCTCCCTGGCCCTTGGGCTCCCTTCTTCCCTCCTTTCCCACTTTTCACCTACCACACAGGTTATACAGTCAGTCTCTCAGCACTTGAGAAAGGAAAAGAAGCACCTCCCCTTGCCTGTAGTTTCCTCTGGCATCCTCTGCCAAGGACTCTGCCCTGGCCCCCCAAAGCAACCCTGTATCAGACAGAGGCCTGGCCTCAAGCCTCTCCCTCCACAAGGGCTGACCCTGTCCCCTCTCCTCAAACTCTAGAGTCTCTACTGTCTCTAGGTTCAAAAAAAAACAAAAACTCTTCTATTTGACTTGTAAAGCCCTCACTGGTCCTAACAAGCGCAATGCACACAGAGAGGACTTTCAGGCCCATAAAGCATTTCATCCACTAGCTCACTTGACCCTCAGACAACCTGACCTTGCATCCTTCCTCACACGCAGCCTTCCCTCTCCTATTTCTGGGTCTGTAGACCAGCCAATTCTCCATGTCCAGGGAATGCTCTGCATCCAAGACTGGACAGATTATCTGATTCCCCCCCCCCCCCCAGTGACTGTGGCCCCCAGACCATCCTGCCCTGTCTCAACCTTGACCTTCTTCTGGATACCCTTACCCAGATCCACGCTGTCTCCATCAACAAACATTTCTGAAGTGCTGACTTTGTACAAGGCACTTTCATTTCTGGTCATATCCCCAGTACACAGGCACAGTGTGTGCCACACAGCAGGTTCTAAATCCAGGCTTGACTGGCAGGGTCAATGGGATTTTATTTTTAATAAAACAAAACAAAACAACACCATGCCAAGTACTATCTCAACTTTCCAAGGAAGCTGGAGACTGTCAGGGTCAGGAGTGTCTTCAGCAACTCAGAAGATCTGGTCCTGCCTCCCTGGCTAAAGCAGTCAAGATGGTCCTTAGATTCATGCTGTACGTAGGCCCATAAGCAAACCAGAATTCCATGCTGAAAGGTCCATCAAGAATCTATATTTTGTTAGCAGAGACTCCCAGGGCCCTCCAACCCCTTCCACACCAGCAACATACCAGAGCAGCATCAGAACAAGATCTGGAGGCTAAGATTGTTAAGTGTCTAATTCTTAAAATTTAAGTAGCTAAAGAATCTTATTTCAGTGCCTAGAGATTAAAGTCACACAGAATCCAGCCAAACGTGTTTGTATGTTTGAAAGAAGAGTTACAGTGGTAATCAAAGGCCAGCTCCAGCACCCTAGTGATCTGGGGTGGGGTTGGGAAGAGAAACCAGCCCAAGGCTTTGCTGGAACCACCTCATCCTCCCTCCCTGGGGGGAAAGAAGAGGAGGAGGAGGAGCTGGCCTGTATTTTGGGGTACTCCTTACATAATGATGAAACCTGTCCCAAACTAGGAGTAGATAAAAGACCAGCCACACAAGATAACTTCAGGCTTACCACTGAGAATGTCTAGAATTCAAGCGTCTCAAATGGGGCAGTAGGAACTTAGCACCTAAACATTCCATTTTAAAAAGAAAACCCTCTCCTCGACAACAATGCCCTGGCCTTCCATTGCCCGGGTGCCATTTTGTCATTAAGGGATTGGTGTTTAACAGTCTGGATCTGGCGCCTGCTTGGCAGCCTGCCCTATCTGTTGTTTCACAAGTAGTTTCTGTGGTTTCAAGAAAGGCAGCGTGTTTGATTTTAAACAATGTTTTAAAAATATATTTCAGAATAGGGTTCATCCATTCTGCAATGGGAGGTGGGGGAGAGAGAGAGAGAGAGAGAGAGAGCAAAGGAAAAATGAAATCAAACCAAATAAAGGAGCCTGATGGTTTGAAGAGACAGAGGGGCAAAAGGGCTCTGGGGCCAAATAAAGGAAAGTAGACCCCCTCAGTACCCAGACCAAGTAGCAAAAGAAATTAACTTTTTTTCAATTATAAGTTAGAAATTAAGGACACACGAGATAAGATTTAAGATGTGAAGGTTTATCCTATCCTTGGCTTTACCTCTCCATCCACCAAAATAAATTCTCCTAGCCTTAATTTATTTATGAAAAAAAAAAAAACATTCCCAACAGTTCAAAATCAATGTAAAGGATTGTCATCTAATCAATTAACAGGCAGCCCTCTCATCAGGCAGCCTGATCCCTGTAATTAAGGTAAAGACTCTCCTCTCTGGGAATTCATACCACAAAGAAGGGTGGAAGCCCCAAGGACCCACCCCATTAGTGAGAGGCACCTCCACCCCCCCAAGGGCTCTAGATGGAAGCAGAGGCCTGGTTTTTCTAAGAAACACCTGGGTCCCAAACGGCTGCCTCTTTCTGCCTTACTTCTGGGGAATCTGTTCATAGAAGGGAAAGCCAAGTGTCCTGCCCTTCCCCAGAGGGGGAAGAACATTGGACCCAAAGTCAAAGAACCCAAGTTCAAATCCCATGTCCACTCCTCAGAGGTTCCCAAATGTAGATCTGGAAGCCACCCACTCCAACCTGACTTGTGACTCTGTGTGGGGCTCAGTTCTGTCTTCTGTAAAATGGGAGGCTGTGGGGGTGAGGGGTGGGGAGGGAAATCGGGGCAGGTTACTTGCCCTTCCAGCTTTAAATCCTTTGTAAGTCCTGAACTAAGCCCTGAACTGGGCCTCAGTGACCACAAAACCAAGAGTGAGTACTAAAGCGACAGAAATGCCAAACAAGTGGGGACTCTTCTGGGATGCCCCCAGAGGAAAGTGGAGGGCCATGGCTACCCCAGGCTGGACACTTCTGGGGCTTCCCCATCTATGGAGGCCTGAGCGCCACTCTGAGAATCTGACTTAGGTCAGCAAGTCCTGAGGCCTCACAGTGAGCTGGCACCCAGCAGCCCTCATCGATAAGTTCAAGCCAATGAAGGAAAGGAATCTTTTGGTCTGAGAAAGGAGCTGGGCAGCAAGCACCACTATCAGCACCAGCTTCAGAAGAGAGAAGTAAAACAGAAGACAAAAAGGCCAAATGAGTGCAAACAGGAAATGGGGGTGAATTACACAAGCAAATCAGCAGGACAGCCACAGTGCAGCTCCCAGGGATAAACTGGCAAGCACCAGGGGCACCCAGGGGCCTGGCACTACCAGCTCCCAGCCTTCTTGGCAGCTCAGGCCAAAACTCAGCACTCTGTACCTTTCTGTGTACTGGTGGCAGACAGCCCCATACTAAGAAGGGAATCCAAGGGGAAGCTGGCCTGTTTCAATAGGGCTGAAGATATAGCTTGGAGCAGCACCCAAACGTCCATTTGTTGCCAAGTGTCCTGCCTGGGGAGTAGCCAGGCTAAGCAGGCCACCAGTCCCTGTGCCTGAGGGGGGCTAGCTTGATGAGTACCACCTTCAGGGCCCTGATGACACCAGATCAGTTCTCAGATGCTGGGGAGGTGGGCAGAGGAGGCAGGGCAAACCCCACCTCAGGATTCACAACTGGTGTTTGAATCACTGGAAAGCCAAACATGTCCCTGTGTGGTGCTATGGGGAGTCCCCAAAAGAGATCTGGAGCTATCTCTACATTTACACCATGCCTGCAGCTTTAAATCAACCAGCCAAGGACAGAAGGAAAACAGAGGAGGGGCAGGATCCAGTCAACAGCTCTGGGCTCAAATTCTGAACAATCCTATTCTTCACTCAAGACTGAGGCCCAGTGCAAAGAATCCCTCCCTCTCCTGCTGAATGTTCTAATGCCTAGGCAAGACTAGGTAGGGCTCTCAGGGCACATATCTCCTCAGTTCTAACTCCAGATTACTTAAGAAGTAATGGAAATGAGATAGTGGAGGAATCTTTGGTTCTCTAGGGACACAGCACAAACCCATTAAGACAATGATTCCCAATCAATGTCTTGGAACACAGAGATGGGCCTCCAAGGGCCACACGGAAAATGCCTAGGCACAGTCTGGACTGCTGGGCCTCTGCTAAGAAGAGAGGCGAACCCTGGAGGAGCAAGGATGCAAGTAAGCAAAGCCTTCTTACATTTCCTACATAGGAAAGTGGTTGAAGCCAGGGCAAACAATTCTATAACTGAACGAGAAAGACATCAGTCAGAGGAAACATCAAAAATAAAGTGGGGGGAGATACAGTGACTGATGAGAAATAGAGGTGGACTCCCTATACCTATATGTCACCTATATGTAACCTCTATGTCACCTTATTATTCAGAGAGAGAGAGTGATTTAAGCAAGGGGAGAGGAGGTTTCAGTGGAAACACTTGTTTATCTGGCTGAGTGACTGTGAAGGTAAGGCCACAGCTGTCCATTGGCCCTCCTGGCAAAGGAGACAAAACAAGAGTGCTGGAGAAGCTGCACCATAAACGAAAAGGCCCAAACAACGGGGAAGAAATGGTTTTCTAAACTCCACGTGTGTCTCCACAGTTCCCCTGCTTTTACTTCTAATAAGTGGCATGCAAATTGAGAGACAAAGTTCACACCTCTGTTAGAATGTGACCCAAGATGTCCCTCCTAAAGGGGCATCTAGAATGTGGTGCTAGATGAGTAAGATTTCTTTGGCAGGCGGGCTTCAATAAGAGACATTGGCAAAATCAGCATAGATTAGCAAGCAACAGGAAAGCCTGATGTCAGTGATAGGTCTGAAGTGACTGGATCCTACCAGCAGCCAGGTGCTAACTGCTTCCAAGGTTCTTCAAGGAGAGAGTCAGTCTTGCAGTTTTCAAATGTAAACCCAAGCAACAGCCAGTCATAAAAACCCTTTAATGCTGCCCTTGGAAAAGCTAAGTGAGTCAACATTGCCCAACACATTTTTTTAATGCAACCAAAAGACAAGACTGATGGGTCTGGATCGGCAGAATGAAAACACCCAATGCAGCTTCAGGCCCAGAGGTCAGCAAAAAGTAACTGTCCCAACCAGGAGAACAGGCTGCCTCCAACTCAGCATAGGCCTTTCTAAAGCCCAATCGATAAACTGCGGGAAATGTGAAACAAAGGTTTATAATAAAAGCCCCAAGGAGAAATCAGGCAGATCTTGGGATGAGTTCAAGATCTTTTTCGCAAAACATGGCTAACCAAAAACCAACTGCTCTCCTCCCAGCCCTCTTTCAAGGGAATGTCAGAGGGAATAGCCCAGCACAAGGTCATGCCTCGTCCCTGGAGTGCTTTCCTTAACCCTCAGATAACAACTCTAATGGTAACTCATACCTCACTTCAGGGTTTACAAAGCACTTTCTTAAAGAAGGAAATGCATGCACCTCTCTCCCCATATTACAGATGAGGATGCCAAGGCTCAGAGATGCTATACCCCATGGGCACATGACTACCAAGTGAAGTGCTGGGACCTGGCCTTGATGCCCACACATACTCTCTTTCCCTCACAAGGCATTAGCTTGGAGGGTGGTTCTACAGATCCAGGAGAGAACATCTCTCCTATTACAGAGGAGTCAGGGACATTACACCCGAAGAATTGCCACACCAGGATGCCTCACATCCTTCCACAAAGGAGAATGCATCAGTTACAGCCCAGTTCATGAAAACACTTGGAGGTCCAAGGAAACCGGGATATCTGTCTCCAGCAGCATAAAGGATCTCCCAGGGTCAGTTGTCAAATGATTTGCCACACTATCCTTAAAAAGAACCAAAACATGGTATTCCCTCTCTCCTATCAAGTAATGACCCCTTGGCATGGAAAAGAAAATAAACTCCGTTCCTTGGACCACAGGTGAAAAAACAGAAACCCTTCTGTCCACTCATCCCCTCATAGCTTACTGAGGGCAGGGACCATCTTATTTGTTTGTATTTATATACCCAGTGCTGCACAGAGAGCACATAGAAGTCTATGTGTCCAGAGATTGGGCTAGGGTTGTTTCTGGATAACAAGGACCAGGTAGGGAGGGATTCAGTCATCCCTTTAAAGGGTCAGAGGGCCAGTCAACAGAGGATCAGCAGAGCAGAGGAAAAGCTGGGACAGACTGGAACACCCCCATGGTGGTGCTGGTGGGGAAGGGGAATTTAGAGATCACATAGAAAAAGGAAATAATCAGAAGCCTTTGCAGAGATACCAGAAGGAAGACGAAAATATACTAAGCACCCCAGCTACAAATTTACACTGGTGCCACAGCAGACAAGAGTGAGCCCTGGATTTGGAGTCAGAATATCTGCGGTTGAAATCCTGGCTCTGACACTTGCTTCTTTGTGAGCCTCAGTTTTCCCACCTGTAAATCGGAAACAATACCAGCACTGCCTCACTGTTTTGTCTTGAGGAATTCACCTTGTAGATCTACAGAAACATGGTTTCTTATTCTCCCTTGGCAAATGCTCCCTGGGAAGGAGCTTTGTGGTCTCTCGCCAGGGAGGGCAGCTTACAGAAGGCAGTCAGGGTGGAGGTGCCCTCCACAGCACAGAGCTAGGGGCCTGTGAGAGACAGATCTGGACCAGAGGCTGGCAAGCTGCAGCCCATGGCCAGCCCAGCCTAACACCTGTTTTCATGTGACTCAAGCTAAGAATGGTTTTTACATTTTAAATTATTATTTAATAATAATAATACAAAACAATACATGAAACAAAACCAGGTGGCAGTGGGTGGACTATGCCCCTGGCTCAGTCTGCTGTCTATAGTGTCAGATGCGGTCACTTCATTGGATGTTTCCCATTGTTAAGAGAAGGTTTTAACTGAGGGAGTGGGGGTGGGGCTGAAAATGACTATGATGTAAAGACAAATGGTCTTAATCAAACATTTCAAATAGACTTTGTTGATCATTACTTTTACATCACCTAGATTTCCCGCTATTTCCGTCCCTCCACAAAGTCATCTCATAACAAAAAAATTTTTTTAAAGAGAAAGAGAAACAGAGTTAGCAAAACCTATCAATACAAAGGTGGGGAGGGGGGAAGGAAATTACTTTTATATGAGTGTTCCATGCCTATGGACCCATTCCCTATTTCTGCAAAGAAGTAGGAGGGAGAGAATATCCCTTCTTTGGAGCTAATCATAAATAAAATTTTTTTGATGGGTGAAGGTGAACAGAATAGACTCAGCGGCAATTTCCTCATTCCAGGATATAAATGCCACAGTCACCACACCAGATAGTGCTATGTCTCCCAGGCTTCCTAAGGATAAACTTTCCATACTACCCAGGGAAGTGATTTGAGGAAAGCAAGTCCTGAACTCACATCACAGGCCACCTAGTAAGTCCCAACAGACCCGAGAAGGGAGTATTCACCGCCAAGTTCCCCACTCACATCCTTAAATGGGGGGGGGGGGGTGCAGTCTGAGGCCAAAGGGCCATGACTTGGGCACAAAATCCTGCCTTCCTTCTTTAAATGATAATGATCATTTGAGAGGCCAGAACACGATAAAGGGAATCTCAGGCTGGGATTTTTGCAGAAGTCTTCTGAAGTTTGATGAAAATGTGCCAGAGTGAGCTCAGGACTGTACTGAATCACAAGCCTGAAATACTCAGAAAATAAATGCCCTCGAGATGTGCACAGGCCTCTCCTTCAGACAGCTGGCTGGGCCGGCGGTTGGGGGTGGGAGACACAAAGATACTCCCAGCCAAAGGAGGCAGCCCCAGGAGGATCAGAGAGAAAGATACTAGAAATACTATGAAATCCCTATGGAGACACAGAACCAGGCTGCCACAATCGTTCAGATCCCTGCTCTAAAAGCAGAATGCCCCCAGTTCCCTGAAGAGCCCTCCCAGACTGGATCCCTTATACCAGCCAGTGAGGATGCTTACAGCAGAAATGCAAAGGCAAGGCAATGTAGGACTGAGAAAACCGGGAGGCTAGTGCTAGGGGGTTTCCTCCCGATAATTCACTTGCTTTGGGTTGCTAGACAAAACCTAGCTAGCTTATCAATCCCCACTCCTCTGAGATTGGAAAACAGAAAAGGTCAAACTCATGCGACTGTAAAGTAAAAGTTCCAAGATACAAAAGACATTAACACTGTCAGCAGAGAACAAACGGACATTGGTGTCATGTAACAGAAGTGGGGAAGCAATGGAGTGGGGGGAAAGACAGCAGAACCTCCGGTCTGAAGAGGGTGGAGGAAACAGGGGGCCGCCCTGCACACAGGATATCAGTTACCAAAACAAAACCCCAGCTTGAGGGTGCTCAGGGGAAGCAGTCATTCGAGAATCACTTGGAGAGCAAAGAGAGTAGCCTTTCCCCTGTGCAGAGGGCCCAGGCAGGGACTCTGCTCACAGACCACCACGCTCCCCCCATCTCTGTCTCCCTCCCCCACCCCCATCTCTGTTTCTCTTTCATTCTCTATCTCTGTGTTTCTCTCTTTCTCTGACTATAGACGAGATCACTTCCTTAATTTCACAGCAAGACTAGAAAACAGTCCTGCTAAGTTAGTCCTCAGCCTGCCCCATCCCATTCCCTGAAGAGCAGGTTCCCCACTTGCTGTGTAAGGAAGAAGGAAGGGTGACCAGGGAGGGGGCCCCTTCTCCCTCCACCTGCTCCTGATTCAAGATCCTTTCCCATCCCATTCCACTTCAATTTCCAAAAGACAGTTGGAGCTTCACCTCTTTTCCCAACAAGCCTGGACTCGACATCCTGGCAGCCCTAAACCGAAAGGTCGCAGGCCAAACAGAATTCAGCAGAGTCCGATTACAGCAGCCAAGAGCCAAGGGCTAGAAGTCAGGGAACCTGGGCCTTTCATCCAGGCTCCGCAACTGGTGACCCCACCTCAGGCCTTCCTTTGGCTATGTCAAAATCCTCTGATTGAGCAGTAAACTCTGAAGAATGCCCTAGGGTGGAGAAAGGACCTTTGAGAGCCTCGGCAGGAAGGTGTGCCAAAGGAGGTGAAGGGGTCCCTCAGGGAGAGCATTCAGCACTGAGGGGCTCTAGGTGGGAACTGTTTGCAGAAGTCATCTTTGCTTGCTTCCAGTGAATCTTGGAAAGCCCCACAGGACTGAGACCTTTGTGTTGCCAACATCCCAGGTAGCAGAGGAAAATAGGGCATGGCTGGAAACCAGCTTAACTGGTTCTGCAAAGGAGCCCCTGGCCAGTCCCACCCCCCTTCCCTAAGTAAAAGAGAAATCGAGCAGCAGCCCAGAGCCGGCCATCTCACTAACACCAACCCTCCCTCTGGGGCTCACCTTCCTGACAGGATCTGCCCCCCAACCTTGTGATTACAGGGCTTTATGAGGCTAAAATTAGGCAGTTCATAAGAGGAAATATTTATTTCTGATCCTGGGAAAATTGACAATGAGATGTGCAGAATAATGGGAGGGGGGAGAGAGAAGCAGGAAGAACACATATACCACCCCCCTCCCCAAAGCCAGATATCTGCAGAGAGAGCTCCCATTAGGGACTGAGAAGCTTCAAACACCCCAGACAAAAATAGACATTCAGATAAAGGGACCCAACCTATTTATACCCCCAACGGAGGAGCTGGTCTGGTGGGCAAGAAAGGGAAGAGAAGTCAGGTTTCCTGGCTCACACCCATCCTGCTTTGGTAAGAGTCTTAAAAGTTCTAAGCTGCAGCCCCAGAGGCTGGGTTAGTCACTTCAACTCTGCCCTAATCTTGATGGTGATTCAGGATGAGATGAGACCATCTCAACAGATAGTCACTAGAAAAGGGAAAGTCACAAGGGCCCTGGAAAGCCCTGTAGGAAAACACATTTATGTGGGCATGGAAGAATTCCACTCCTGACAAGATAAGGGCACAGGGAGATAGGACCCTTTCCCTCACCAGCTATCACAGGGTCCAACACTACCCTCTTTTCAGCAGTTAAAAAAAAAACAGGTATGAAAGAAATAGGTAGATCACTTCAGTGACTTACCTGAGCTTTGATGAGGCCTAGAAACATTTTTGGGGTCCCAAGATTCAGAAGCAAAATTTCTAAAAGCCCTCAGCTCCCATTCAGTGAGAGAAAATGAGAAGGCAGAGTTGAACTACCATGTCGGTGATTTTATTAAATCATTATTGTACTAACTTCAAGGGGTCACTTTCCAAACACCTAGCACCCACCAACTCTACTCGAGTGAGAAAGCAACAGAAAACTGTCTGGAAATCCAGGTCTAGAAGGCTTTATGACTCCAATGGAATTAGTCCCTCACTGCCACCATCTCATTCACCAATACAGAGGCTCTTGGGAGCAGAGGGCTTCTTTGAGGGCAAAAGAAATCAAACTTAGCCAGAGTAAGAGAGATGTTTCTGGTTTATTCAGAAAGAGCCTGACAGCCAGGCACAGAGCTGATCTGAGGAAAGGGAGACCACCTCAGACCGTTCAATCTGCTAAATCTGGAAGAGGGCCCAAGGGCTACAGAACAGCTCAAACTCACTCTTAATGGGTCCAGGGAGTGCTAGGCAGCCCACTTCACCAAGTGAAAGCACTGACAAGGCCAATGGGGGGGACATTTCCCCAACCCCCACCTAACTTGTCAATAATGGGCCAGAAGGCCCAAGGCTTGACTGTACTGTGTACATGAAATATTTATTCCAGTTGAAATAATATACATGAAGCAGAATAAAAAAAGATCCTAGGAGAAGAGAAGGTATGTCAGCCAGGTGTCTAAAGCCTAGTCGAGAAAAAGTCGATGAAGGTATGGGACCTAGTCTTGGTCAGAAGCCACTGAGCTGGAGTCATATTCAAAGGGGAAAGTTTTGGACTTCCCAAGAGAACTAATTGTGCAAACAGGCTTACCAAAATTCTTTTGGCTGTGTCCTACCTTAGAACACTGAATTCCACTCACAAAAGTCACACACACACATGTGCACGCGCGCGCAATTTCCAGCCAATCTTTGGTTACAACCTGATAGGTTACCTGTCCCTTTGCAAGGCCAGCTATAACCTGAAGCCAGTTGAATTTCAACTAGAAACCAACCGACCACACCCAGGATGACCTTAAATCAAGCTCTAACCTCCTGTTTGGTTACTCCTGGAAGTCAACACAAAGCAGTAGCTGAAGGCCTAATCAAGGACTGACCAAGACTGAGTTGGAATTGTTTCCAGAATCACCTTTCACCTTAGCCACAGCCTCTAATCTCGAACTGTCCATATCTGAAGCCCCGTTGACTTAAGCTCCAGGGCCAAGCTAATGTGGGTTAGGATACTGCAGCCACATCCCCAACCTGCCCAAGCCCAGGCCAGGAGGGACTCTCCATATGGGCAAAGGAGCACTCTACTAAATAGTCAGGGTCTACCTACTGTCCCAGCTCACAGTGCCCACGACCTACCTACACAGAAATCATTAAAATATTAATAGCAGCCTATTTATCTACAGCATTTTAAAGGATTATGAAGGACTTTTCCCTAATGACAACCAAGTAAGATGTATGGTGTTATCATTAACTCCATTTCACAGAGAGAAAACTGAATGCCACATTCAACCTCGACCTGACTGGAAGCATAGCAGAGAAGGCAGTCAGTCACATAGTCCACTTGGGGACTCAAGTCATCCTGGTCTGGTCTCTTTTTCAAAGGCTGATGAAAAGGAAAAAAGCAATGTTCTGAGCTCCCTAGAAGGCTGAGAGCAATTCCAGTGTTTCCACTGCCTAACAGGGACCAGCAGGACAGGGCTTGGGGGTTAGGCCTCTGTTTTTCCTTGACAGTTCTGAGGCCCAAGTATAGGGTAGGTTTCAAGGCATCTGATTCATGTCAGCCCCTGGCCAACAGCAAGGAGATCCTGAAAGCCATGCCTCACCACACTTTCCTCCTACTGTGGCCACTAGCTAGAAGACAAGCTGTCATTTTGTTGACTGCTTTCATGACTGCCAAGCCTCCAATCCAGGAGCCCCAATTGAAAAAGAAACAAGCAAAAAACTCAGCCCCAAATGTTGCCCCACCACAGCATGAGACACCTCCATCACTGGTATAATTACAGCCCCCAGTGAAAAAAACCCCTTCAGGACATGAAACTGGGCAAGGCGGACAGGGCAGAAACGAATTCAGAATCAGGTGTCATCAAAAGTGCCATCAGAGGCAGAGGCAGAGTGCTGACTATCCGAGACTGCCGACAGCGAGCAGGCAATCTCCCTGCAACACAAGCTTTATTTTTGTTCTTTGGCATTTGGGGAGGTGGGGGGGTGTTTAATTTTTTTAGAGAGCTCATGGGAAAAGGGCAAAGGAAAGAAAGAGGAAAAAGCTCACAGATGCCAACTGTTTGTTTACCTGTTTCTGGCAGAACCAGTTTAAGTCATTCGATTGTAAACCTAGTGATAGAGAGCCTTTCATGGGGGTGGGGAGTCTCCTCATACAACACCCCTGCCAGCAAGGAGGGGAAACCTCAGGACTGCTCTCATCAGCACCCAACTGGCTGCTGAAACTGCCTTCACTTGGAAAAGCAGCAGTAGGAAGCACAAGATGGGGGTTTCTCCTTGGCTCTGCTGCCTACTTGGGCTCCAGCTTGATAGGTTTCCTCCTGGAAGGCTCCTGACTGTCCATAGGAGGCTGAATCTGGGATCTTTTGTAGGATAGGACCTGGGGTTCAGTTAGTGCAAGCAGCTCTTCCACAGAACCCCAAAGAAAAGGGAAGCAGCTATCCACAAGCGCTAAATTCACAATGATGGGGAGAGATGAGGGGCACCCCACAGGTGGGGGCACACTAAAGATGTGTAACCCAGGCTCACAGTCTTTGAAGTGAGTGCAATAAAATAAAATGGCAGCGGGGAGCTTACACCCAACACTGGTACCATTCCTCTGGAGGACGCTTGTATTGTTTGGGGGAGGACAGAACCAAAACGGCAGCGGCTCTGGAGGCAGACACAGCCCATCCACAACCCCCACCCCGAGAACTCGCTCCAAGGCAGAGCCCCAAATGCCGAGGGTTTGCAGCCTGAAGTTGGTTCAAGCAGGGTCTGTGAGGCAGTGGGGGTTACAAAAGGGGGCTCTGCATGCAGAGAGAGAAAGGGGGAAATAGCGGGCCCTGGCTCCGGACTCCAGGCTCCAAAGGTCAGCTCTAGGCAGAATCGGCGGGCAGCCAGCCCTGAAACAATCAACCCCTACCCGTCTCTAGCCCTGCTTCACCCCCAAAGGCAATAAGGGCTCAACTGTCAACTCTCCGAACAGACCCCGGAGCTCCTGGCTGCCCAGTTGACTAGGGGAGGGGATGAGACCGAGGGAGCTTGGAAGGAGGAGCTTCGAGCCCCCGAGGCCCGGCGCCCCGCTGGGGGCACCCCGCCCAGCGAGCTTCAGAGGGGCAGCCCCCACTGCCACGAGGCCAGGTGTCACCAGGGGGTCGAGTTCGGGTGACAGACGGCGGGGGGGAGGGGGGCCCAGCAGTCGGCATACTCCAGGCTCCCTCGGACGCTCTTGGAGCCCAGCCCACTGTACGCAAGGCCGGGGACCCCTGTCCAGGTCCTCCGGCCCCTCCCCCGCCGGGTTTCAGGAAGACTGTGGCCTCCCCACGAACCCGAGGGGAGGAAGGAGGGCGGCCAGGGCCGGCTGACACTTCTGCACAGACAGAGTGCGGAGGAAGCCCGGGGTGGGGCCACCCTGCCAGCGGCCGCAGGGGGTCAGGGAGCCCCGGGAGCCACGCGGACCCCGGGCCGGGTGCGGGCTGAGCAACAGGTTGCCCGCAGAAAGTGACAGCGGGACGGCGGGCGCGGGCCCGGCGGGGGGCCACGACGGGACGGCCGGGGGAGCCGCGGGGGCGGGCGCGGGGATGCCAGGGGAAGGGGCGGGCGGCGGGAGGGGGCTCGCAGGCAGCGCTGACAGGGGGCGGTCGGCAGGCCGAGGGCGCCCCGGGAGCAGCGGCTGAGAGGGGGCGACCGAGAAGGAGGGGGCAGCCCTTCCCCGAGCGGAGGGAGGGGACGGCAGGCCCGGCAGGCACGGCGTGGGCAGGGGCAGCGGCCCCGGACTGCGCGCTCCTACCTGCTGCTCCGTGTCCCTCTCGTTCAGCGTGGGCAGGGGGGTCCGGGCGCTGGACATGGTGCCGCCGGGGCCGGGGGCCCGGGGGCTGCGAGGAAGGGCCGCGGGCGCCGGGCGGCTCAGCGCGGGGGCCCCGGCCGCATGGGCCCCGGCCAGGGGTGCGGGGAGGCCGGGCCGGCCGCTCACGCCAGCCCGCGGCTGCGCCGCTCGGGCTAGGCCGCGCCGGCTCCGGGCGGCTCCGGGGCGGCCCCCGGGCCCGGGCCCGGGCTGGGCTGGGCCGCCGCTCGGCCGCGCCTCCGCCTGGCCCGCTCGCCGCCCGCGCCGCCCGCGCCGCGCCTCCGCTGCCTTCAGCGGCTCCGCTCCGCGTCCGCCTCACAGGCAGCCGCCGCCGCCGCCGCCGCCGCCGGCCCTGCTGCTCCCAACATGGCCGCCGCCGCCGCCGGCTCTCGGCTCTTTCCGCCGCCAGCGGCCGGAAACAGCCGAAGTGCCGGGCGCCCGGCTCCCGGCTGAGGCGGGCCTCCGGAAACAGCCGAAGGCGGGAGCCGCGGGAGCGCGCGCGCCGGCCGAGGGCTCCGGAAACTGCCGAAGGGGAGCGGGGCGGGCGCGGCCGGCCCCCTGGACACGCCCCCTCGCTCTTCCGCCCATTTCTCTCCGCCCCCTGTAAACTCCGCCCAGGCTCTTTTCCCGCAGTTCGGGAACTGGCGGCGAGCGGCGTGCTAGGAGCTGGCCACGCCTTCCGCCCCGCCTCCGCAGCCGAGGGCGGACCCAGGCTACTTCCGGAAACACCCAGAGCCGAGGCTCTCTGCAGCCTCACAGCATCCCTGGAGTGGTACCCAGGCGTGGCCCTTCGGGGCTTGTCCGCATGAGTCCCGCGCGCCGCACGGGGGCCCTGCCGGCCCAGGCCACCAACAGGGGAGTGGAGAGGCGGCTTGCCGACCGCGGCACCAACTTTGCACCACCAGCCCCGCGGGGCTGACGTCCTCGAAGCCTTAAAGCGCCCCAGAAGCGGGATGGTGAATACTAAACCTACTCTCCATTGGAGAATGAGATGGACAGGCAGGCAGAGAGGGAGGGAGGGGACGCAGAGAAAGCAGGACGTGCTCCCAAGCCCTGGATGGAGCGGAAAGGGCTGGACCTGGGTTCAGATCCCGTCCCGGCCACTCTGCCTGTGTGAAGACAGGTAAATGGCTTCAGCTTTCTCTGAGACTTGAGGTATGATTGAAAATTTCAAAATAATAGCGCTTTAGTTCGATCTCATTTAATCTTTCATCTCTCAGCTCTGAATATACAATCCTAAGAATATCAGCTGTTATTATCAGCGGCTCACAGATCTTCAGCTACAAGGGATGTCAGCCATCCTCTAGTCCAAACCCTTTGTTTTACACAGAAAGAAGTGAAGACCCAGAAAAGCTAAGCGACTAGCCCAGAGGCACACGGGTAATAGGCACCGGGGGCAACATTTGAGTTCAGGGTCTATGACTCCCAAGCCAGCTCTCTTTTCACATCTGTACAACACTCTTGACAAGTGGGCACTGGAAGATCTCCAGTGATGGGAAACTCAGCTACCTGTCCAGGCAAGTCCATTGCACTGAGACAGCTCAGATTAAGAACTTTGCCATCCAGTGGGCGAGATGCGCCGACCCTCAAATTTCCCCTCAGAGCAGAGTAGGAAAAGAGGGCTGGCCTTGGCATGGAAGGAAGAGCTCTGTGATTTCAGGCAAGTCATTCCGCTTCTCTGACTCAGTATTTTCATCTGCAAAATGGGAATTATGCTCCCTGTATTGCTTCCCTTATGAGACCCTTATGAGGAACGTCCTAGGAAAATAGAAGTCATTGCATTTGGTCCTACTTTTGCTTTCTGGGGCCAAACAGAATAAAAGAGTCAAATGAAGTGGATTCCAGGGGGCACAGCGAAGAGGGCAGGGCCTCAGAATCAGGAATATCCCTGCTTCAGATGCTATGTGACTATATGAGCAAGTCACCTCCCAGACTCCATTTCCTCATCTACAAAACAGGAGTAAGGATGCCTACACCTCAGAGTTCTTATGAAGTTGGAATGAAAGGATGGGTGTGTGTCTGTGTGTGTGGCCTTTTTAAATGCTGCTGCCTCCTGCCTCCTGGCTCCTGTCTCCTTTCTGCTCCAGATCTACGCTTGAGGCAATTTGACCTAGTGAGAGCTCTCTGCTACCTACTAGCTCCCACTTCCACTTTCCCCCTTAGAATATAAGCTTCCTGAGAGTAAAGACTGTCTTATTTTTCTTATTTTTTTTTGTATCCTCAGTGCTTAGCAGAGTGCCTAGCATATAACAGGCATGTAATAAATGCTTTAATCAAATCTAATCCCTCTGGCACATGGCAGCCCATCAAAGACTTGACAACAATTAGTATTAGTAGCAATATATGACTATTGTTATTGTTCATTATTAAAGCACTATATAAATCAGTTACTATCACTCTTTCTGTCAGTTAACCCACCTATCCCTCTGAAAATCATCTCCATCTCATTACTTTATTCACTCCAGATCCAATTATCTGGTGGCTATGTCCAGCCAAGCACAACAGCCCCAAGAGCTACATTGGGGATGGGAAAGGAGAGGAGCAAAGGAAGCCAGCTGAAACTTGGGTCCCTATCCCCACACCTCAAGGAGGATCAGGGATCTCCCCCAACCCTGATACACTCCAGGAAGGCCTGCTCTCCTCAGCAGACATGAAAGGGAAACTCCAAGTGATTGCTGCCTTGCTTGTAGCCCTGGGCTCCCACAAGGCTCTTATGAACTCATGTTTCCTAATCACCCCTTTGGAATTCTCTAGCTGAGTCTGTAATGTTCATCAAGCAAGTGAGAAGGAAGAACAGGGATGTACATGACTGATGTAGGTTAATACAACTGAACCATTCCAGATGCTTAGAGGAGCTCAGCAGTCTTGGGACATTTTAAGGTTTCCAAAGCACTTTTCCCTGTAAGAGAGGTAGTATGAGATTATTAAACCCATTTTAGAGATGAGGAAACTGAGACACCCAAGCTCACATACCAGGACTAAGACCTAGGTCTCCTGATGCCAAAAGACCCTCATCCCACTAGATTGCCTAGCCTTTCCTCCATATTAAACAAATAAGTGAAATGTTTTCCATACAAAAGTGAAGGAAGTATTTAATCTTGATAATTCATGGATCCTGTGACCTTCTCAATGTGGTCACTCCCTCACCCCAGTTGCTAGTGCAGAAGATACCCCCTCCCCCTTCCTGCCTGTGGGCCTGCTCAGCCTGTTGGAGTTGGTCACAAAAAGACCCAGGGGTTTTAGTGGACTGCAAACTCTGCAACATGAGTCACCAACAGGACTCGGCTGCCAAAAAAGCTAATGGGATCCTCTTGGGCTACATGGAGAGAGGCCTAGATCCCAGGAATAAGGAGGTTAGAGTCCCATCTCCAGGCAGTACTGTGCAAAGGATGCTGGAACTGGAACTGAGAGACCTGGGTTCAAATATCAACCTAGTTACTTGCCCCCCAACCTTGGGCAAGACACTTCACCTGCCTATGCCTGAGTTTCTTCATCTGTAAAATGAGGAAATTGGCTTCGATCTAAGACCCTCTCTTCTCTGTTCCAATCAGACAAGGTTTGGAGTGTTATTTTCAGTTCTGGGCACCATGTTCTGAAAAGGACATTGATAAGAGTCACCAGAGGAGCGTGACAGAAGAGTGAAGAGCCTTGAGTTCCTGCCAAATGGATACAGGAGCCAAGGGCAGGATTGCAAAGACAGAACGGGCCACCTACCAGCGGAACGGGCCACCTACCCGTGGAACGGGCCACCTACCAGCGGAATGGGCCACCTACCAGCGGAACGGGCCACCTACCAGCGGAACGGGCCACCTACCCGTGGAACGGGTCACCTACCCGTGGAACAAGCCAGCTCAGAAGGTAGTAGCGTCCCTTCCTTAGAAGTCTTCAAGCAGACGCTGGCAGACCACTTGCCGCGGATGATGTAGTGGGTGTTTTCCACCTTTGGCTTGGATTGGATCGCCACTGAGATCCCTTCCAAGCACTAAGTCAGGTTATTGGATTCTTGTCCTTCCACAAAACCTCCACGGAAGATGTACAGAATGCCCTGGGGTGTTCCTCTGGTTCCAACTCAGAGAACAATGGTAAGTTCTGTTATAAAGACGATGCCTGGACTTTCCCTTCTGCTAGCTAGCGAGCAAGCTCACCCCTGGGAGCCCAAAGATCTCTGATTGTGAGTATTTCAGGAACAGGAATAATTCCCAAGTGAACGCCCTGCGGGCACCTGAACTCAGCCCGTCCAAAACAGACCTCATCTTCTTTTCCCACCCCCACCTCCCTCCCCTGACCTTCCCTATTCTCGCTGAGCGCACCTTTCCTCCTTCCAGCCTCCCAGATTCCCAACATCTCACCACCTTCAGCTCCTCGCTCTTCACCCCACTTAGCCAGGCAGTTGTCGAATCGTGCTGTTTCTACCTTCATACCACTTCAAATAGGTTCTCTTCTCATTATCGTCGAATTACCTCAGTCGAACCCTTATCAGCTCACCTCCGTCCACTCCCATAGCTGTCAAAATGGTTTTCCACAAGCACAGCCTCTTGTTTTTTAGGATGCATATAAACTTCTCCATTTGGCTTTTAAAGCCCCCAGCAACTGGGCCACCTTCCCCTTCTCAGTCTACAGACTGGATTTCTCTCTGTCCTTCACTCAGGGCACTCTGTCTCTCATCTCTATGTCTTTGTACTGGCCATCCTTCCCCCAAGCTTCGTCCCCTTCTCAACTCCACCTCCAAATTTCTCACTTCATTCAAGACTCATCTGAAACACCACCTTCTGAAAAAAGCTTTACCTGTTCCTCTGCCCCCCACAATTGCTAACCCAAACTTCATATATAACTACCTTGAACTGATTTTTGTATTTATTCTATTTTATATACATATATATATGTTATCTCCCCAATAATCCCCATTTCACTTTTTGTCTTTGCATTCCTGGCATGTGGCACATGATAGGTGATTAATTAATACTTGTTGATGTATTAGAAGGGGATATTGAAATTAGAATCTGAAAAATCCAAAAGAGACCAAGATCCAAAATGGCAGTGAGATTTTGTCAGAGCATAAGCTTCGTGAGGGCGGGTACTGTTGTATTGTATACTCTTGCTGCATTCCCAGCACTTAAGACAGAGCCTGGCATGCAGTAGGTCTTTAATAAATGTTTATTGCTTGAAGACTCCCTTCCCAAAGGCAGACAGCAAGGCAACCACCTATAACTCACCTTCTTAGACATTTGTCAGAGGCAGCACACAACAGCACACAATAATCAGAGGTAGGGTCTGAATGCAACTCATCCTGACTCCAAATCCAATATTTGATCAGCTTTGTCACGATGTCTTCTGTAGGTCATCGATGAGGTGGAGATCAGGCTTGAGCAGCTAGGGGCCAGCCCCCCTCTCCCCACCTCTTCCTCCTCAGCCTTCCAGCTCACTGTCGAAGGCCTCTACAAAAGGGGAAGTCACAAACATTTGTGAGCCAGGAAGTATGAGTCAGGAATAACCACTGGTTTGGGAATCAGCAGACCTGGGTTCGGATCCAGCTCAGCAGCCAATGAGGTTTCCCCATCTAGAAAACAACAGGGAAGGGTCCTTTCAGCCCTGGAGCTAAGGTAGGACAAAGCTGTCTTCTGCTCCTTTCTCCCCTCCCTACATCTTCAGTCTCTGAACTGCTTAGCTGCCCATCTCCAAGGCCCTTCACCCTGGCACGCTGGGACTTGTTTGCTAGGGACCTGCTCTGCCCACCAGGGCTCAACGAGAGCTTGGGTGGGCAGGAGCCTGAGACCTGGCAGGGGAGCAGGCAGAGAGAGCCCTAAATCTTCAGGGGAGTTTGCCCACCCTCCTTCGCCTCCTCCAGCCTCTGGGGCAGGAATAGCCTTACAGTGGTCATGAGATGAAGAGTTGGAAGGATTCTCTCTGTGACCTTAAGTAAGCTCCTCTTCTATAGGATGAGGAGATCTAGATGTTGTTCAGTTGTCTCCATCACGTCTGACTTCGGGACCCCATTGGGGTTTTCTTGGCATAGACACTAGAGTGGTTTGCCATTTCCCTCTCCAGGAAACTGAGGCAGCCAAGGTTAAGCGACTTGTCCAGGGTCACTGAGCTGAGGCCAGCTGTCTGAGGCTAGATTTGGACTCAGTTCTTCCCGACTCCAGACCTAAGGCTCCGTCCACAGAGGAGGAAACCGAGCAGCCTCAACTGAGGCTGGGGAGGGGAGTGACTTGTCCAGTTGGTCAGATTGCAGCTCAAGCCCTGTGGTTCACAGTCCCAGGCTGGTTATTTTCCCTCTTCCTCGGCTCCAGGCAAAACTTGCCATCCTTCACCATCACCTTGGGTAAGGGAGCCTTCTGGAAAAGGGAAAGCAGGGCAGAGGAGGGGACTCAGACTTTCCCTTCTCCTTTCTGGAAATCAGTGGCTATGGTCTGCCCCCTGGTGGACAGTGCCAAGCTGACAAGCCGCAGCCTTGGCTTTCTCACCAAGCATCCGACCTCCCAACTGCCATCGTCCTTCCCGCCCAAAGAGAAAGGTGAGCCCGCCTGGGCAGGTGGGAACCAGGGACACTGACATAGGCATCTCACGGCTGTCCAGAGCTTTGAGCCTCCCCCAGTGCTCATCAAAGCATTCCTGTTTTACGGACCGGGAAGCTGGTCATTGAAAGAGGCCAGATTCAGAGGGAGGTCCCTGAGGGCACCAGGTCCAGTTCTCTGTTCGCTAGAGCAGCTAGGTTCATAGGCTTGTCAAGGCTCGAGTTGGAACAGACCTCAGTGATGACTGATCAAGCAGTCCCTGAGCCCCTTCTTTTACAGAAAAGGAAACTGAGGCACAGAGGAGTGAAGCCGAATGCCCAAGGTTGCCCAAGTAGTTAGCAACAGAGTTCAGGTTTTTGGACTCCGGGTCCAGAGCTCTTGAGTTCAGGAAGAAGGAAGCAGCTTCTTTCTTGCTTCTCCTGGACTAGGTCACCTGACAGCTAATCAGTCAGTCTACAATAAGCATTTATTAAACACGGAGTAAACATGCCAGAACTGTGTAGGAGAGGGTGAATGATGACAACCAGCATTAAACACCCTCCCTTCCTTGAGGCAGTCTCAGGGAGATCAGGCATTTTATTTTACTTTTTTTTCCTCTTTTTTTTGGAGGGGGGAAGGTAGGGCAGTTGGGGTTAAGTGACTCGCCCAAGATCACATGGCTAGTTTTTTGTGTTAAGTGCCTGAGTCTGGATTTGAACTCAGGTCCTCCTGACTCCAGGGCCAGTGCTCTATTCACTGCACCACCTAGCCACCCCTTTATTTTACTTTTTTAAAACCCTCCCATTTCTGTAGTGTCTTCAGGTTTACAAGGCACTTTTGTTGGTTTTTAAATTTTAAAAATGTTTTTCTTGAAGTCATTTGTTTTTATATCGCCTAAGCTCTCCCCCAGTATCCCTCCTTTTCTCTTTCAGAAAGTCACTCCTTAGAATAAAGAATTGTTTTTAAAAAGAGGAAGGAGCAAGACCGTACGAGGTACGTGGATCATTTTTGCCTCCCTGAGCTGTTTCCTCAGCTGTGTCCTCTCGGATACTTACTAGCCCCATCACCCTGGGCAAGTCACTTCACTCTGTTTGCCTCATTTTCCTTATCTGTTAAAAAAAACTCAGGGGAGAAGGAAATGGCCAACCACTCCAATGCCCAAGGAAACTCCCAATGGGGTCACGGAAACATCCAGACACACCTGGAAAACAACCGAACAGTCATACTCTTTCTAACACTTGTTCATGTCCTTCTCACTGTCTAATAATAATTGTAATAGTTTTACTATTACTATTGCTATTACAAAAAAGGGCTTTAAAGTTTACAGAAAGTATCTCATTGGATCCTCAGACAAACCTGTGAGGTACATACAACCAGTTCCCTTGTTTTACAGGTGAGGAAACTGAGGCAGGTGGGAGTTAAGTGACTTGCCCGGGGTCATACAGCTAGGGTATCTGAAGCTGGATTCAAACTCAGGTCTTCCTGAGTCCAAGTTTTTCCACTGCATCACCTAGCTGCCACTCATGGGATCACTTAAGATACTTCCTTTAAAGATAAAGGGGTCCCTGGCATCTTCATAGGAATTCTGCATATCAAACCTCAGAAAGCCTGGATTAGACAGGGGAGGGAGGGGAGAGCGTGGTACATGTCACCAGTTATAGGGGCGAGCAGCCCTTCGAACCCTCTCCATTGCCTCCTGATGGCCTGAAGAGATGCAGGGCTGAAGAACCCTAATGACAACTCCCAGTCTTGGAGGCTCTGGGGTTCTGGTGTTGCTAATGATGACGGGCGATGGAAGGAGCTCCGAAGACCTGGATTCACATCCTGGTGTGACTGGGGAAGTGGCCTCACTGCTCTGAACCTCAGTCTTCTCCTCTATACAATGGGAATAAAAACCCTCCAACTCCCCACCTCACAGGACTGTTTTGAGCACAGCCCTTGGTAAGCTTTAAATTGTTACAGAAACGGGATCTCCTAAGATCATACATCTGGGCCTAGAAGAGCCCCTCATTTTACACATGGGGAAAATGAGTCAGGGGGAGGCAGAGTAATTTATGTCACAGGATCATAGGTCTAGTCCTGGAAGGGACCTCACAGGCTGTTTAAGCAAAGCCCCTCATTTTACAGATCAGGAAACCCAGGGACTACAGAAGTTAAGACCTGGCCCACATCCCTTAAGGAGTGATAGACAAGAGCTGAACCCAGGGATCAGGCTGGACTTGGGAACCCAAACAGAGTTCTGGGCTAAAATCCTGCTTCTCTGATACCTACTCGCTGTGTGACCTTGGACCTTACAACAACTCTGGGGGAGAGGTACTATCATCCCCATTTTGCAGATGAGGAAATTGAAGCAGATGGAGAGTAAATGGCTTGCCCAGAGTTCCATAGCTAGGAAGTATCTGAGTCTGGATTTGAGCTCAGGTTTTCATGACTCCCTACCCCTGGCTCTGTGCACTGTGGTGCCCTCAGACAATTCCTTGATGGCATCTTTTATTCTGTTGTTCTTTGGGCTTCCTCAGAGGGGCCAAAATATAGGACATAGAATGTCAGAGCTGGGAAGGACTTTAGAACTTTGAGTGACTGAGCTGGGATAGAGCTTGGGATACATCAGACCCAGAAGGGACTATTGCAGTTACCTAGCCCAACCCACTTATTGTACAGATGAGGAAACTGAGGCCAGAGAGGGCCTCACCTGGAAGAGGAGGATGGGGAGGGGAAAGAAAGGATCCGAGAGGACAAGAGGAGGCTGACCCTTGCTTGCAGTCCCCTTGTGGTGGTTCAGGCACAGATGGATGGATGTCACTGGTACCGTTGGAACCAAGGAATCTGTCAATTTGATGAGTCAGGGTCAATGGTTATGGTGTGACCAGGTGAGTTCTGAGACCTAGGACAAGTAGGTAGTGTCTCTAAGAGAGCCTGTTCTCTAATTGGTCTCCTTGCTTCAAGCTTCCCCCCACTCCAGCTGACAAATGACTATTTCCAAAGTCTGATAGTGTCACTCTCCTGTGGCTATTACCTCGCTAGGATAACACACATACTTCTTTCTTCCTGGCTTTTAAACCACTTAACGGTATAGCTCCAGGCCAACTTTCTAGGTTTATTGAACACTGACTCACACCATCATTCATCCCTTCCGCCCATCTCCAGAAATTATTTTAGATCTATTTTTCATTAAAACAGCAACCAGGTGGCACAATTAGATAGAATGCCAGCCCTATGGCTAGGTGGCACAGTGAATGGAGCACTGGCCCTGGAATCAGGAGGACCTGAGTTCAAATCCAGTCTCAGACACTTAACACTTACTAGCCGTGTGACCTTGGGCAAGTCACTTAAGCCCAATTGCCCCATCTTCCCCTCTCCAAAAAAGCAAAAAAAAAAAAAATGCCAGCCCTGGAGTCAGGAGGACCTGAGTTCAAATCCAGTTTCAGACACTGACTAGCTGTGTTACCCTGGGCAAATCACTTAACCCCATTGGACTCAGTTTCCTCATATGTCAGATGAGTCAAAGAAAGAAATGGCAAAGCATTCTAGTAATGGGGTCACAGAGAGTTGGACATGACTGAAGATGGTCTAATATTCTTTTATTAATTATCTATTTTGCTTGAGTTTTAAGTGTTGTTTCCGTCCAACAGAAGATAAGGACAGAGAGGGTGTCTTTTTTGTGTTTGTATGCCCAATGCCTGATACATAGTAAGTGCTTAATATACATTGTTGTTAGAATGAATGAATGAGGGCAGTGCCACTGGCACATCCAGGTGATGCCCAGCAGGCCGTTGGAGACTCAGCAGAGATCAGGACCAGAGGAGTAGAGAGTTTTTAAGTGATCTGCCGAAGGTCTGCAGTTGATAAAACTCAGAGCAGCTTCAGACCCATGACATCACCCCTCAAAGTTCAGTTGCCTCTGAGAACATCTTGCTGCCTCTCAAAGGGCTGCCGCCATCCTGGGTCACCCAATCTTGCTTCTGGGTCCCAGACCCCTCTCTCGTTTGACCCATTGCCTTGATATTTCTTGGTGCATCTTCACCCTCCTGGCCCTAGTGACCTGGGACATTTGCCTGGGTAGGGGCAGAGGTGAGCGAGGGTCATGGGACCATCGTCCAATTCCTCTCTGCTTCTCTTGAGCGTGGTGTCTTCTTCCAGAAGCCAAAGCCTCTCTCCTCTATATGCCCCAAGGAGAGCAGAGGACCCCGATTTGGGACTAGGTTAGCTTTCATGAGTTACCTGATTCCTAACGTAGGCAGGACAAGCAGAGCTGCCACAGGAGGAGGGTGTCGCTAACCTATCTCTGAACCTGCTGCAGCCTAGCTGTGGCAGCTAGCCACCTCATTAGGAGGAGAAACAAGGCAGAGGGAGCCCCCTTCCCAAAGCAAACATCTACAGGAACGAAAGGTTCTAAGAACAGCTGGCTCAGTCCGGCTTCTCCCACAGCCACTCCACACCCATCCTTCACCATTAAGCTCACTGTTTATTGAGGGTTCACTGTGACCAAAGCCTGGTGCCTAGTGTTAGAGAAGACTGAAGCATAGTCCCAGGCCCCCTGAAGCTGACGTTCTAGAATACGCCTCAGCATGTAAGTGCCCAGAGTACACAGCTTGTGTTAGATACTGAGGGAAACACAGAGATAAGGGATAAGAGGTCCTTGTCCAAAGGTTTTGCCACAAATCTCTCCCCCTTCAGCTGCAGAAAGATTTTCCTAAGGTGGACTTTCTTACCTGATAAATTCTGGAATAATAATCATCATAATATGAAGAAGAAATTCCTTATCACTTCCAGGATCAAATAGAAAATACTGTTTGATGTTCAAAGTCCTTCTTAACCTGGCCTCCCTCCACCTTTCTAGTCCTCACCTTACATCTCTAGCCGTCCTGGTCTATCTCTGGCCACTGGACCCCTAGCTGCAGAGGAGAGAGTGAGGCTGGTGACTCTGGGCAAACCTGCCTCACTTAAGTCCAATTCACTTGTAAGTCATGACATCACCTTCCCCTGGTCATGGTCCTCTTGGAGGACAAAGGACAAGTACCAATGATACCTCATACATCCTCACCTCCTCCTCCCCACCCCCCACACACTCTATGCTCCAGTGTCATAGGCTTCCTGGCTGTTCTTTGAACAAAACCCCCCATCTCCAGACTCAGGGCGTTTTCATTGGCTGTGCCCCTTGCCAGGAATGCCCTCCCTCCTCTTCTCTGCCTCCTGGCTTCCTTCAAGTCCTACCTAAAACCCTACCTTTTACAGGAAGCCTTTCCGGGCTGAATTCCAGGCCTTCCCTCTGCTGATTGTCTCTGCTTTATCCTGTATACAGCTTTTTGGGACATCTCCCCATTAGCCCATGAGCTCAGGGACTGGGTTTTTTGTTTGATTTGATTTTTGCTTTTCGTGTATCTCAGCATAGTGCCTGGAGCAGAGCGTGCACTTACTGCAGGCGTCCAGAGTCTCACAGGATTTGCCAGGCATTTCTTGAGCACCAGCTGTATAAAGAGCCCTGCGCAGGGTCCTGGGGAGGCTTTAGATTTAGCTCAGAAGAGGCTGCTGACCTCCAGTCTGTTAAGGGAACTCAGGGCGTCAGTTCCGGGCAGAGGCCTGGGCCGAGCCCTTCCACCTTTAGCTAAGAGCTTATCCCTGCCTTTGTGCGGTTGTCCAGTAGAGAGTTTTAGCCAACATTTATTTATTCAGCAGATTGTGTGCAGAGCACTCCCAGGACAGATGGAAATAATGTGGCTCTGGGTGGAGAACCAGGGCTGTGGGCGAGAGGAGGACAAAGAGGAAGAGGAGGAAGGAGGAAGGAAAGAGGAGAAGAAGCAGCTGGCCTAGGGAAGGCTATAATCACAGTTCATATTTATATAGAGATTTAAGGTTTGCATGTAGCAACAAGGCCTGGAGTCGGGGGAGATCTAAGTTCAAATCTAGCCTCAGATACTTCCTAGCTGTGTGCCCCTGGGCAAGTCACTTCACCCTGTTGGCCTCAGTTTCCTCATCTGTAAAATGAGCTGGAGAAGGAAATGGCAAACCCACACAGTATCTCTGCCAAGAAAACCCCAAATGGGGTCAAGAGGAGTCAGACAAGACTGAAATGGCTGAACAGCAATAATTACTTACATGATCTCTTTGGACAAGGATAGCTCCTCAGCCTCTGTCACAGAACTGCAGAATGACAAAGAAGCCATAGTGAGTGTTGAGCCTTATGCTCAAGGTGATGAAAACCCTCAGGGAGCTCACAGTCTAGTGTGGAATTCCGGAGTGACATCCTGTTAGGATAATCAGCTGCTTTAAACTTGGAGCAAAATGATGACACCCCCCCCCCCCAGGACTAGATCTTCCCTCTTTCTTCCATTTTTTTTTAGTGTTGCTGTGAGCTGTTTCAGTCATGTCCCACTCTTCCTGACCCTTTCTGGGGCTGTCTTGGCAGAGATACTGCAGAGGTTTGCTATTTCCTTCTCCAGTTCATTTTACAGATGAGGAAACTGAGGACAACAGGGTGAAGTGACATGCCCAGGGTCACACAGCTCGGAAGTGGCTGAGGCTGGATTTGAACTAAGGTCCTCCTGACTCCAGAGCCTGCATTCTATCCACTGCAGCGCCACCTGGCAAGGGCATAAGGGAGTTTCTTTTAGATGAAAGGCTTTGACTTGAGGCACAGTTGCCCCAAGCCCCCGGTTAAATCCCTAATACTTCGTCAGAGGCTGGGATGACTGGGCCAGTTTAGTCCTTTCTCGCTTTGCTGACTGGTGTTTGGTATCTCCCCTTCTGCCATGCGATGCTCAGGGCATAGCCCGGCCTCTCACACAAAGCCTTGGAGCCATCCAGGGAGGTGGACAGGACCTGCTCACATGCCCTTCTGAGTGTCTGAGTCACCCAGCCAATGTTCTGCCTCCATGAAGGCACCCAGGGGCAAACGAGGTGGGCTTTGCTATACGAGGACTGTCTAGGAACTCCCAGAGAGTGCAGAGAAACATGGCCTGAGGGGCAGAGCCCCGGGACAGGCAGCCCAGGTTCGGAGTGGACAGCCAACAAGGGATGGGCTCAGAAGGTTCCTGGCCAGGTACAGCTGCTCCAGGGACCACAAAATAAATAAAGACGATTCCTGCTGCGCGCGCTGCACACACACACACACACACACACACACACACACACACACACACACACACACACACACACACACACACCCTCATGCATACACATGCTCTCCCCCTCTCACCCCATGCACACAAACACAAACAGCCCTCTGTCCTTCCCTGACCAGCTGCCGCCTGGCTGCCACAAGCGAACAGCTGCACGCGGGGCTCCCGGGACCCAGCCCTTCCCCCTCCCAGCTGGGGGGATGGAGGGGCGCATGCGGGGGCAGGGGTGGGGCTGGGACCCTGAGTATCCATCCCCCAGGACACCTGAGGCTCGTGAGAACCCAGGGCGGTCTCTGGGCAAAGCCAAGCCACCATCCCCTCAGGACCATCCTGCCCATCCTGGCAGGGGCGGCAGAGATGGGAGTGCCTTCTCATGCCTGAACACGCATGTACACAGCATGTAGCTTCAGGCATGGACCTGCTGCATGCGGAGAGGCCCTTCCTGTGTTGGTGAATTACAATGTAAAGGTCTCTCCTTTAGGAACATCATTTTACTCCCCTATGGAATAATGCTTTGGGGTGAAGTAGTGCGCTTTTAACGAAATACAACCTCACTTCAGCCCTGGGAAATAGGAAAGCCATCATTATCCCCATTCTGCAGATGGGAAACTGAGGCTTGGTATCAGCCCGGAGATAAGCTGGATTTGAACTCAGGTGAGTTTCCTGCAGCACGTTTTCCACAGTACCACCTGGCGGCCTCTTTGCACATTGCCTTTATTTCTGTCCGCGCTCTTTCCCCTCTCGCTGCTGAGCCATCCCATGTCATAAAGATTTTAAAAGAGAGGTGGGAAAGGCAGTTCCACAGGGTCCGGTGGCTTACGCAGAGCTCCCCACCCAGAGTTCTCCACCTCAACAAGGAAGGGAGGGAGGTGCATTTCTCATCTTTTCTTTGGTACCAACCTTGGTCATTCTAATTCCGCAACGTTCAATTTTCTCCTGCCTCCCACTCACGGATAAGCCAAGCAATCAGATGCCCGTTATACATGTGAAGTCACACAAAACATTTCCATGTTAGCTGTGTAGTGTGTGTGGGGGGGAGGAGGCAAGAAAAATAGAATAAAAATATGCTTCGATCTGTACTCAGAGTCTTTCTCTTAAGGTGCCTAGCATTTTTCCTCATGAGCCCTCCAGAACTGTCTGGGATCATGCATTGATCAGAAGTAGCTAGTAAGTCACTCACGGTTAATCATTGTTACAATGTTGCTGTTACTATGTACAGTGTTCTTCTGATTCTGCTCACTGCACTTTGCATCAGCTCATGGAAGTCTTTCCAAGTTTTTCTGAGAGCATCCTGCTCATCATTTCTTATGGCACAATAGTATTCCATCACAATCATATACCACGATTTGTTCAGCTGTTCCCTAATGGATGGGCATCCCCTCGATTTCCAGTTGCCACCACAAAAAGAGCTGCCATAAATAGTTTTATACAAATAGGTCCTTTTCCTTTTTCTTTTGGATCTCTTTGGGATACAGACCTAGCAGTGGTATCGCTGCGTTTTGACTCAGTACGTGCAGTTTTATAGCCCTTTGGGCATAGTTCCAAGTTGCCCTCTAGGGTGGTCGAACCAGTTCACAACTCCACCAACAATGAATTAGTGTCCCAATTTTCCCACATCCCCTCCAGCATTTGTCATTTTCCTTTTCTGTCCTATTACCCAATCTGATGGGTACGAATATTCATTGTTTCTTCCAGTGTAGTAACAGAGACTAAGAGGGAGGAAAGGACTGCCCCAAGGTCCTTAATATAGCAAACCAGCAACTTGGGGTGAGGAGAGTGGAATTAAAACCCAGATTCTCTGAGTCCCAATGCAGTACTATTTACACTACACCACTGGATTTTCCCCCTTCCCCTCCTCCATTGGATCTCATCCCTTTGTTTTTATGATTTATTATGAAGGGGAGAGAAGATGAAGCCAGATGTGGGACTGGGTGTTTACTGTGTGAAGTTCACTGTGCCAGGCAACTCTGGGGGACTCAGAGCTGAATACAATGCAGCACCCATATGGTACATGTATAAACACAGTGACACAGTCTTGTTGTCAGTTGTATTCCCCTCTGTGCTCTGCACACAGTAGGTGCTCCATAAATAGCTGCTTGCTAAATAATGGACTCTGTTAAAAAAATTATTAGCAATAATATTGAACATCAATACAACTCATTAACCTTGCCTTGCGATGATTTACATTTAAATGGCTGGAATTCAAACCACAAAAAGCCACACTCTTCATTCACTCCCTCCATTTTCCACTCATCCCTGTTTTCTTTTCCTCTCATAAGGTATGATTAGTGTCTGCTCTGCTCTTTTGGTCCTGCTTTATGCCCTTTTTCTGTGTTAGTTCATAAAGGGCTTGCTAGATTTCTCTAGTTCCTCCTATCTATGACCTCACTGAGAGTTGGAAGGGACCTTAGAGACCATTGAGCCTGATTCTCAGGTTTATAAATGAGGAAACTGAGGAATGGAGAGGTAAGTGACTCATTCATGGTAAGTGTATATTCTAGTATTTTATTAACTAACTATATATATTTTTTTAAAAATCAGACTTAGATCCAACTCACTGTGAAGAAGGTACTGTCCACTGATGCAGACTTGTACCTAAGATTTCTAGTGTTAAGTTGACTGTGATTTCCCACAGTCACAATTTACAGTTATCCCTAACACATTGTGACTTCCCCCCATCACGGTTTCAATACATCTCTGACTGGCATAAGAAATTAAATGAAAATTTGGGGGGAATTTTGTGGGAGCTATAGATGACACAAGTCTTATGACCAGATACTTAACCCAAATTTTACAATAAGGTGCTGGAAACATCCCATAAAAGAAAAAGAAAAAATGCAAAATTCTCTGGTAGAAAGGGAGGGCCAAAAAAATTTTAGATGGATTTTCTACATGGGGGTGGGGGTACCACACTTCTAACCCCCAAGATATGGAAGGGATAACTATATAGAGGCAACCCTTGAATCTGGGTCTTCTGGACTCTGTGCTAGGCTCTATCCACTAGATATGGTTTCCAGTTTTTTTCAAGTATAGTGAATGAAAATCTTTGAACAGAGAGAGCTTTTTTTCTTTTCTACATTTTAAATGGTACTTCCCCCCCCCCCTCCAAATTACATGTAAGGACAATTTTAACATTCTTTTCAAATAAGATTTTGAGCTCCAAATTTTCCTCCTCCCTAAGATGGTAAGCAATTTGATATAGGTAATACAAGTGAAATCATGTAAAACATATTTCCATATTAGTCATGTTGTGAAAGAAGAAACAGAACAAAAGGGGGAAAATCATGAAAAAGATAAAAGAAAGTGAAAATAGTATGCTTTGATCTGCATTCTGTCGTGGTATCACCATTAGTTCTTTCTCTGGATAACATTTTTCATCATGAGTCTTTTGGAATTGTCTTGGATCACTGTATTGCTAAGATCTAAGTCTACCAAAGTTGGTCATAGCACCATATTGCTGTTACTATGTACAATGTTCTCCTGGTTCTGCTCACTTTCACTCAGCATCAGTTCATGTAAGTCTTTCCAGATTTTTCTAAAATTCACCTGTTTGTCATTTCTTATAGCTCAATAGTAATCCATCACAATTATATGACACAACTTGTTTGGCCATTCTCCAATGGATGGGCATCTCCTCAGTTTCCAATTCTTTGCCATGACAAAAAGAGTTGCTATAAATATTTTTGCATATGCAGATCCTTTTCCTTTTTTTAAAAATCTTTTGGGGATACAGACTTAGTAGTAGTGGTATTGCTGGATCAAAGGGTATGCACACTTTGGTTGCCCTTTGGGCACTCGTTCCAAACTGCCTGAGACTGGGCCTGGGGATATGATCTTTTCTGTGACTTTTACTATGTGCCAACGGATTCTTTTCCTGAACAAGTTGGCAATTCCACAAGTGAGGGCACCTGTTTCTCCAGACCTGTTAGCATTGCTTCCTTTTCATTTTTGCCAATCTGATGGATACAAGAGGGTATTTCAGTAGTGTTTTAAATTGTATCACTTATTAACGAGGTTCATTGAGAGAATAAATTGATCACCATGTTGTAAGGGTTATGGGATTTAAAGATCTTCCATGCCCCGTTGGACTTGCTGATGTAGCAGGAAGGGGAGGAGCAAGAGGAAGCGGAAGCCAAGCTAGCGTTCCTGCGGTGGCTGGCAGTGGTGGTGACGGCGGCAGCAGCAGCAGAGGCAGCGGCAGCGCAAAGCCCTTTTTGACTTAGCCAGAATTTCTGCTAAGGACTCCTGCTGAGGACTGCCAGGGGCCAGAGCTGCTGGGAGCGCGCTTCCCGGACGCTGGGTGGTTGCTGTGAGTGGGGAGAGGAGGACCTTTGCCTGAGGTAGCCTGTTCTGTTTTAAAGGCTTGAAAATGTGGGTGCTTTCTACTTTATCTACCTGTGCCAATATCATAACTACTCTGATGGCTTTCACTTTCTGGTTTTGGGACTCAGTCTTTTGGTATCTTAATAAATTTTCTAGTTTATTTCCCCATATGGCAAGCATGACGTATTTTGTAATGGATAATTATATCAGCATATTTGTAATCTCCATAGGGATACACATGTCTAACATAAATTGTCTATAATTCCACATTAATACATTTTCCCCCTATCAAAATGCTTTCTCTTCATTTTAGTCCTAAGAGAAAATGTATGTATTTATTATCTTCATCATTCTATGGTCAAGGAAATGAAAGCCCAGAAGGGGGTAAAAGGTCAAATAAGATTATTTTATTTGAGTCAATAGAAGATGCAGATACAGGGGTTGGCCTTGTTGAAAAGGACCACCTCTTCATCAGAGCCTAGAAAAAAGGAGGAAATAGAGAATGTCAAGTTGAGAGACAAGGAAAAGAGATTACTGGTTGAAGAAAAGGGGAGAAGGCTTTCAGGGAATGGCTGGATTTTTTTTGGTGAAGCCTGAGGGAAGAACCTCAGCTGAGAGAGTTGAGAGAAGATACCATACTGGAGAGTGAAATGGAGAATAAATTAGGAATAGAAGGATTGCCTTGCTGCAGTGAGAGCCCACTTGAGAATAGAAAATAAATTTGCAGGGACCCAGTTAACAAAATTTTGTAACTTCTTCCAACCCTGTTCAATTACAATAGGAATAGTGGGAGTCATTAAGGGTTAAATCCAGGAGAAGAGATTTGAGAAAAGAATGTAGAATCAAACCAGTTCGCCTAAGGCTCAATATTGGAAAGAGGGGAGAGTGTAGGCAGAGAAAAGGTAATGGGAAAATGGAGGGTTTGGAGGTCACAGGTTTAAGATGAGTAAGGCAAAGAGAGGTGAATTGTGGTAGAATAAAGGAAGTGAAATATTTGTGGATGGATGGTGGTCAGATCAAGAATGTGACCATCTTGGGCAGAGTCAAAATGGTGGAGTAGAAACAGGACCTCCGCGCAGCTCTGGCTCTCACCACCTCCAATCCATGTAAAAGGGGACTCTGAACAAACTTTGGAGTTGCAGAACCCACAAAATGAAACAGAGAAGCTAACCTCCTGCTGAGGACAGCCCGGCAGGCCGGCAGGAATCAGCCAGTGCAGCGCTCTGGGAATGGAGCCCAGCCCCAAGCTGAGGCTTTAGCCCCAGGGCGGGCCTGACCAGATGCTGGCTGGAGGGACTCCAGATCAGCAGCAGCTGTGGCGGTCCAGAATTATCAACACATAGATGCGAAGGACAAAGTGAGAGGTCAGTGCAGTGTGGACTTTGGGACCCAGTAGGGAGTGCCTCGGCTTTTGCCCCCGGGGCGAGAAGCCGCTGAGGGCTGCACACAGCCACCACTACGTGGCAGCTTCAGCTCCTGGCCTGCAGACTCTAGGGGGACCAAGTGACCAGTCTGAGAGGTAATCGCTCTTGCTTTAACCTGCTTGGATCTGGATTGCAGTCTAGGGTGGAGGTCCTGTGGTGTGTGTCCAGCTTGCCAGAGCATGTGGAGGCTTCAAAGAGGGCACCCATCTAATACCTCCAGCAGCTGAGAAAACCCCAACATTTGGTATGAAGCGCCCCTGTCTGGTAGCAGAGTCCTACTGTGGCAAAAAGCCCAGGGGTCAAGTGACTGAGGGGCGACATGACCAGGCAAAGGAAGCAAAGCAAACAGAAGAATCCAACATTAGATTCCTATTTTGGGGACAAAAAGGATCAAAGCATGAAACAGGAGGAAGACAGTGAAGTCAGAATTCCTGCACCAAAAGCTTCCATGAAAAATACAAACTGGTTACAGGCCACAGAGGACATTAAGTAGCAGGTAAGAGAAGTGGAGGAAAAACTGGGAAGAGAAATGAGAACGATGCAAGATAATTAAGAAATGAGAGTCAACAGCCTGACTGAAGAAAATAACACCTTAAAAAATAGACTAACTCAAATGGCAAAAGAGGCTCAAAAAGGCAATGAGGAGAAGAATGCCTTAAGAAGCCGAATTTGCCAGTTGGAAAAAGAATCTCAAAAGCTCACTGAGGAGAATCATTCCTTCAGAATTAGATTGGAGCAAATGGAAGTTAATGACTTTATGAGAAATCAAGATGCTGTTAAACAGATCCAAACAAATGAAAGAATAGAAGGCAATGTGAAATATCTCATGGGAAAAACTACTGACCTGGAAAATAGATCCAGGAGAGATAATTTTAAAATTATTGGACTACCTGAAAGCCATGATCAAAGAAAGAACCTAGAAATCATCCTCCAAGAAATTCTCAAGGAAAACTGCCCTGATGTTTTAGAACCAGAGGGCAAAATAGAGGTTGAAGGAATCCACCAATCACCTCCTGAAAAAGATCCCAAAAAGAAAACTCCTAGGAATATTATAGCCAGGTTCCTAAATTCCCAGAGCAAGGAGAGAATATTACAAGCAGCCAGGAAGAAACAATTTGAATACTGTGGAAACACAATCAGGATAACTCAGGATCTGGCAGCTTCTACACTGAGGGATCAAAGGGCTTGGAATATGATATTCCGGAGGTCAAAGGAGCTGGGATTAAAACCAAGAATCACCTACCCAGCAAAACTGAGTATCATATTTCAGGGGAAAATACTGTCATTCAGTGGAATAGAGGACTTTCAAGCATTCTTGATGAAAAAACCAGAGTGGAATAGAAAATTTGACATTCAGATACAAGAAGCAAGAGAAGCATGAGAAGGGAAACAGGGAAAAGAAATCATAAGGAACTTACCAAAGTTGAACTATTTACATTACTACATGGAAAAATGATAATTGTAACTGATGAAACTTTTCTCAGTATGAAAATAGTTGAAGGGAATAGAAATATATATGTCTATATTGGAGGGTATATGGCATATGAATACATAGGTGAATGTGTGTATATATGTTTACAGGTATACATAGACAGAGGGCACAGGACCAATTGAATAGGAAGGGATGATACTTAAAAGGTGAAATTAAGAGGTGAGAGAGGAATATAATGAGAGGAGATGGGGAGAGACATAATGGGGTAAACTATCTCACATAGAAGAGGCAACGGGAAATGGTTACAATGGAAGAGAAGAATAGGAAGGCAAAAGGGAATGAGTCAACCTTATTCTCATTGAATTTGGCTTGTGGAGGGAATGAAATACACACTAAATAGGGTATCTCACCCTGCAGGAGAGTAGGGGGGAAGAGGATGAAAGGGGGGGTGATGGAAGGGAGGGCAGGCTGGGAGGGGGAAGTTGGAAGCACCCACTTTTGAAAAGGGACAGGATCAAAGTAGAGAATAGAACAAGTGGGAGGTGGGATAGGAGGGAGGGAAATATAGTCCGTCTTTTACAATATATCTACTATGTTATTGTTTTGCATTAGCTACACATGTACAACCTATACTGAATTGCTTATCTTCCCAGTAAGGGTGGGTGACAAGGGAGGAAGGGAATTAATCTGGAATTCAAAGTTTTAAAATCAAATGTTTAAATATATATACTATTATTAATACTATTTTACATGCATTTGGGAAATAAGATATACAAGTACTGGGGCATAGAGATCCACCATGCCCTACTGGAAAAGTCGAAAGGGGTATGGGAGAGAGCAGATTGGAGGAGGGGATATCCTGTGGGACTGCTATTTTGGGGCAGTGGGTAGGGGAAAAATGGGGAGAAAATTTGTAACTCAAAATCTGGTGGAAATGAATGATGTGAATCAGAAGTTAATAAAGCATTTGAAAATGAAAAAAAAGAAACTAAATAATAAAAAAAAAAGAGGAGAAGAATGTGACCATCTCTGTGTATAGCTGAGATGGGGTGGAGAAGGAACTCAAGGGAATTAAATAGACCAAAGAACTGGGAGGTTTGGGTATAAGTGTCTGAGTCACATGGCCTGGAGACCAGTACTGAAAGGCATCCATGGTCTAAATTGGGTGATAGATTTGGATACTGTGAACCTCAAAGGAGAAAACATTGCTACGTGATAGCTGTAGAGAGGAGTTTGGACGTGGGCAATGGAGACCTCTGAGATCAAAAACCATTAATGAAGTGACTGTGAGGGAAGTAGGAGAAAAGGTGCAACTGGAACTGGAACTGGAAAGGGCGGGCAGGACCTAAGTGTCGTCTCAGCAAGAGCCAGTAGATGCAGCAGCTAGCACAGAAAGAGCACTAAAATGAAAGGTGATTTGTTAATCAAAGAGGGGGAGTCCCAGAGGGCACTGTCAAAGGGGCAGGTTGATATGTCATGGGACATTGGAGGCTGAAATGAATGAGGATGAGTGGGCAGTAGGGATTTGTGGGAGAGGGCTTTGCTCTTTGGTAGTCAACCTCACAGGGATGGGGAGAATAAGGGGATGGGAACTTTTGGGGAAGGAGAACAGACACAGGGTCCTTGGAAGAGAGAGGTTTCAATGATGGGGAAAATTCTTGCCTTGAGATCACCATTTTCCTCATGTCCCCTGTAATGACACTGGATTCCTAGAGGGTGCCTGCACCCTCACAACCAGAAAAGGGTTAACTTCCCATATCCAATCTTGTTAATTCCTTGTTGCCAAGTCTTGTGGATTCTACTTGTGTGGCATTTCTTGCATTGGTGCCTCTCAACACCATTTTGGTGTGGGCCCTAAGCTCCTAATCCCTAACCCATTGCAGGAGCTTCCTACCTGCCAGACCCCTGCCTGAAGCTTTTAATCCCCTTCAAAATCTGACAGAATCACCTCTTTGGGGCACTCAAATACTTTCACAACCTACCTCCCACCTACTTTCCCATCACACATTCATTGTCTCTTTGGTCCAGCCACCACTCAGGCCATGTCCTATGTCTCCTGGAAAGCCCTCTTTTCTCAATTCCACCTCCTGGAATCCCTGGTTTCTGCCAGGGATACTGTGTTCAACACAAGCTGCCCTGTCTCCATGAGGCTATGCTGACCCCCCAGCGGCAAGTCCCTTCCTCCAACAAATTACTTTATCACTACTTTGTAAATCCTTACCCTGTCTCCCCAGCACCCAGTAAGGGTCTTTGGTGCCCACTGAATGATATCATTTTATCTTTCAAAGCTTGGACACAGTGTGCTGATTTCTAGCACCCTCCCCCTCCCAGGTGGCTCCCACAGATAATCTATCCAGATTGAACAATGAATACAAAATATTAGCTGCTGGGCTTTGGAGTTCTGATACCATGCATTCTTTCCCACTTGATTTAAGCAAAGTTCAGGTTCATAATGAACAATCCTTTCTTCACACTGGCAGGGATTCTCCTGCATTCTGGGTCCCAGATTTTGGGAAGGGATTGCTACCTGAATGTCTTAGGAGAATGACCAGAACGGGGGAGGGAGACTTGAAACCCCACTCTGTGAGGAGAATAGGCTGGAGCACTGAGAAGGTGGGATGGGCCAACACTGTGACCTCCTGTTTGCCCTCAAACAGCAGGCCTTGGGACAAATGGTGAAAACCTGGGAGCAGCAGATTTAGGTGAAGAGGTTAAAGGTGAGATGGTGCCCGTGGGGCCAGGCTCCCACTCACGTGGATTGGGAATAGTGCAGGTGAGCCTCGCCCTGGCACCAGTGACCTCAGAGGTGCTTTTCTTGCCCGTGTCCAGATGCCCATTCACAAGGATGACTCCCCAAAACTCACTTCATAAAAAATAATAATTTATTGTCAACAAAGGGGTATGTACAAAGGGCAGAACTGAGGGAGGCAGGGGCTGGCAGCAGGGTGAAAAGCGGGTAGAACTTTGAGCCTCCGGAGCTACTCCCCCCAGCCCAGGGCCCCCCTGCTCTGCTGCGGCGGGTGGGGGGGGGAGGGGAAAGAGGTGATGGAACCCCTGTCAGGAGGGCCAGGAGGAGGTGGGGGAGAGGAGACTCCCCCGAGGTAGTAGAGGGCTCCAGTGGGTCCCCCCTTGTGACCACCTCCTAAGTAAGGCACTGTGCCGGCGGGAAGCGGTGAAGCAGGAACAAGGAAGGGCAAACACAGTGGGTCTCCATCAACACTGAACCCTAGTGCAAGGACGGCAGTGGGCCGGCGGCGACCCAGACCCCAGACCCTTAGCAGCGTCCAACGGGAGCAGAAGCAGATTCTCCCCACCCTGCTCAAGTGCTTGGCTCCATCAGTGTCTTCTGATGGATGGGCTGGTCTGCCAGAGGCAGGGGGGTTTGGGAGAGGTGCGGTGAGGTCCCCTTCCCCCACAGCAGCCCTCACACCCCATGCCCGGCCTCTGGCTGTTCCCGAGTGGCCACACCAGACTCCGCCAGCACAGCCTGCCAGCCCGGGGGGTCACCGGTCCCCGCTCCCGCCCGGGGTCCCTGGGGCGGCTTGGACCAATCCTGAAGCAGGCTGACTGCCGGGGGCTCCTCCAGGCGCACACGGATCACCTGCAGGTCCAGCGTCCCTCGGAGCCCCGCGGAGGGAGCTGGGGAGGGATGGAGAGAGAAGTGTTAGAGCCACAAGGCAGGAGGCAGCCATGCCAACCGCGACACATTTCTAGTCTCTGCCACCACTACCTGTGTGAGTGGCAAGTGCCTTCATGTCTCTGGGCCCCAGGATCCTCATCTGAAAAATGCACAAGCCAGACTTGATGACCACTGAGGCCCTGTGAACACTCCTAGCCTCAATCCCTCTAGACCCACTGGCCTCTCTCAAGGCTGACCAGAAAGGCCCCTGATGCAGACTCCAGAATTCAGTCCTATCCTTCAGAAGCTCATTGGGAGATAATGTGGGCCATGGGAGAAAGGACAGGGACCTCCTGATCCCACCAAAGGGCCCCTCCTTCAATATCTCCAATTCATGGCACTTCAGAGGAGGGAGAACCCACCACTTGGGGATGACTCTCCTGGTTGGAACATTTCCCCTTGGTGCCAGGCCTATCCTGTCACTCCTGGTTCTGCCCTTCGGGGGCTTCCCAACCCTAACCTGGGGTAAGCCTCCACTGGAGGCCCCACATGGCAGGCAGGCCCCTACCTGTCTGCTGCCCTCCTTTCAACACTCCCCAGCTGATCAGCAGCCTTCCTAAAATGTGGCTCCAGAACTGAGCAGGCCTCTAGGTGTGTGTGGGCTGACCAGGGCAAGACGCAGTGGCCATCACCCCTCTGGTCCTGGGCGCCACGCACCACTCACCACACCCTAAGATCACATTAGGGTTTGGCCGCACATCAGCCTGGGCCCTCTGCAGCCCACAAGCCCCTGGGCCTTGTCCACAGGAATGGCCAGGACCCAGTTATCTCTGGGCCCTCCTCCCCAACTAAGATTTCTTCTCCAGGCTTTATCTGATCCTCCCATGTTATGAACCAAAGGCACTTCCCCATCCTGGCATCCTTTCTCTGGACACCCTGGGTTCATCATCGTCTTCCTTTGCTAAACGGTGGTGTACCTGCTGGAGTCAGACCAGATTAAGGCACAGAGGGGCTTTCCCAAGTGCTCAGAAACCTACAGCTTCCTCCCATATGTTCTGGGGTCACAGTCTCTCACTTCCTTTGGAAGTTGATGATGGCCAGAATGTCTCCTCTCTGGGAGCTCACCTACTCACTTAGTGACCAATCACAGGGAAATTCCAAAGGGGAAGAGGGTTGCCAAAGAGAAAGGTCTTCGACAGTTCCATCCTCTGTCTCACAGGATTAGGGTGGTTCAATAAGTATTTAACCAGGGCCTGCTATGGGCCTGTGTTGGATTCGGGATCCTCTAGAATCCAGATATCCAGCTTGGCCTAAGAGCCAACTTTCCGAGACAGGAAACTAAGCTTTGATTCTGAGACCAGACCAGGCTACCAGGGCTGTGGAGGGCCACAACCTTCCTCTGAAAGGATGCCCACTCCGTTGTGGAGTCAAGAAAGAACCCTGGGGGGCAGGCCTGCCTTCCTGGGCCAGAGTCTGAGAGGCTTGCCCAACAGCTCACCTGGGGAGGGACTCTGTGGCCGCTTGGGGCTCCCCTCAGCCGGCTCTCCCTCCTTTGATGAGGCCCTGTCCTGTGAGGTTTTCAGCTGGCTATGAGAGAAGAGCTGGAGGACGAAGCCTGGAGGAAAGCTGCCATCCGTGAAGTGTCGGACTTCAGTGGGTGCCGAGAAGGGCTCTAAGGTGACATGTGGAAGGGGGAGGAATGCTGCAGAGGGACAGAGAACAACATGGCAGCTACTTTCCTTACATCTGGTTGGGCTGGCTGGTTCCTAAAGCTCTGGTGACAACATCATCGCCGTCATCATCACCACTATCATCACCACCACCATCATCATCATCACCACCACCATCACCACCACCACCATCATCATCATCACCACCACCATCATCATCATCACCACCATCACCACCACCACCATCATCATCACCACCATCATCATCATCACCACCACCATCATCATCATCACCACTACCTTCACCATCACCATTACCATCATCGTCACCATCACCACTACCTTCACCATCACCACCATCATCACCATCATCGTCACCATCACCACTACCTTCACCATCACCATCACCACTACCTTCACCATCACCACCATCATCACCATCACCATCATCATCACCATCATCACCACCATCACCATCATTGCTAGCATCTATATATTGCTTTAGGTTTGCAAAGTGCCTTACAAAGATAATTTCAACTTAATGTTACAACAACCCTGGCAGGAGGTGCTATCATCCCCATTTTACAGCAGAACTGGGGCAGACAGTGGTTAAATGACTTATCTGGGTCCCAGGCAGGATCTGAACTGAAATCTTCCCACTCCACTGCATCCCCTAGCTGCTTACATGCCACCCTCTATGATTTCAGCTGCCTTAGGTCCTTTTCCTCCACCAACTAGCATCCTCCTACATTCCCCACTTAATCTTATTCAGGTGATTTCCCACCTCATCATCCTTTATCCTACAAATTTTTCCCACTGATTTACAAGCACTAAGCCTTCTCTTGGTCCTCAACAAGGTCAAGGTTGCCATCCCCCAGTTTCCTCCCAGGCCACTCTCTCCTTCTTTCCCTATCCTGACCCCCTTGGTGAACCAGTTCAAGGCTATCCCCATCTCTTCTCTCAGATTCTGTGGATCACTGGATCTCTGGATCACTCCCACCATTCCCTGCTGCTGAAGGAAGCTGGAGACCCTCATAGAACTCTGTGGACTGGGTCCACTGCTTGGTTATATCAGATCATCTGAACTAGGCACTCCCTGTGCCATGGCCCAGGGCAACTCTCCTAAAATTTTCATCCCTACTGAAGCCTCCCACAGCTTCCTCTCAGCTGAGAGCCTCGCTTTTCCTGTTATACTGAAAAAAATGAAGGCCATTTCTCCAGGACTCCCTTCCTCTCCGATTCTCATCCCTATCCATCCAGCCCTGACCTCTGTCTTCACTATCACCTAACACCTTCAAGCCATCTCAAACTGGATGGTCCATAAGCACTGCAGATGCAACCTGTCCCACGTGGGCTCTATCATCCCATCCCCCGCCCCACCCCGGGCATCAGGCTGAACTGCTCACTTACACTCAGGCCCTATATCCAAACTGCTGGTCAAAGCCTGTCACTTTACCTCCAAAGCACCTCCCGCATATGTCCCCTTCTCCCTACTCACATATACCCAAGATGACAAAGCTCAATCAGCCTGGCTCCCAAGTCCCCCTTCCAGGTGAGGGCCCTTCAAATGTGCCCCAAGTCTTCCCTTCTCCAGGACACGTTGACTCCCCCACACTCTTGCTGCTTCCTCAGCCTCTCCCCTCTGGCCCCAAACCTCAGGCTCAGCCCCCCTTACCTGGGCTTGGGACTGAGGGCCTGACCATGGCCTTAGCCCTGGTGGAAGTCCGGCCCCGCCCCTTTTTCTTCTTGGGAGGGGCTTCCCCAGACAGGTCCTTACACCTCTGGTTCCGAAGCTTCTTGGCTCCTCCTTCAAGCGCCGGGGGAGCTGCTGAGAGAGCCCCGAAGAGAGCATGAAAGCCCCGGAGGGGGCCTGTGGATGCAGCAGCCCACCGAGGCCTAGCTGTCCCTCTCCTGGCCCGGGGCGGGTGGCCCCTGCTCTGCCTGCCCTAGCTCCCTCTCTCAGGAGTCTTACCTGGAGGCTGGAGGGGCCGGAGTCCTCGGGGCCTGTTCCTAGTTGACTGTGATTCAGGTTTTTCCTCAGAGTCAAGAAGCACCACAATCTCAGCTGGTGTCTCAGGAGGGTCTGGGGCAGAGAGGAGAGCCCCCTTAGGACTCTTGATCCCCCCCCCCAGTTCTGCCCCACAGCACCCCCCAGGCCCCTCCTACCTACCAGTGCTGGGGGATGATGGAGACTCCAGGGAATCTAGCAAGGCCACCCCCTCACTCCAGGCCTCAAGGATGTTGCTTTTCTCCCCAGGGCTCAAGCCCAGCGTATGGGGGTGCTGGCGGAGGATGTGCCTGCGGGCACTTCGGGCAGAAGGAGTGTGGAGCTCCTGGCCACACACCATGCACAGGGCCCGGCCACTGCCCCCGGGGCTACTTCCCACCAAGTATTCTTGTTCCCAGGACTGCAGAGGCTCGGCCTCCTCAGTAACTGCTGCGCTGGTCTCAGGCTGGCACTGCCCAGGGACAGGGCTGCTCTCAGGTTGTCCCACTAGGGAAGGGCAGAGGGGAGAGAAGGGAGCGGGCTGTGAGAGGGGCCCAGGACGTGTACCCAGCAGGAGGGCTCCTCTCAGCTGAAGAGGCCCCTTCCTTGCACCATCATCCCCACAGGCCCTCCCCACACCAGCAGCCCATGAAGGGCCAACATCTGTCTCATGGAGCACTCTTGCACTCATACCTGGACCCCCAACCCAAGGGGCTGCATCCCGGGTGGGGAGCTGTGCCCTCCAAAGTGGCTGATGATCCTTATCTCCAGACCGGCGGCCTTTGCTCAGGCCTCATTCTCCCAGACTCCTCTGGGGGGACTCTTCTCTTGGGGTTTTTGGGGACACCCCCCAGTTCTCCTCCTCCCTCTCTGACTGCTCCTTCCGTCTCCCGAGTGTGATCCTCCCCCAGATCCCACCCCCCAAGCTTTGTTCCAGCCCTCTTCTCCCTCCTTCCACACTTATCCCCTTGGGGACCTCAGCATCTCCCCAGGTTCAGTGATCACCTGTGTGCTGAGGATTCTCAGCCCTAACCTCTCTCCTTAGTCACCGCTGGACCAGACGTCGCCCTGGGCTTCTCCCACAACCGAAGCAGGGGCTGCTCTCCTGCCATCTCCCACACTTCCTAGTGGAGTCTGGGCACGGGGTATCACCCTCAAACACTTGCTCACAATTCCTCCACAGTGGGCTGTCAGGTTCACCCCCTCTCCAGCCTTGTGATACCCCTGCCTTGATGCCCCTTCTCATGTGCAGGCTCCATGCAGCTGACAAAGCAACCTCACACCAAGGCTGACGCTTTCGCTCCTCAGGCTGTCACTTAAGCCCATGGGAGGCTTGACGCCTCGGGGTCAGCTCCCCTCCTCAGCAATCCCCCTCTGGTGTCCCCTCACGACCTCACCAGGATGGCTGCCCACCACAGCCCCCCTGTTCTGACCATGGCATCTCCCACCTTGGCGGCTCGAGTGCTCCCCATTTCCCAGACTCAGCTCAGGTACCTTCGGCGACAGGACCCTGCCGTGGGCGCCTTCCCGACAAAATTACCTCATTTAAGTCTATGTAGATTTTTATCTATGTACATGGATAGACAAGAGCTGCCCAGGATGGGCAGCAATCTGTACTAGAGGAGGGCATTCCTGAGCCAAGGAGGTCACAGATGCCAGGGGCTGTCTCGCTTTGGCCTTGGAAGCCCCAGTGCCCAGCACACAGCAGGAGCTTCCTGCTACAGGGCTACACGTGAGTGCATGGGGATGGGAGGGTGGAGAGAGCTGGCTGGCAGCCCTGCTCCGTGTCTCCAGGCTCCCCCATACCCAATGTCTCCTGCCCCTAACTCTGCCAGGCCCAGAGGAAGGAGCCCCTGTGGCCGCTCGGGCCCAGTCTCCCAGAGTCCAGGAGCACACTTTCATGGCACCTCTGCTCTACATGGCCCCCAGCGGCTTTCAAATGTCCTACCAAAGCCCCCACTACTTAGAGCCCATGAACTTACAAAAACTGCCTCCACCCAAGTCTTGGAAGAGGTGGCAGGTTACAGGGACAGGACAGGGCCCACCCTGCCAGAAAACAAGGGCACACCAAGCACAGTCTGACTGCAACGGGCAGGTCCGCTCCCTCGGCTCCGGGCCCCAGCACAAGGCAAGGAGGCCCATCTCACCTCCCGCTCACCCCAATCAGGACCCAGGGGTTCCCTCTGCCAAGAGTCCTATTTTATCACAGGCCAAAGGCAGAGCACCTGGCCCTTGGCGCCTCTACAGGGACACCCATCTCACCTGCTCTGGCCAATGCCCAAGAGAGACACTGGGGAAGGACTGAGTGGGGCAGAAGGGGCAGGGAGAGGAGAGCCAGAGGGGGAGGGGGAGGAAGAGGGAAAGGGGAGGGGAAGAAGGAGGAAGGGGGAGGGGAGGAAGAGGGAAGGAAGGGTGAGGGGAAGAAAGAGGAAGGAGGGGGAGGAAGGGGGAGGGGAAAAGGAAGGAAGGGGGAAGGAAAGGAAGGGGGAAGGGGAGGGGAGGGGAAG